>NC_051180.1:3791181-4108056 GCF_013339695.2 Rhipicephalus sanguineus
CCCACGGACTCTGGGTCCGCGGAGGTAAGTGCCGGACACTCTAGCCACTGTGCTACCGACACATATGCCCGAGGCTTAAAAAACGCGGCTTATATATCTCACACCATCATTGCCGCAGTGGATACATGCGGCGCCTACTTCCGCGCGGTTGCCATATGTGAGCCCACGGCGTCTTACCCAACTTTTCTAAAAGCGTTGGGCTTGCCGGCGTCTCACCGTTCTACGGCGGCTGCGCTGAGAGGCACGAGACGTGGGGTAAAAAAAATGGGGTCGCGGCGGCATCAGCCCCTTCAAAGAATGCCAGCACCCTAAGGGGATCACACACATAGAGGCACACTAGTGTATACATGAGCAGAGGCATGCATACACTAGTGAGCGCTCCCCTATTACTGGGAAGCGCTCCCCTTGGTGTTTCCCTCGTTAAACGGCGACGCTTTATATAAGTGCACATCGAGTACCAGTGCTTATTTTGTGCTTGTTGATGCCATCTTCAGTATTCGCTTCTGGGTCCGTCTGCAAGGAAGCTTTTAGAATTCTCGCTCACAAGGAACTTACACACCACACAATTACTTGGTTCCCTGCTCATCTTGGCTCGAAGGTCGGGAGCCTTTCCAATGTCAACGAGCTATCCCACTCCAAGGCGCGAGTTCTCACTTACGGCGCCGGGATTTGCGCGGCTCCGACGGAGGAATCAGCCCCCAGCCTCCATTTTCGGGACATTTTGACTACTTTCAATGAAGTCACAAAACACTATCAAATGGGCCGTAGGTCTTTCCCACTCACGCACGAAAAGTTGTCTAGGCCACAGGCAATCTCTCTTCGCATGCTTCAGACGGGGACATACCTTAGCCTTTCCATTGTTAGTCATTACTACGACATTTCAGCACTTTGTCCGGACTGTCAAGATCGCAGTTATTTTAGACATATGCTCTGGAGGTGCCCCTCTTTGCAGGGAAGGCATCAAGAATTCTCTGAAGAACAATTTTACTCTATGATAAAGAGCCCGGTCCTACTACAACAATTCCAGGCTGTCCAGAAGGCCCACGACGTGGCAGTGAGGCTCGGCCTCCCCGTCCCTACGTGGGAGCGGCCCGCGATCCTCCTCCTATAAAACGGGGGTGGATTCCTTCAGAACCTAAATAAAGTTTTTTATCTTATCTCATCTTATGATGCCATCTTTGCCCGGGATATACTGCGTCCAGCTGTATGTCAACCACTTCAACTATCACAAAAGTTTAATCATGATCGTCGTTCGTCGTCGATCGGTATGGAACTGCGCCACCAGGCGTCAACGTCGGGGCATCTACGCTAACCGGTGCTATATTTGCTAAACACCAATAGTCATTGTGCAAGCTCTCGTATGTCAATGTACAATAAATAGTCAGCTACTTCTGAGAAGGCATAATTCACTTTCGTGTTATACCGATTCCTATGACGGAGGGATCAACCATGTTTTAAATGCGAAGCATTTCTTAGCGAACCTCTGGCACTTTGAGCGTTTCTATCTACGTATCTATCTATCTATCTATCTATCTATCTAGCCGCCTACGTCTGGGTGCTCTCATGATCGCCTCCTTAACTTGGTGCAGACCAAAATTTGCAAGGGAGGGTAAGAGGATTTCACGAATACGACTGCCGGGTCATGGCATGAATAACGCGAAAATCTTGTCGCGTACGTCGTCAAACCCTTTCCTCCAGACACGTGTGGCTCATACCCGTTTACAACGGGCCGTGATGTACGGGTATGCGCCACAGGTGATTGACAGTTTATATCTACCCAGGAACGGCAAGAACAGAGAATGGTAGCTTAAATGCGAGAGCGTCAAGAAAAACCGACATCGGCAGCATTGACCCGACTAATGGAAAGAATTAAAATTGGGATCCCAGCAGGAATCGAACCCAAGCATTCTGCGTGGCAATCAGATATTCTACCACAGAGCCACGCCAGGTATATAAACTGGTTTAGAAAAACAGCCTCTGCAGGCCTAATGTTATTGCGACGTCAATTGTGGTTATGGTGCTGGCTATATAATTTTGTAAAAAAGCAATAAACACTACATGATACTCCTACGATACAGGCGTCATATGAGATTAACATCTGTGGTTCCAGTGTTAGCTCCGCTTTTATAGCAGTCTAATAAACACTACATTTGTATTCCTATGATTTCGCAAGTTATATCGAAGCATTGCTCGACACCGGAGGACTACATTAACGAACGTTACGTATGATATTCACATCATCGCACCGTAAAGTGCACTTAGTCCGCCAGAACGACGCAGTGTCCTCTTCATTTCTTACGAGGCTGGGCGATGGCCTCATGCTGACCGATGATGGTGCCAGATTGATTGCCGGCCTCTTTGTAGACTAGGATACGTAGGCCACATGCGCCCAGGTTATTCTACGAATACGACAAGCGCCATCCACTGATGTTGGTCTACGTAGCACTATTCACGTCTACCAGCCTCGACGGCCTATATGTCACCAACGCGACGGGTGACTTCAGGTTCCGACATTTCGCCGGCTCTATCGACAAACGATTTATCGACGAAATGACCGAGGCATCCACGATTTCCAACACCTGTAGTATACTTCCTACTTCGCTACACATGGATCCCTCATCACCGCGATCACGACCGGATCCAATAACAAGTCATGACCAGCAGCTGGTGCTCACTGACCACGGTGATGATGACCTTGTTCAAGAACTGTCAAAAACCTCTTCCACACATGCACACGGGTTCGTGAAACGTGCGTGCGTTCTCCATCATAAGAGACCAATATAAGCACTGTATACGTATCAGTTAACCGCTTCTGGTGTTGGTAATACCCACGTTGCCGTTGGCAGCGTTACCCAACTGTAAACAGCTGGTTATATAACACATATTCAGCTCTTCAACATATATGTGTGCGTATAAAATTCATACAAATCTTTAGCGTCACTGAGTAAAAAAAAATTACGCCACAGTCACCTTCCCACCGCATGCTTCGCATAACATCGACTCCCACGGTACGTGGGATCTGCCGAATTTTTTAACACGAAAGTGTTTTATGCCGGGGTCCACCAAGTCTTCAGTGACGTATTTCCGTCACGGAAATGACGTCGAAAAAATATACACAATCAGATGGCAAAGAAAAAAAGGTACCGTCAACGGGCATCGAACCCACGACCGCTCGGTCCGCAACAACAGATGCCGGGCACGCTATCCACTGCGCCACGGTCACAGACTCTGGAGGCTTTACGAACGCGCCTTTTGTATCTACCACTCTCCCGGTCGGCTGGGTGGTGTTGACCTCTGGGAGTGGTAAGGGAAAGTAATTCGTCATTGCTGTGGCCTCCGCGACTAGCACCTGCAACGCGTTACGCGTCCGTCCCATTCGGCGCGTTTCAATAGAAGTTGAATTTTGTCAATGCCTTAACACACCGCGAGGTGGCAACCTTTGCCCAAGCGTCGTAAAAGCGTCGGCCTCGCTCAGCATCACGCTAACACAAACCAAAAATAGCTCCGCGACGCGCGCCTGTTGGCCTGCCTCACCTCGCTGTAACACCGCGTTCCATGATCACGCGCTCGCCCCGAGAAAAATCGTGGCCGGGCTACCGGCGCGGCACGACGCGCTTTGCGTTTCCCTCTAGTCCGGCCGCGGTGTTCAATCACATTTTTACATGCCGCGGGATGGCGACCAAGTTCTGCGTCCAATATGCGACGCTCTCCTGGCTATCACACCTCGTTCTCTGATCACCGTTAACTACTTCAGTAACCACAAGGGTTTGTTTAATCATTTAACATGGACGTTAGACGTCGGGATGGAGATGTACCACCAATCATCAAAAGGGGGTGCATACACGTTAGACGGCACCATTAGCTGCGAGACATCAATATACATTGTGCAAACTCTCTTATATCAATGTACAGTAAGCATTCAGTTACTTCTGTAAGGGCACGCTTTACTTTCGTGTTATTCCGATTCCTATGACGGAGGGATCAACCGTTTTTTCTGTAGTTTCGTTAGCGAGCCTTGTCTGTTCTCATTCATAACCGTCTACTGTCGTACTGGCGAAGATAACAACGCTGTCCTACCATAGGAACGCGACGTTCTATACTCTCGGACGGCCTTTCTCAAGGGAGACGTTTTCTTGGATTTGTTGTTTCAGGATTTAGCGCCCTGTGTCACAATCACGTCCTCCTTTCTTTTGAGCTAGTTCATTCAAGTACTGAAGCTCTTAGGCGTTCGTTCGCTGCCGAACGCGTCCTTGCCTTGGTCAGAATTCGGTATAAAATGGTATGAACAGCGTTATACTGCCTGAAGTTTTCATTGTCTGACTTAAACGCATTATGTTACAGATCTGTAGTCGCGGCGTCGTATGTGAAGGTTTTGTGCTAGGCCTGCGTTAACAAAGTGCAGAATATAATGCTCTTGGCGGTATTAGTCGTTGCGATGAAGCCAACTACTTCAACTATCAGAAACGTTTAATCATGATCACGGACGTTCGTCGTCGATCGGTATGGAACTGCGCCTTTCTCCCCCTTTGATCTAGCTGCCAAATCATTGCGCGTGGTACAAACGCTGCAAGAAAGTAGCCAGCACAACGGGCCAATACGCCGTTTTCTTTGAGTTGTCTTGTAGTATTTGGTCCCTTTCTTGGAGTTATCAGGTCTAGAAGAGGAAAACTTCATTGCATGTCATGTTCCGTGTCACTAAGCGCAAAGAAAACTTCAACGATGCACGGTTTCCCACCGCTGTCCGCGTCTTCCCACTATGCATAATTTACACTATAATGCCAAATGCTACACACACACACACACACACACACACACACACATATATATATATATATATATATATATATATATATATATATATATATATATATAAATATATATATATACATATATATATATATATATATATATATATATATATATATATATATATATATATATATATATATATATATATATATATATATATATATATTGTGGCGAAGCAATTGGTGCTGCTTAACGGTTGCGCTCTCCAGCGGCTCCTAGTGGGTCGTCCTCTTCTAAACGCCGCTCGCGCTCTCGGAGCCCGTGCTTTTGCCTTGACTGTCGCCATAGTGCATTGTCGCCGAGTGCCGTCCAATAAACAGCTTAACAAATTGGTGGAGAGTGCTGTGCTCCCATTCAATGCCCCTGGAGCTTCGTTCCCGTACTCTGCCATCTACCATGCCCCAAGACGCCGCTCAGCAAACGCCGCCTCCCACACCGACCACATGTCCCGGTGTCCCACGCATCCGCGATCCACCTATCTTCACTGGCGCCGATGGTACCGACGTGGAGGACTGGCTCGCAATTTACGAGCGCGTGAGCATACCCAACAAATGGGACGAAGCAGGCAAGTTGAGCAACTTAGTCTTCTACCTCGCGGGAGTAGCAAGTTTGTGGTACAACAACCACGCGTCCGATTTTGCTACTTGGTCTGATTTCAAAACCGCCGTCATCAACGTTTTTGGCCGCCCTGCAGTTCGTAAGCTGCAAGCAGAACAGCGCTTACGCGAACGAGCTCAGCAGGCCGGTGAATCTTTCACCAGTTATATCGAAGACGTCCTGGACTTGTGTAAGAAAGCCAACGGCACCATGTCCGAGTCTGACAAGATCCGGAACATTATGAAGGGCATTGACGACGATGCATTCACCATGCTGCTCGCTAAAAACCCTTCCACCGTGGCCGAGGTCATCACACTGTGCCAGAGCTACGAGGAGCTCCGCCGGCAACGTTCGATGACCCGTCGCTCTCCATCACGCGACGAAGAGCTTGCTGGCTTGGCGGCCATACCTGACCAGGCCACGCTACTGGCAGAAATGAAGGCATTCGTGCGCGAGGAAATCGCACGCCAGTTCTCTCTCCTGGCCTTCGCCCACCCGCCGCACGTTCAACAGTCGTCGACGACCCTTCTTCCTCCCATCCGCCGAGCGATTGAGCAGGAAATCGCGGAGGTGATGCCTGAGTACCACCAGCAACCTCCGGCTCCTGCGCCACAGAGTTACGCTCAGGTTGTCGCCAGGACGCACCCGGCAATCCCTGCGGCTGCACCGTTGAGTTACGCCGAAGCCGCCGCTAGACCTCCGTCCTTCGAAGCGGGCGTGCCGGCTACGTATGCTGCCGTCATCCCTAGGCCCCGACTGCAACCCACCTTGCAGTCATTTCAGCAGCCGCCCCGTCAATCGCATCCTGCGACGTGGGCGGGACCTGCCCCGGCGAACCGATGGCGCACACCCGACAATCGGCCCATCTGCTTTGCCTGCGGTTATGCCGGTCACGTGGCCCGTTACTGCCATCGCGTGCAGCCACCTCGAGTCGCGTCAACCACCGCCAGCCAGTCCAGCCGTGCATTCTACGACCCGCCTATGTCGCCAACGTCACGCCCAGCTCCATCCACTCACCGCTCTCCGTCTCCACGCCGTCGCTCACTGTCACCAATGCGGCCACGTTCTGTCGCACGAGAGCAGGAAAACTAGTCGTCGCAGTCCACGAGGCAAGGGCTGCGACGCTATCGAACTGTAAAAGACCTCAGCGAAGTCCATCGAATGTCATAGACGTGTTTGTGGACGGTGTTCGCGCATCTGCCCTTGTCGACACTGGAGCCGCCGTATCCGTTATGGACGCAAAACTTAGCCGCTTACTTCGAAAAGTGACGACGCCACTTTCTGGGATGTCCCTCCGTACCGCCAGCTCCCAGAGTATTAGGCCTACAGCAGTATGCACTTCTCGCGTCGTCATTCAGGACGTTCTGTACGACGTCGAGTTCATCATAATTGCTGAATGCTCCCACGACGTCATCCTAGGATGGGATTTTCTCTCCCGCCACGACGCCATAATTCACTGCGCACCAGCCGCCCTCGAACTCTCACCGTTCTCACATTTGACGCCGGCAGACAGTCCATCGGCATTCACCAAGACCCTCGTCAAAGACGATACCAAAGTTCCTCCGAACTCGTCGACGGCTGTGCCAGTTTACTGCGCCGGTCTCTGCGACACAATTGCACTCCTTTCACCATCTGACCGCGTTTGCACTATGAAAGGGTTGCTGGTACCTTTCGCGACCGTGCAAGTCACTCAGGGTAGCACCGCTATTTTTGTTACCAACCCATCCCCGCACATTGTTACGTTGGTGCGAGGGGAATGTCTCGGCCGAGTGGAGCCCCTCGAAGACGCACAAGTTCTGGACGCTCCCGATGACTCGCACTGCACCAGTTCCCGTACCATCAGTGCCGTTTCCACGTCTGATTCCTCACCCGCGGATGTATTTGGTCCCTCCATTGCTGACAACCTTACGTCGGTCCAGCGTTCCCAGCTTCTGTGCCTGTTGGAAGAATTTCGTTCTTCTTTCGATGTCGGGCAAACTTCTCTCGGCCGCACGTCCGCTGTTACGCATCGCATCGACACTGGCGCCCAACCACCACTGCGGCAACGTCCATATCGCGTGTCTCCCACAGAACGTCGGGTAATTAATGAGCAAGTGGACGATATGCTTCGACGCGACGTTATTCGACCCTCGGACAGCCCGTGGCGTCTCCTGTTGTTCTCGTTGCCAAGAAGGACGGTTCTGTGCGCTTCTGTGTGGACTACCGAAGGCTCAACAAGATCACTCGGAAGGATGTTTATCCACTGCCGCGAATCGACGACGCGATTGACAGCCTCCAAGGAGCAGAATACTTTTCATCTCTCGATTTGCGCTCGGGGTACTGGCAAGTACCCATGGCTGATGACGCTCGACCGAAGACAGCCTTTGTCACGCCCGACGGCTTGTACGAGTTCAACGTCATGCCGTTTGGTCTGTGCAATGCGCCCGCGACCTTCGAGCGCATGATGGACACCGTTCTGCGCAACCTGAAATGGCACACGTGCTTGTGTTACCTGGACGACGTCGTCGTTTTCGCTCCGGACTTCTCCACGCATCTTCAACGTCTGCGGCATGTTTTGACGCGCTTGACCAACGCTGGCCTCCAACTGAACCTGAAGAAGTGCCGATTTGCAGCACGGCAGCTGACAATCCTAGGCTACGTCGTGTCCAAGGACGGCATCCTTCCCGATCCGGCCAAGCTTCGGGCCGTGGCCGAATTTCCCAAACCAACGTCCGTCAAAGAACTGCGCAGTTTCGTAGGACTGTGCTCCTATTTTCGACGTTTCATACGCAACTTTGCCACCATCATATCGCCGCTGACGAAGCTCCTTGGAAGTAACGGACCCCTACATTCGTGGTCGTCCGAATGCGACGACGCGTTCGCAAAGCTCCGTCGTTTGTTGACGTCTCCTCCCATACTACGCCACTACGACCCTACGGCCCCAACGGAGGTACACACGGACGCCAGCGGTGTAGGCCTCGGTGCTGTTCTTGCGCAACGCAAACCAGGGTTCCCCGAATATGTCGTCGCCTACGCAAGTCGTACGCTTACTAGAGCCGAGACCAATTACACTGTCACGGAAAAGAGTGCCTGGCGATCATCTGGGCCCTTACAAAATTCCGACCTTATTTGTATGGTCGCCCATTTGATGTCGTCACCGATCACCACGCACTGTGCTGGCTGTCGTCATTGAAGGATCCCTCGGGCCGTCTCGCCCGTTGGGCACTTCGCCTGCAAGACTGCGACATCCGCGTGCTGTACCGCAACGGACGTCAGCATGCTGACGCCGACGCCCTCTCGCGCTCCCCCTTGCCTGACGACAATGCCTCCTGCTCAGTGTCTCACACTGCTGTTTCTTCTATCGATGTTCACACCATCGCTACCGAGCAGCGCAAGGATAAATGGATCGCTTCGCTAATAGACTTGCTCACTGATCCGTCGACAACAACCACTCGCGCGTTGCGTCGTCAAGCCCACCATTTCGCCATTCGTGACGACCTACTGCACCGACGCAATTACAACGCCGACGGCCGCCAGTGGCTACTTGTGATACCCCGAAGTCTGCGTGCTGAAATATGCGAGTCCTTCCACTCTGATCCGCAATGCGCGCACTCTGGGGTATCCAAAACTTACCACCGCATTCGACAACGATACTTCTGGCGAGGGATGTACCGCTACGTGCAGAAGTTCGTCCGCTCCTGCCTCGATTGCCAACGCCGAAAACCTTCAACGCACGTGTCACCAGTCGGTCTCCAACCATTACCTTGCCCTAACCGTCCGTTTGGGCGCGTGGACATCGATTTGTATGGACCACTTCCTCTGACGTAGGCTGGTAACCGTTGGGCCATCGTCGCCGTTGACCATCTAACGCGATACGCCGAAACCGCTGCCCTCCCAGCGGCTACAGCGCGTGATGTTGCCTCCTTCCTGCTACACCGATTCATGCTGCGTCACGGTCCACCCCAGGAGCTTCTCAGCGATCGAGGCCGTGTCTCCTTGTCGGAAGTCGTCGAAGCCATTCTCAAAGAGTGCCATGCTGTTCATCGCAAAACTACTGCTTACCACCCGCAGACGAATGGTTTAACCGAACGCTTCAACCGAACGCTCGGCGACATGCTCTCAATGTACGTCGCCGCCGATCACACTAATTGGGATGCCATTCTGCCCTTCGTCACCTACGCCTATAATACCGCCCCTCAGAGCACTACTGGGTTTTCACCCTTCTTCCTGTTGTACGGAAGGCACCCGTTGCACACCATTGACACGATACTACCCTACAAGCCGGATCCATCTGATTGTGCGCCTATTTCTGACACAGCCAGGCTTGCTGAAGAGTGTCGCGAGCTTGCAAAGGCCTTTACAACGCACGAACAAGAGCGGCAGAAGAGCCTTCGCGGTGGCACCATCACTTCTGAGTCCACGTTCCTCCCCGGAGCGCTCGTATGGCTCTCGGTCCCTACCACTGCAACCGGCCTCTCTTCAAAACTACTGCCGAAATACGAAGGCCCCTACCGGGTCGTCGAGCGCACATCCCCGGTCAACTACCTGATCGAACCCATCGAACCAGCTTCGGACATGCGCCGTCGAGGGCGCGACATAGTCAACGTGGAGCGCCTTAAGGCCTACTATGACCCACTCATAGTAACGAGCTGTTAGGTCGCCGGACGGCTCCCTTTTCGTACCCGGAGTAATTGTGGCGAAGCAATTGGTGCTGCTTAACGGTTGCGCTCTCCAGCGGCTCCTAGTGGGTCGTCCTCTTCTAAACGCCGCTCGCGCTCTCGGAGCCCGTGCTTTTGCCTTGACTGTCGCCATAGTGCATTGTCGCCGAGTGCCGTCCAATAA
Source organism: Rhipicephalus sanguineus (assembly GCF_013339695.2). NCBI lineage: Eukaryota > Metazoa > Arthropoda > Arachnida > Ixodida > Ixodidae > Rhipicephalus > Rhipicephalus sanguineus. The sequence goes on from NC_051180.1 coordinate 3,801,409, forward strand.
ACAGCTTAACAATATATATATATAGTGCATTGTAGTGTATATATATATATACACTACAATGCACTATATATATATATATATATATATATATATATATATATATATATATATATAGTGCATTGTAGTGTATATATATATATATATATATATATATATATATATATATATATATATATATATATATATATATATATGTGTGTGTGTGTGTGTGTGTGTGTGTGTGTGTGTAGCATTTGCCATTAGAGTGTAAATTATGTAAAGGATGAAGTTTAATGAATCCGGTGGGAAGAGCAGTCGAAAAAATTCCGACAGTTCCCACGCACTGCGGGAATCGATGTTATGCGAAGCAGCCAGCAAAGAGCTGCATACATCGCCTTGTTTGTCTTTGAGCCAAATGAAAGCATTCATGCCATGGCATCTAGTTCACCATATATGGCATGTTTGCCATGCACGTATGTATGTACAATCTAGTATATACCATGCTTATGAAACGTATCTTCTAGTATATGCAATGCATGACCTGTCATTCATGTTCATCAAGCACTCGTGTCACGCCATACACTTTTTGGTATATATCTAGTTAACAAAACGGCCAGAAGCACATCATGATAGTGTCATGTAAATCATACCGTACATGACATGCATAAAACATGATTCGCATGTTAGGACCGGTCACTTATGTTCGTCATACAGTCACATCGAGCAATGCCAATTTTGGTGTGTATCAAACGAGCGAAATGGCAGCGAGTGCACCATGAGTGTGGCATGTAAATCATGCCATACATGACATGCATGTCATAGTTTTCATGTTACCACCTGTAACTTATGTTCGTCATAGAGTCGGGTCCCGCCATACCAATTTAGGTGTATATCAAGCTAGCGAAACGGCCGCGACTGCACCATGAGCGTGGCATGTAAATCATGACAAACATGACATGCATGTCATGGTTTTCATGTTACCACCTGCAATTCATGTTCTTCACACAGTCAAAGCGCGCAAGACCAATTTTGGTGTATATCAATCTAGCGAAACGGCCACGAGTGGGCCACGGGCGTGGCATGTAAATCATGGCATACATGTCATGATTTTCATGTTACCACCTTTCATTTACGTTCGTCGTACAGTCGCGTCGCGCAATACCAGTTTCGGTGTATATCAAGCTAGCGAAACGGCCGCGATTGTCCCATGAGCGTGGCATGTAAATCATGACATGCATGTCATGGTTTTTATGTTACCCCCTGTTATTCATGTTCTTCATACAGTCACATCGCGCAATACCAATTTTGGTCTATATCAATCTAGCGAAACGGCCGCGAGCGCACCATGAGCATGGAATGTAAATCATGCCGTAAATGATATGCATATCACGATTTTCAAGTTACCACCTGTCAATTATATTTGTCATACAGTGACGTCGCGCAACACCAATTTTGGTGTATATTAAGCGAGCGAAACGGCCGCGAATGCACCATGAGCGTGGCATGTAAATCATGACATGCATGTCATGGTTTTAATGTTATCACCTCTTATTCATGCTCTTCATACAGTCACATCGCGCAATACCACTTTCCGTGTATATCAAGCTAGCGAAACGGCCGCGAGCGCACCATGAGCGTGGCTTGTAAATCATGTCGTACATGAGTTGCATATCACGGTTTTCATGTTACCACCTGTTTTTCATGTTCTTCATACAATCACATCGCGCAATGCCAATTTTGGGGTGTATCAATCTAGCGAAACGGCCGCGAGTGCGCCATGAGTGTAACATGTAAGTCATGTCGTACATGACATGAATGTCATGGTTTTCAAGTTACCACGTGTCAGTTCTGTTTGTCATACAGAAATGTCTCGTGATACCAGTTTTAGTATATATCCATTCATTTAAACGGCAGCTAGAGCCTCGAGACCATGTCATGTAAATCATGCTGCACATGACATGCGTGTCGTGATTTGCTCGTTGGGACCTGCCATTGTGTTCGTCATGAACTCTTGTCACGCCATACCAATTTTGGTATATATGAAATTGACGGAACGGCTGCAAAATCCCCAAGGCCGTGGAATGTAAATCATGCTGTTCATGACATGCGTGTCATGATTTTCATGATATAACTTGTCATTTATGCTCGTAATACGGTCATGTTATGCCATACCAATTTTGGTATACATCCGCTTAACGAAACGGCCAGGAGAGCACAAAGTTGTAGGCGGCTAGATAGATAGATAGATAGATAGATAGATAGATAGATAGATAGATAGATAGATAGATAGATAGATAGATAGATAGATAGATAGATAGATAGATAGATAGATAGATAGATACGCTCAAAGTCGCAGAATTACGCTCAGAAATGCTTCGTATTTAAAAGAGGACGGTAATTTGTCTAACGTCTTCGCACTAGGGCCTGCCGTCGTCAGAGTGAATGGCGAGTGAAATATATATATATATATGTATATATATATATATATATATATATATATATATATATATATATATATATATATATATATATTATAAAGAGGTTTATTAGCGGCGACGATACTCAACAGCGACAGTCAAGGCGGGGCCGACTCTCAGCGCGAGTTACGTTCTCTTCGAAAAGAGCCGAAGAGGGCGACCCACTAGGAGGTGTTCGAGAGGACGACCCATTACTAAGTTCGATCGCTTCGCTACAATTACCCCGGGTACGAAAAGGGAGCCGCCTGGCGACCTAGCAACTTGTCACTATAAGGGGGTCGTGGTAGGGCTTCAGGCGCTCCACGTTGACAATGTCGCGGCCTCGACGGCGCATGTCCGAAGATGGTTCTATGGGTTCGATCAGGTAGTTGACCGGGGATGTGCGTTCGACGATACGGTAGGGGCCTTCGTATTTCGGCAGTAGTTTTGAAGAGAGGCCGGTTGCAGTGGTAGGGACCGAGAGCCATACGAGCGCTCCGAGGAGGAACGTGGACTCAGAAGTGGTGGTGCCACCGCGAAGGCTCTTCTGCCGCTCTTGTTCGTGCGTTGTAAAGGCCTTTGCAAGCTCGCGACACTCTTCAGCAAGCCTGGCTGTGTCAGAAATAGGCGCACAATCAGATGGATCCGGCTTGTAGGGAAGGATTGTGTCGATTGTGTGCGACGGGTGCCTGCCATACAATAAGAAAAAGGGTGAGAAACCAGTAGTGCTCTGAGGGGCGGTATTGTAGGCGTACGTAACGAAGGGCAAAATGGCATCCCAATTTGTGTGGTCGGCGGCGACGTACATCGAGAGCATGTCGCCGAGCGTGCGGTTAAAGCGTTCGGTGAGGCCATTCGTCTGCGGATGGTAAGCAGTAGTTTTGCGGTGAACAACGTTGCACTCTTTGAGAATGGCTTCGACGACTTCCGACAAGAAGACACGGCCTCGATCACTGAGCAGCTCCTGGGGTGGACCGTGACGCAGCATGAATCGGTGGAGCAGGAAGGAGGCCACATCGCGCGCTGTAGCCGCAGGGAGGGCGGCAGTTTCAGCGTATCGCGTGAGGTAGTCTACAGCGACGATGGCCCAGCGGTTACCAGCGGACGTCAGAGGAAGTGGCCCGTACAAATCGATGCCAACGCGCCCAAACGGCCGGTCAGGGCAAGGTAGAGGTTGCAGACCTGCCGGCGACAGGTGCGTTGAAGTTTTGCGGCGCTGACAATCGATGCAGGAGCGAACAAACTTCTGCACGTAGCGGTACATTCCTCGCCAAAAGTACCGTTGGCGAATGCGGTGGTACGTTTTCGATACCCCAGAGTGTGCACACTGCGGATCAGAGTGGAACGACTCGCATATGTGAGAACGCAGACTGCGGGGTATTACTAGTAGCCACTGCCGACCGTCGCCGTCGTAATTGCGTCGGTGGAGGAGGTCGTCGCGAATGGCGAAATGGTGGGCTTGACGACGCAATGCGCGAGAGGATGGTGTGGCCGATGGATCGGTCAGCAAGTCTATCAGTGAGGCAATCCATTGATCCTTGCGCTGTTCGGTAGCGATGGTGTGAACGTCGATTGAAGCTACAGCTATGTGAGACACTGAGCTGTGGGCATTGTCGTCAGGCAAGGGAGAGCGGGACAGGCCGTCGGCGTCAGCATGCTGGCGTCCGTTGCGGTACAGCACACGGATGTCGTAGTCTTGCAGGCGAAGTGCCCACCGGGCGAGACGGCCTGAGGGATCCTTCAAAGACGACAACCAGCATAGTGCATGATGGTCGGTGACGACATCGAATGGGCGACCATACAAATAAGGTCGGAACTTCGTGAGGGCCCAAATGATTGCCAGGCATTCTTTCTCCGTAACGGTATAGTTGGTCTCAGCTTTAGTAAGCGTACGACTTGCATATGCCACGACGTATTCCGGGAACCCTGGTTTGCGCTGCGCAAGGACATCGCCGAGGCCAACACCGCTGGCGTCCGTGTGTACTTCTGTAGGGGCCGTAGGGTCGTAGTGGCGTAGTATCGGAGGAGACGTCAACAAACTACGGAGCTTTGCGAAAGCGTCATCGCACTCTGACGACCACGAATTGAGGGGCCCGTTGCTGCCAAGGAGCTTCGTCAGCGGCGATATAATAGTCGCGAAGTTGCGGATGAAGCGCCGAAAGTAGGAGCATAGTCCTACGAAACTGCGCAGTTCTTTGACTGACGTAGGTTTGGGGAACTCTGACACGGCCCGAAGCTTGGCTGGATCGGGGAGAATTCCGTCCTTGGACACGACGTAGCCCAGTATTGTCAGCTGCCGTGCTGCAAATCGGCACTTCTTTAGATTCAGTTGTAGCCCGGCGTCGCTCAAACGCGTCAACACATCCCGTAGGCGTTGAAGATGCGTGGAGAAGTCCGGGGCGAAAACTACCACGTCGTCGAGGTAACACAGGCACGTGTGCCATTTCAAGTTGCGCAGAACGGTATCCATCATGCGCTCAAAGGTCGCGGGCGCATTACACAGCCCAAACGGCATGACGTTGAATTCGTACAAGCCATCCGGCGTGACAAAGGCTGTCTTCGGTCGAGCGTCATCAGCCATGGGGACTTGCCAGTACCCTGAGCGCAAATCAAGCGATGAAAAGAATTCTGCTCCTTGCAGGCTGTCGATGGCGTCGTCTATTCGAGGTAGGGGATAAACGTCCTTACGGGTGATCTTATTTAGTCGTCGGTAGTCCACACAGAACCGCACAGAGCCGTCCTTCTTCGCAACAAGAACGACAGGAGACGCCCACGGACTGTTTGAGGGTCGAATAACGTCGCGGCGAAGCATGTCGTCGACTTGCTCGTTAATTACACGACGCTCTGCTGGAGATACGCGATATGGACGTTGCCGCAGTGGTGGTTGAGCGCCAGTGTCGATGCAATGGGTGACAGCAGACGTGCGGCCGAGAGGAGTTTGCGCGACATCGAACGAAGAACGAAATTCTTCCAACAGGCATAGGAGCTGGCAACGCTCGACCGAGGTAAGATTGTCAGCAATCGAGGAACGAAATACATCAGCGGATGAAGAATAAGATGTGGAAACAGCACTGAGCGTACGGGAGCTGGCGCAGTGCGTGTCACCCGGTGCGTCCATAAGTTGTGCGTCTTCGAGGGGTTCCGCTCTGCCGAGACATTCCCCTCGCACCAACGTAACCATGAACGGGGATGGGTTGGTCACGAAAATATCCGTGTCGCCCTGAGTGATTTCCACGGTCGCAAATGGCACCAGCAAGCCTTTCCTGGTGAAAACGCGGTCACATGGAGAAAGCAGTGCAACGGCGTCGCAGAGACCGGTGCAATAGACTGACACAGCCGTTGACGAATTCGCAGGAACTGTGATGTCGTCTTTGACGAATACCTTGGTCGCAGCCGATGAACTGTCTGCCAGCGTCAAATGTGACAATGGTGAGAGCTCTAATTCGGCTGGTGCGCAATGAATGACGGCGTCGTGGCGGGCGAGAAAATCCCATCCCAGGATGACGTCGTGAGAGCATGAAGAAATTATGATGAATTCGACGGCGTACAGAGCGTCCTGAATGATGACACGGGCTGTGCATACCGCCGTCGGGTGAATACTTTGGGTGCTGGCTGTACGGAGGGAGAGCCCGGAAAGTGGCGTCGTCACTTTTCGTAGCAGGCGGCTTAGTTTAGCATCCATAACAGATACGGCGGCTCCAGTATCGATAAGGGCAGATGCGCGAACACCGTCCACAAAAACGTCTATCACGTTCGGTGGTCTTCGCTGAGGGCTTTCGCAGTTCGATAGCGTCGCAGCCCTTGCCTCGTGGACTGCGACAACTAGTTTTCCTGGTCGCGTGGGACCGAACGTGGCCGCATCGGTGACAGCGAGCGGCGTCGTGGTGACGGTGAACGGCGGGTAGATGCAGCTGGGCGAGAGGGCGGCGATGGAGGCGTAGGTGGGTCGTAATACGGCCGGTTCGACTGGCTGGTGGCAGGCGACGCGACTCTAGGCGGCTGCACGCGATTGCAATAGCGCGCCACGTGGCCGGCGTAACCGCATGCGAAGCATATGGGGCGGTTGTCAGGTGTGCGCCATCGGTTCGCTGGGGCAGGGCCCGCCCATGGTGCAGGACGGGATTGACGGGGCGGCAACTGATAGGACTGCATGGTGGGCTGTAGTCGTGGCCTGTGCGTGACGTCGGCGTAGGCTACCGGTACATCAGCTTCGAAAGAGTGAGGTCGAGTGGAGGCTTCGTCGTAAATGTGTGGGGCAGCCGTAGCGATTGATGGGGGCGGTCTTGCGACAACTTGGGCGTAACTCAAAGGTGCAGGAGCCGGATGGTGCTGGTGGTACTCGGGCATGACCTCGGCGATTTCCTGCTCAATTGCTCGACGGAGGGGAGGCAGAAGGGTGGTCGACGGCTGTTGAGCGTACCGAGGGCGAGCAAAGTCCAGCAGAGAGAACTGGCGCGCGATTTCCTCGCGCACGAAGGTCTTGATCTCTGCGAGCAACGCGGAGTGGTCGGGTATGGTCGACAAGCCAGCAAGCTCGGCGTCGCGTGATGGAGAGCGACGGGTCATCGATCGCTGCCGGCGCAGCTCCTCATAGCTTTGGCAGAGTGTTATGACCTCTGCCACTGTGCTAGGGTTCTTGGCGAGCAGCATGGTGAAGGCGTCGTCGTCGATGCCTTTCATGATGTGCCTGATCTTGTCAGAATCGGACATGGTGGCGTCGGCTTTCTTACAGAAGTCGAGGACGTCTTCAATGTAACTGGTGAATGATTCACCGGTCTGCTGAGCGCGTTCACGTAAGCGCTGTTCGGCCTGGAGCTTACGAACGGCAGGTCGCCCGAACACGTTGATAATGGCGGTCTTGAAGTCGGACCACGTCGTAAAATCGGATGCGTGGTTGTTGTACCACAGGCCCGCCACACCCGCGACGTAGAAAACCAGGTTAGTCAATTTTCCGGCCTCGTCCCATTTATTGGGGACACTCACGCGCTCGTAAATGGCGAGCCAGTCCTCCACGTCGGTACCATCGGCGCCAGTGAAGACTGGAGGGTCGCGAATACGAGGGACACCGGGACATGTCGGTGCGGGCGGGGTCGTTTGCTGGGAGGCGTCTTGAGACATGGTAGGCGGCAGGGTACGGGATCGAAGAGCCAGGGGCATCGAACGAGGGCCGAAGTTGTGAAGGCTCAGCACTCTCCACCAAATTATAAAGAGGTTTATTAGCGGCGACGATACTCAACAGCGACAGTCAAGGCGGGGCCGACTCTCAGCGCGAGTTACGTTCTCTTCGAAAAGAGCCGAAGAGGGCGACCCACTAGGAGGTGTTCGAGAGGACGACCCATTACTAAGTTCGATCGCTTCGCTACAATATATATATATATATATATATATATATATATATATATATATATATATATATATATATATATATATATATATATATATATATGGACCGTTTGGCGGGTCTTCATCACGCCCGAGGGCTTCGACAGAAATTTTTGGCAGTGGTAAGGTATTTGTCCTCATCTATGTAAAGTCCATGTGTGAAGACGAGTGATCGCTTACTGTCGTATCATTCTGATAAAAAATATGTATTTTATGTTAAGAAAAGCACCCAGTATATTAGCTAGTTCGTTTGAAGAATGTGCTATTCTGGTTAAGGAAAAGGGGGGAGAAGTATCCTGCAAAAGCTGCTGAACTTTGTGGTCGCAGCTCCTTATGCCATTTGATGCTCGAATGCGATTCTTATAATGAAAAATACCACCCAATGAATTCCCCTATTTCCAAAAGCATTCACGGGACAAAAGTTTCGGATTTGTGGGTTGGCTAGTGGTTGAACAAAGAACTAGTTGACTTCCCTTCGCCAAGCTATAGTCATGGCGGGTTGTGGTGTTGATGTCAGGCAATAAGATCGAGCAAGTATTACATTAGCAAAACAACGCAATATTTCTGTGCTTCTTAAGAAAAGCACATAAACCAACATATTCGAATATAGTGCACATCGAGAAAAAAGTTTGTCTCACAAATGAAAACATCGAAGCTATCCCCGTTCAGAATCGCTGCGTTTTTCACGTTAGTATAGTCTTTCACGAAGCGACCCGAAATTTCCACGACCGACCGGAAAGTTCAATGCACGCCTTGCTATTTTGACTAGTGACTAGCCGAATAGAAGATGCACAGAGATGGTGGCTTTAAAAGAAGGTGCCTCCGGTCAGCCCAGTAGATTTGCCTGTTGCTGTTCGGAATTTCGGTTTGTGCTCTTTCGAAATGACCAGACATGCGCACAATGCCTTGACGGGCTAGTTTGTGGTTATCCACAGTAATATTAACGCGACAGCGTTAAAGAGCTCGTTTGGGAGAAATTCCGGTGTCGGTGTCGGCGTCGTTGGTTGTGGGCGAAAAATCAGCGTTGTCCGTGGCCGCAAAATTGAGAAAGATGCAAATAAAATACACAATAAAAGGCTTCGGTTTGAGTGAGAATTGAACCCACGCATTCTGCGAGGCAAGCAGGTGCTTTGCCACAGAGCCAAGCCATTGCTTGAAACTGCTCTGAAACAAAAAAGGGCTATGTAATGGGAGGAGCCTCCTTAACGCGTGTAATATTTCGTGGCGGAATCGTAGAATCGTGCCAGGCGTCAAAACATGAAAATTCGCAACGAGTGGTTGTTTTAAAGGCCCACCCATTACAAAGCGCTCAGACATATTTCATCATCATCAGCAGCAATAGCATCAACAAAGTTGGCGTGTTGCCTTGCGGACGCGTAGTGGGCCCTTCAGTGATTCGCAAAAGGAAAATTGATGGGTGTGTTGGCACCGTGCAACTGTACTTGCAGTAGGCAATCTAGGATAGTTTGAAACGGCCGATATTACGCGCACAGACGTTCGTTTCCTTGCGCCATGGCTGAGGCATCCACCGAGAAGTGAAGCTAGCCTAGCGATTGAGGAGGCGATGCACGGAGCCCGATTGCCTTCTACTCTTGAAGGCGGCCGCCAAGTTTTATTGCGATAGCAATTATATGGACACTCTGGGCTGATTTTGCCGCCGCCGTCTGTCGATGCCGTCATGTCGCGGATATGTATATTTAAGTATATATATATATATATATATATATATATATATATATATATATATATATAAATGCAGACAGAAAAATAAAGCAGAAGAAAAAATTCTCAAGTACCCTACCGCGGACTCGAACCAGCAACCCCTCGCTCCCCAGCGCGCTGCGTTAGACAACTCAGCCACACGCCATGTATGCGCCGACAAAATAACGGCGAGCTATTTATATAGACCGTGTACCGCTGGCGGTAAGCAAATCTCGGGGGAGCGTGAGCGTGTTTTCTGTCACGCAACTCTCCTAATTTTCTTTCAATTTGAAAACTGCCCCGTAGTCGCGCACGACAAAGCGACCCTTTTTGTACCCACTGGTGATGTAGAAGGAAAAAAAATAAAGAACACCGGGAACACCTTGCATCAGACGCCCCCGTGTGGCTGGAGACGCAAGGGGTAACTCCACGCGCCACAGTTTAAAAGAAAAAGTAATATCTAAGAGCGTCTGATTCTCCATTGTCGACACATGCAGACGCAGCGCTCCTAATTTTCTTTCATTTCGATTACTGCCCTTGAGACGCACACGACAACGTGGCCATTTTCTGTACCCACTCGGCATTTGGAAGGAAAAAAAAGATAAAGAACACCGGGCACACCTTGCATCAGACGCCCCCTGTGGTAGGAGACGCAGCGGGTCACTCCACGCGCCGCAGTTTAAAAGAAGCAATGTCTAAGAACGTCTAAATTGTAAATTCCCCCAGTTATATTAACCACCGGTTTCATGGCCAGTCCCCCGGAGTGGGTAAGAGCCGCAAGCAAGCAAGCAAGCAAGCGTCTGATTCTCCATTGTCGACGCTTGCAGCGTGTTGTTCAAGCACATAGGCATAACAACTGTGACAGTTGTTAGTTCACGCTTTCCCTGTGCATGCCTGTGCGTTCTTTTCGGGCGTCCTCCTTTGTGCAGCGACGCACTGCAAGCATCGAGCTGCTTCTCGCTCTTCGTGTGACATCCTCATTTCTTGCTATCGCATTGATTGCTTCGCCCTTGCGGCGAAACTGTGACTTTTTTTCGCAACAGAAGGACGACAGGAGAACGCACTGTGTCCTTCTTGTGTCGTTATGTCACGCTAGAAGTTACTATAGATTTGCACACGGCACACAAAGCATTATGCAGCTCTTGTCCGCCATGGTGTTTTTCAGCATCGGCAGCCTCAGTATAGTATCACACATGCTGTAGCGACGGAGAGCTTACTGGCCACTTTCCTGTCTTTCTCATCTTTCTGTTGGCCTGAATAAGCACGTTTAAACCGGGGAGCTGTTTGTGCCAGCCGTCCGTCGTAACCCACGAACAGAAAACTATCATCATCATGAACCGACATCTTCGTCCTCTTCTTCGCTCCCGGAACACGGGCGCCAGTTTGTCCGGCGTGAGGTGGAATAACTCTGATGGGTGAGACAACGAGTACAGAGAGACAGCGAGAGAGAAAGACAGACAGACAGACAGACAGACAGACAGACAGACAGACAGACAGACAGACAGACAGATAGATAGATAGATAGATAGATAGATAGATAGATAGATAGATAGATAGATAGATAGATAGATAGATAGATAGATAGATAGATAGATAGATAGATAGATAGATAGATAGATAGATTCTTGGCGAAAGAATTTATTGACGAGGTGGGATTCGAACCCGCGTACCCACGATCCGAAGGCGAGCATCGTAATCACTCGGCTGTCCAGGCACGCCGGTAGAGCATAACATAGCCTTGTATAGTATAGTATACCAAGGGGGTGGGAAAAAGAAGTGAGGAGTAGAAATGTGTGGGCGAGGAGGAGGGCAGAGTAAAGCACGGCATCGAAAGAAGGGCAAAGACAGGGAAGAAAAATGAATATAGAAGGAGCGAGAAAGATCTACATATATATATATAAAGAGAAAGAAATAGAAATAAGCAGAGAACACATAAAAGTTAAGAGAAGAGGGTAAAAGAAAGACAGAGAAACCGTCCAGCTCTGCACTTCCTTGAGGTTTGGCAGCAATAGTGCGAAGCCGAATTAACTTTTTCTTTGTTTACTTCACGGGACCGGTCGTCTCTTTTGACGCTTTCAGTTGAAGTAAACGTGCAACACTACTAACGTGTAGGAACGTAAATTTCATTTCCATTTAACACAAGATGTTCTTTAAGTATATCGCTTTAAGCTTTTTCGCCGTAGAATGAACCACAGTGCGTGTGTTTGAACTGCGTCCATGCTAGCACGCAAGACTCAGCTTTCGTTATGCCAGCTCATCTCTAGACGAGCTCGGTCTGGCTCATAATATTGTTCTCTTCAACAGCCTATTTGAAGTTACGGCGCACGCATAATTTTAATTATACCAGCAAACTTCTTCAAGTTGTAGACACCGCGATTTTAACATACAGCAGTGTTTCACAAAGTGCAGATAAAAGAAAATGCGCTCTTGTACCTAATGTCCTGTCCCGCGGATGAGCTGCTACACTGAGAATGATTACTGCTCGCGCTTCGGCGCAAGCAATAGCCTTAGGCTAATGTCTCCATTCCAATATCGTGGCAACATTTGACGTAGTTGAGAGAGTACGATGTGATTAGCGAATAAGAAGGAGTCTGTGCAGGAATGCAGCAGGAAAACCGCGATTTAATGGCCATCGTGGGAGGAAAGAAAGGTAGTGGGTGCCTCAAAGTCGGTAAGCCTAACGGAGAAAGAAAGCGCGGCGTATTGTTCGAAGCCGACGTGCTTTCGGCCGCCGCCTGTGCCAGAAGGCGCAGCCAAGCAGCGTTGTCCCTTTTGTCTCGAGTGCTTGCCTCTCTTTCGGATCCCTGTCAACACGGCAGCACTTTCGACCGTACTTGGCCAGATTCTGTGGAGTGTAAATATGTCGCAAAAGCTGTGCAAGCTATATGTTCGGCAATGGTGAGTGGAGGCTCAGCGCCCGAGAGGGTGAAAAGTGATAGCCACCGTTCGGCGGCCAAAGGACCATACTTAAGCAAGTAATTTCTGCAATGGGCAGCCGTCATGTTTTTCGCTTCAAGAACCGTGCAATCGACCGGTCAGCGTGAGGGAATGTACGCCTTTAATGTACAAACGGACCAGCGATGTTCGCACGCGTTCATTGCTTACGGCTAGCAGACATATGTGGACTTGTAAATGTCTTGCACGCGCTTATTTTTTCTGCCCCAGCTGCCCGTCTTGTGAAATCGGACGCGCTAGACATCGAGCGTAGCATTGGCGCATCCAGAAGCCACGCCCTTGTCGCATTTGGTTTACCCCATTTTGTGCCTCCTCAAGTGGTCGCTTTGGTGTGGAATCCTGGCTGAGATAGCATATGAAAGAACCAACGCTCATCAAAGCACCATGAAAAATTCTAGAATAACAGAGAGCTGAGCTAGTTGGTAAGCAATCATTCTAAAAAAACAGGGTGTGTGTCCGTGTTTGCACGCCCTGTCTTTTTAGAATGAAAACCTAGTAACGGCCGCCTTGAGTTTGTTGCTCTTCCACAGCGGTTGCAATATGCTGGTTGTACATAGCTGTGTGGCATTGAGGTCGCTGCAGGGGTTTGGTTTCACCCTTACGGAGATGGTTCGTAAGTGCTTGTGATGAATGTTTGAAGCATTGTACGGGCGAACAAAGACACGGACAGGATCGCAAGAGAGACAAAACGCCAGTGTGCCTCTTCCTATCCTGTCCATGTCTTTGTTGGCCGGTGCAGTGCTTGACTCTATTCACCAGAACCAGCTAGCCAAGCTGTGATGGCTTAGTGATGAATCTGACCGGCTGCAATTATCGTTGAAATCGGACATTACCTTAACAGTATTTAAACCTTGGCAGTAATTTTTGCATACAGAAACAATCATCACTTTTGAGCTGACTTACTTGTACTAAGCCGCACTTCCGTCACAGGCGTAACTATTCGACTTGCCTGTAGAGACCTCCAACAACAGCCGGAAATGTGGATACTTGAGAAAACCAGCGAAAAAGGGCCCATACACGCAGGCAGGAAGACGCGACGCCACGCTAGACGAACAACTGACATATGCTTGAAAAAGGTTCACAGTTTCACCGCAAGGGCGAAGCAGTGAATGCGATAGCAGCTAATTGGAACGTCGTAGGAAAAAATGCTACCAGCTCACTCCTTTAGTATACACCGCCGCTGCAGCGAGCGAAATGACCTGCGCGCGATCTATGGCTTTAAAGCCCACTTTGCCATGAAAGCACAACGCGTACAACGGTATGAGTCATCACTTGAACCCCCCTCGGGGCATAAGCGCGCGAGCACAGGTAACCACGCCGTTTAGGTCAAAGTACGGAGCCGGAGGCGCCAAGTACCACTCCGGCTACTACGTCCATGTGCCACGACGATAGAAGAGCAGGGTGACGCCATTTAAAGCGCGCCCTTTCCCCCTTTGTGCACTATCTTGCTGGTGATAGTGCACAAACCTCTGCCACGCTCAAGCACCCAAGAGGCCTGCGTACCACCGAAGGTAATGGCTGTCCGTTAGTGTGAGGAAAAACGTTTGCGTTTATATCTCGCTGGTGATAGTGCACAAGCCTCTGCCACGCTCAAGCACCCAAGAGGCCTGCGTACCACCGAAGGTAATGGCTGTCCGTTAGTGTGAGGAAAAACGTTTGCGTTTATATCTCGCTGGTGATAGTGCACAAGCCTCTGCCACGCTCAAGCACCCAAGAGGCCTGTGTACCACCGAAGGTAATGGCTGTCCGTTAGCGTGAGGAAAAACGTTTGCGTTTATATCTCGCTGGTGATAGTGCACAAGCCTCTGCCACGCTCAAGCACCCAAGAGGCCTGCGTACCACCGAAGGTAATGGCTGTCCGTTAGCGTGAGGAAAAAACGCTAGGCCTGCGCTGAAACCGCAGCACAGTCACAGCGAAAGCTGGAAGAGCGGCGTTTCTAGAGTTCGTTGTAAGCTCTCTTGGGGCTACAATACAAGTACACTAGAAAGGTACCCACTACGCCATAAATCACAATTATTGTGAAGTTGGGAAGCACCTACTAAGCCATTATTCGCCATTCGGCGGAGAAGCGAGGCACCAGCTACACGTCTGTAAGGCATTATGTGTACTTTGTTGACGCGATGACTGATGACGATGAAGAATTATGGCTCAGGCCCTTTGTAATGGGTTGGAAGCTTTAAACGGCCCACCAGTTACGTAATTTGCATTGGGTGACGCCCGGTCGCTATTTCCCTCTCCCGGCATGCTGTATAACATACGTCGACGTGGGAGAGAGACGGAGGGGGGGGGGGGCGAAGAGCTTTACTGAGACCCCGAGGAAATGGATCATGCGCTTATGGGCTTCTTTGGCAACCGATACACGTGCACTTGCGAGGAACACACTACGCTATAAATCATTGTAATTTTTGAGAAGTAGGGCAGCAGGCACTGTGCCATTTTTCGTCATTCTACAGAGAGCCGTGGTACCTGCTAAACGCATGTAAGGCATTATGCGCACTTTGTTGATGCTGTGCCTGATGACGATGAAGAATTATGGCAGAGCCCTTTGTAATGGGTTGGAAGCATTCAACAACCTACTCGTTGCGCAATTCGCATTGTTTGACGCCTGGTTACAGAATTCGCGTTGTGCGACGCTTGGTGCTTATTTTACTCTTCTACCACGCTATATTGCATATGCTAATGTGGTTCCTTCCCGACATGAAGGCTGTATAGGACCTTTTTGCAAAGCAGTTTCAAGCACCGGCATGGCTCAGAGGTTGAATACTGGGCTCCCACGCAGAGGGCCCGGGTTCGAACCTCGTTCCGTCCTGGAATTTTTTTCTTATTTCACTTTTTTTTCTTATTTCGAGCGATACTGGTTACGGACACCGGCGGTGGCGGCGGACAACTACGGCGCCAAAAACGGCCGGTGAAATGATCTCATAACAGCTTTCGCTGTAAAAAGTTTGCGTTTATGGCCGATTGATTTAATGCGTCATGCCGCGGAGCGATTGGCCGCAGGTTTGAATGCCCGATCGCGTGCTTCGGAAACACTTTTCTTCGGGTCTATTTTTTCTTGGGGTTTTTATATATGAAGTCCAGGGTTCGACGGAAACCCGTCTGGTCGGGAAAATTCATGGTGGGAATGGCAAGCACCGACCAATCGTTGAAAAAAACACATAAATTGACGTTTCGGCCCCGCTACGGGGGCCTTGTTCACAAGGAATGACATACATATACCGAACGGCACGGCGGCGCGGACGGCAAAAGCCCGCCTAGAGTGTCCGTATAATTCATATCGTAATAAAACACACATGCCTCAAACAACCAAAACAGCGAACGGTGCCCCTCTCAGCAAAGTAGAAAAATTATGATAAAAACAAATTTGCCCTAACTCATTCTATGCTTACAGCTCGGCCTTTCAGGATAGCTATCTCCTTATCACTCAAAGAGGTGTAGAAGGAACACTAGCTAACACATTTTCCTTCTTGTTGTGCGCTAATGTAGTACTACACCTCAACTACTTCCCTTTCCGTTTTTTTTAAGTGCGGAGTACTTTAGGGGCCTGGCCTGTCGTATACAGTCGTAGCTGGGCGTAACGCAGGCAAAACCACGCATGAAAATCGAGAAGAAGAGGAAGCAAGCGTGAAAAAGAAAGAGGGAGAAGGAAAGGGATAAAATAGAAAGAGCAAGAAAGAGAAAGAAATAGATGAAGGCAGAGGAAGAAGTAAATAGGAATAAAGAGAAGGAAAAAAGACGGAAAGAAAACGGAAAAAGAAAGGGTGGAGGAAAGAAAGAGAAAACCGAAGAAAAACAAAGGAGGCCGCCCAGCTTCCTTCAGGCTTGGCACCCCTAGTGCGAAGATGCCTTAATTTTTTTTGCCAAGAATTGTTTCATTTTCAAAAAATGGTCTGCAATCACAATGACGACAGTGGACGGCAAACCGCTCATTAACCCGTCGACGAAACCGGCCGATGTATTAATGGCCGGATGCTCGAGCATTGTCCGTTGACCAACTCTCAAGGTCACATGGCCTTTCATTGTCGTCACTGGTTGCGGATCATTTTTTTTAACACGAAAGTGTTTTATGCCAGGGTCCACCAAGACTGCACTGACGCATTTTCGTCACGGATATTTCGTTGTAAAATGTACGCTAACAGATGACGAAGAAAAAACTGGCAGAAAAAGTTCCGCCGCAGTTAATCCAACCAACGACCCCAAGCTCCACAGCGCGCCGCGCTAATCTACTAGGCCACAAGCGTACTTTCCTCAGCACATTAACGGCAAGCTATTTATATACACCATTTACCGCTGGCGGTACTCGGAGCTCGGTGGGACTTCAACGTGTTCTCGTTATCATCAGCGAGATGGCGCGAAAGGGGCGAAGGGTGCGCTTTAAAGCTCGTTGTCCCGCTCGTTGCGGTGCGCGCGCGCTTATGTCGTGATGGGGGCTGCTTGCACGTCTTGTGCGTTCACCGCAAAGGTCGCGTAGAAGTTACAGAGCGCACGAAGGTCACTTGGCTGACTGCAGCGGCCGCGTTTGAGAAAGGAGCGCGCTTCTCAAACACAAGAAAGTAACAACGGTGACAGTTGTTAGTTCGCGCTCGTCCTGAGTATACGTGTGCGTTCGTTTCGTGCGTCCTTTGTGTTTGACCGTGCTTTAGCCACCTAACACTAATAGACATTTTACAAGCTCTCATATATAAATGTACAATAAACGCTCAACTACCTCTGTGAAGACACGCTTCAGTTTCGTGTTATGCCGATTCCTATGACGGAGGGATCAGCCTTGTTTTTCTTTTCGAAGCTGCCACGACCCTTGGCAGAGGCAAAACAAAAATTCAGGAGTCCTTGCTCTATCGGGAAAATGGGGGCAAGCGAAGTTTCGCATCTCTGTGCAGACGTACTACTTTCCTTTTCTCTTTCTTTCTTTCTTTCTTTCTTTCTTTCTTTCTTTCTTTCTTTCTTTCTTTCTTTCTTTCTTTCTTTCTTTCTTTCTTTCTTTCTTTCTTTCTTTCTTTCTTTCTTTCCTTTTTTCGCATAATGCAATGCTTCCTCCTAACTGTTTGCTTTTTTCATGCCGGTAGATAGGCTTTCATCAACGTGTTTAGCAGCTCAACACTGCACTTGCTACAGTCAAAAACGACGGTCATGCGTCATATCCATGCAATAACTAAATGTAGCAACGGGATATGACACGTGAGGTCGATAAAATGTCAGATTGCTATATCAGAAACTGCTGATCGCCGGCTAGCGCATGATCGAGAGAGCGTCATTTGCACCTTCGGGGACCGCCATTTATGCACACTCGCCGGCGCTGGATTTTCTGCGCGCGTCGCCGTCGCCGCCAAAATCTGTTCGATCTTTTAACAAGAAAGTGTTTGATGCCGGGGTCCAACAAAACTTCAGTGATGTATTTTCGTCACGGAAATGACGTCTAAAAATGCACACAATCAGATGGTAAAAAAAAAACTTGAAAAAAATTTGCAGTGGCTTAGCTCGTCTATGCCAGGATATGCGTAGCGTTAGCAAAGGTTCAGCTGATTATTCTTAGTTTTCCAGATTGTCTAGGATTATTAGCCTTCTTCTGTTCATTCTTCGTACGCTGAACCGCTAATTGCCAGGCAGCTACTTCGGGATCCGATGAGATAAGCTTCTCGGCTCTTCTGCGCCGTTGAGCAGCATTTGCGCTCTCCTTCTCCATGGCTTAACCACCTGCAAACCCCAGTCAGAGGCGCTATCAAGTGGCTGCAGCGCAGTGTCAGACGGCGACTGCACAGCGAACGCGAATAGCTGCACGCCCGCCGGCGCCAGTGTGTTTGCCATGGCTACGACGTCACTCCTCTCGAACGCACAGACCAGCAGCGGCGAGTCGCGCGCGACGGTGGCGAAGAGCGCATGAGATGCCGGCTCCGGTAAGCCAGCTGTGTGACATCACTGATCCTCTCGCATGCGCAGCACGGCTCATAAAAATCCACGCGATATCGGCTCCGGCTAGGCAAGTGTAGCTAACGCTACGAAAGTTTCACCATCGTGTGTCGAATCCACGACCTCTTGGTTCGCGACAAGAGATGCTGCGACGCTATCCACTGCGCCACCGTCTGGCATTCAGGATGCTTCATAAACGCGCCTTTTTTTATCTCACACTTTCCTCTCACCTGCTCTTGGTCGGCGGGATGGTGTCGCCGTCTGGGAGCGCTAAAGGGAAGTAATGCATTATGACCGTGGCCTTCGCGATTAGGTGCTGCAACGCGCCGTTGCTACGCATCCGTCCCATTCGGCGCGTTTTCAATAGGAAAAGTGCAATTTGGTGAGCGCTAGAAGTGCAATTTGGAGAAGTGCATTTCGGTGAACAGCAAAGAGATCTTTGCCTGATTCCCGCCGGTTGGTGCATCCAAAAGCGCAGCAACCAGGCATCCTTCGATACCTTGACAGGCTTGTGATTTAAGTCAAAACGATAAAAGATGTCGTATAAAGTTCCTGCGCGCTTTTAGAAGGCCATAAAAACAACCTCCCTTCAATGCGCCGTGCATCGGCGGCCTGGGGACACTAGCGAGGCAAGCGGGCTGGACCATTTGTATGGCGAAGCCACCGAGAGCGTGCGGCGGCGAAGAGAAAAAGAATGTGGTACTTTTCCCGTTCCAGTGACTTTAATACCTCGTGGTGCATCGGCATCGCTCATAGTTTCCCGAAATTAACTACAGGGTACTCTGGCGCTGCGATCGTTCAACCACCATGGAAATGATGGGTAGTACACAGATTTGCCTAGTCCTCGTACTTGCGGGCTTCGACCGCACTTGTGGCTTTGTTTATTGCTGTGTTTCGGTTTTGTTTCGGATGAAAGAAGGGATTGTTGTGAACTCCGTGACCAGATTTGAATTGGTGAGCCTAAAAAAGTTAAAGTGATGAAGTGGAACTGCTGACCTTTGCTGAACTTCGTTTTGCGACAAAGTGGATGCAGGCGACGCGAAGCCAAACGGAGTCGAAAGAATGAAGTTTAGACAAATCCGTGTACTACTCATCATTGCCGTGCTGGCTGAAGCGCCATGCGTTGCAGCTCCCATAGACACTAGCGCCAGAGTTCCCTCTAGTAAGTATTGTAAAAAATTGGCCGCGTATCTGCGTGCTTCGCTGCAAATGTCGTGTAACGACGATAGAAAAGGCGCTGTGTGAGATATGGACGCCATCTGGCAATACGTCGGGAAACATGAGTGCTGTGTTGCGTGCTGGTAGTCCCGGCGCAGCAGCAGGCGAAGACCGGCGGTGACCAACGCGACCGGCGGGGACGCCAGCCAGCCCGCACACGCGGTTTGGCGCGAAGCGCTGAAGCAGAAGAAACGTCCGCACTCAACGAGTACTCTCCACACACTCTTTTATTTACACGTCGCCTGGGTAAAACAGGAATGCCAGAGCGGCGCCCACAACCGGCAGCCTGAAGGCCGGCCACAACGCTGCTTTTTCATTTTTTAAATACTTTTAGGGGCGAAGCTCCTTAAGGCGGCACCCGTTCGTCCCTCGTAGTCGTAGTCGTAGTGCGTAACCAGTCTTACGCTTTGACCTACAAGGTGGTGCCGGTGGGAGATTTTTCCTGTGCGTTGTTGAACAATAAAAAATTCGCAGCGTGCGCGTTAACTAAAAGCCGAATTCTTCTGTCACTCATTCCCCATTAGCAGCCATTGGCATGTTCCAGTAGGAAACGTTAGTAGACGTAGAAGTGTAAGTGTTAGCTAAAAGCCGACTTCTTCTGTCTCTCATTTCCATTAGCAGCCATTCTTTACTTCCAAGGTAGTGCCTGGTGAGATTTCTCCTGTGCGTGATTGAACAATAAAAATTTTGTTCAAAACGCCGTTGATTGATGAAATAAACCAACGCAAGACGCCAGATGTTTTGTAAAAGCAAAACGAAAGAACGCCAGATGTTTCTAAAGCAAAACGAAAAGACGCCAGCTGCTTAACGAAAGACGCCAGATGCTTTCTAAAGCAATGGTTTTCTAAACAATGAAAATTCACAGCGTACATGTAAAATTAAAGTGAGCTGCAAGTCGTCATAACCCATCGAACCTTTTAGTATAAACGCGCCCGATCTCACGTCGGTGATGATGTACTGGGTAGAATTCACGGAAGATTAACGGTTTACCGATGAACCTCCGCAGCTTCGCCCACTCATCATCATTCACTCCGTGGATATGCTGTCATTTTTTTTCACCTTCTTGGCCTTCTCAAAACTAAACTTTTTCATTTTAACGTATGGTGTAGTAGCGCAAATTCGACGGGGACAAACGTGTTTTTTGCTTCTTGTCCTCTTTGTCCCCGTCGAATTTGCGCTACTACACCATACGTTAAAATGATATCTCACCAACTAGCCCAGCTCTCAACCCTACTAAACTTTTTCAACACCAACCCATGGCATTCGTACAGTGCAATACAGAACCGAAACCGAAACACAACAATGAGCTCGTGCGGAGGGCACGGAGGAAGGCAAATTTCAGCGCAGTTGCATTTTCAGCGCAGCTTAAGAAAACTACGGTCCTTAAAATTACGTATGTATGCATTTTCTATTAAAGGAACACGCCACCTAATACTTACCTAGTGATGTTGCACCTCAGATATGCATGATATTTACTTTTTGATCGACAACGTTCACAAGTATGAACAGCCGTACCAGTTCAAGACGGCTGGCCCTTGGGCAAGTGATTCAATTTTGGCTGAGTGGCTGAATCGAGGGACGTGCCGACAAACAGAAAGATAGAAAGACAGACCAAAATTTCTCCGTTTAAGTATCCCAAGAAAGACTATCGTCTTTAAAACACTATGATAGCATCCATCCGTACTAAAAAAATTACGCCATCTCCCGCTAAAAAGGACCATGAGGCAATTTGAAGCCGGAGCACTTGCACGATCGCGTTCCGTTGGCGTTCGTTGGGCATGCTACCGACCTCGGGCATGTTACTGACTAGGGTAGCTGTTTGGGCTTGTTGGTTTGGCATGACACAGGTTGAAAGCGCAGAAGACGAAGACAGAGAAGAGGCTTGACAAACACGAGCGCTGACTTACAACAGTATTTTGTTCGGAACCAGGCAACCACATATATAGCACAGAAGCCGTGACATATCACGTGTGCGCTGTCGGCACAAAATTCATCTCCCGACGCAAGAAACATAACTCTTTCCTAGAAAGAGCAATAGACGGTTGTGATACACATGCGTCACCTAATCTATCAATTAACTCCGCCTCAATAATCTCGCGGGTTAGCCTATTTCTATTTCTACTCACAACTGAACACTCGTCGTAAGACGGGTCACACGTGGTCATAACAGTGCAAGATCGACAGTGTGCATCTAAAAACCCCCCTCTCATCTCGGATACGTTGTAACGATGCTCCCGGAGCCTATCATTAAGGCATCGTCCACTTTGGCCAACATAATAGCTACCGCTAGTCAAAGGCAGTTGATAAACTGTGCCTTTTGCGCAGTCAACGAAAGAATTTTTGTGCTTCTTATCACACTCACTATTCTTGGGGGCACACACGCTAGTCAATCTGCAAAAAGAACGCAGTTTATCTGGCGCAGAAAAGCAACTCTAACCCTTGCACGTTCACCGATACGTTTTAGACGGTGTGAAAAACCGTGAATGTACGGAATAACTGCTAGTT
This sequence comes from Rhipicephalus sanguineus, assembly GCF_013339695.2. Taxonomy (NCBI): domain Eukaryota; kingdom Metazoa; phylum Arthropoda; class Arachnida; order Ixodida; family Ixodidae; genus Rhipicephalus; species Rhipicephalus sanguineus. Next base: position 3,823,513 of record NC_051180.1, read on the forward strand.
TACTTTTTGAAGGCGGAGAAATGGTTCTTTTCGGTGCCATATGGTTCGGAAGGCCTTCAGCAACGCTAACGAGTACATGCGAAGGATACCCCGCAACCCTGAGGCGAAGAACCTGCTCATAGAAACTGTCACTCATGAGCTCGGGGGAAGACCTACGCAAAGCATTGGACAGACATAACTTCGCAATACCCCTTTTTACCAGCTTCGAGTGTGCCGAGGCATACGGGAGCAACGGTTTATTGGCGCGCGGCTCAAATTTCCAGTAAACACGTTGGTCGCAAAATAAAAGATTGATGTCAAGAAAGCGTAAGCTTCTGTTAGATGGTAACTCATGAGTTAAAACAACTAGGGGTGATAATCCATGACGAAAAAAGGTAAGTGCGCTAGTTGCTAGCGTCTCGAAACCGCCAGAATTGCAATCAAGAAAAATTAAAAAGCCATCCACATACCGGAACGTTCTTGTGATGCTAAAGTCATGAAGGCGACCACTAAGGTTTCTGTCCAATTCAGCTAAAAACAAATCGCTTAAAATAGGGGCAATGCAGGAGCCAATGCATATCCCTTCTTTCTGTATGTATGACCTCGCGTCGTGGAACGCGAAGAGGAACACTACGCGCGTCGTGTCTTCGCTCTAGCCTAGCCTTTAATTCTCATAGGCCGAACGGGGAACGCGGTCGACAGGCGCGCGAGAGGGAGGCAGCGTAGGAGAGGAGAGTGAGGGGACGCGCATGCGCTGGCGCTCATCGCGGCGCTCCGCAGGAGAGAATTTCGGCATGCCAAGCCCGCATATCAGAGGAGTCAACTGAAGCAAGCGCTGGACTGAACGCGCGCAGCGCTCTACCACTTGAAGGGGAGGAGGCTAGAGGAGGAGAGTAGCGCATGCGATGCGCCGCGTGAGCAGAAGCGAGAACGCAGGAGAAGCACAAGCAGGTCTGGTAGAGAAGTGGAGAGAGTAACGCGCAGCTGTTGCAGAGAGGGAAGGAGGAGAGTCGCGCATGCGTAGTGCGAGTGCGGACTACCACGCCGCGGGACATCCCCTGAGCAAGAGATGCTTCGCATCTAAAATAGCTCTGCGACGCTCGCCTGCCTCGACTGGCTGTAACACCGCGTTCCCCGCTTACGCTCGCCCCGAGAGAAATCGCGGCTGGGCTAGAAGAGAGACACGACGCGCGTTGCGTTTCCCTCTAGCCCGGCCATGGCATAATTTATTTTGTTAACTGTTTAACATGCCGCGCGATGACGACCTTAGGCCAAGTTCTGCGTCCAGTCAGCGACGCTCTTCTGGCTGTCACACCGCTTTCTCTGCTTGCGTTCTCGCCGTGAACTACTACAGCTACCACGTGGGTTTAATCATTGATTATGGACGTTAGCCGTCAGGATGGAGATGTGCCGCAAAAAAAGCATCAATGTGAATGCATCCACGTTAAATGGTGCTATAGTTGCCAAACTCCAGTAGACATTGTCGAAGTTCTTTTATATGAATGTACACTAAACATTGTAGTACTTCTGTAAGGACACGTTGTACTTTCCTGTTATACCGATTCTTATGACGGTGAGATCAACCTTTTTTTTTTTGCTTTGCTCATCGCGTCTTCTTTTGTGTGTCTATATGCACGCGCGGAACGGCACGCACTGGTATTGTTTGTGCACGGCACGTGTGTGCGCCGTGGGTTGCTCTTGGCGTGTTTGCACGCACAGTATTATCCACAAGTGCGCGCACATGTATGGATCAGAACATGAGAAAATGAACTCCACATTCAACACAACTAATATTGGGCGCACTTTATTTACTTCATTTCCGGAAGCGTCGACTTTCATATATTTAGTGACGATAAAAACTCAGGAAATGAACAAATGTGATCGAAGGATTGATGCCATTTTTCCTTGAAATGCGCCCATGCCGCAGTCTTTTAGCTTTTTCCCTGGGCAAACCCATCAGCTCTGACCTTCCGGAATACTTTAAGAACACTTCTATCCTGAAGGAAAGTGTGAAGTTCCAATAAGATAAAGAGCGCAGTCGACTCATGCAAAAGTGAACTCGTTTCTTGGTCTCAGAGCAGTAAAATATTTCATACACCTACCTATAGCCCCAGAAAGGCGGTTGTAAGCGATGGCGAGTGATTAGCCGGAGACAAATGCAAAGCACACATTCAAACAGGCGGTGCTGTGAGAGTTGTAATAGTAAAACTATAGTTAGAGCGCATGTGCTTTATGTCCGCTGCTTTTTCGTATAATGATATAAACGTAGCATCGTGCTCTTTTCAAATGAGATATTTTTGAAAACATTAATTGTTGGCTCACTGCTGAAAACAGCTAATCTATATGAACGCGAAAACGAATTGGCCCACTGAAAACGGCGACGCAAATGGCACGATCGCCTGTCTTTCTTTCGGAAGCCGGAACAATTTTGCAGGACTTGTTCTGGAAGTATTCGAGCAACAAAGCCCGACGCACGAGCAGCGCGAGTCCTAAAACACCGTGGTGCACAAGCAGACAGCGAACGAGCACCATGAAACCGCCGACGACGACTAACGCACGCCTCACCAAAGGCAGACTGCGGAACGGACTTCAAAGCCGGCGGCGGGTGCGGCGTCGGAAGGCGCGCCGCCCATTTGAGAGGGGGTTCTGAAGAAAGGGAGAGCCCACAGATCTTCACTTCCCCCCGACAGATTGTTGGCGCCCCAATTTCCTCTGTAATAAGTCATGTAGGATTATTTCACCAGCCTGGTATAACATGAGTGGACAGCAGAAAGAAAAAATCACAGAATATCCGCGGAGTGAATGATGATGAGTGGGCGAAGCTCTTCCGTGAATTCTGCCCAGTACATCATCACCGACGTGAGATCGGGCGCGTTTATACTAAAGGTTCGATGAGAGTTATGACGACTTGCAGCTCACTTTAATTTTACATGTACGCTGTGAATTTTCATTGTTTAATCACGCACAGGAGAAATCGCACACACGCACTACCTTGGAGGTCAAAATCCAGTGCCTATATATACGGGGTGGTCAGTGAACGGTTGTGCAGCGCGAGCGGTCGGTTTTTTCAATCAAGACGCTGCCGCGACGCTGCCTCGCGACGCTGCGCCGCGAGGCAAGATAGGGGGGGGGGGGGACCGTAGGAGAGGAGAAAGAGGGGGAAGCGTAGGAGAGGAGAGGGCGATACATATCACGTACTGTCGCAGTGCATTGCCTTTAGGGCGCCTTCATGTGTGCACGCCCCCTCCGTTTTAGCGGCGAAGCTCCTTATAGCGGCACCCGTTCGTCCCTCGTAGCGTAGTATGTAACCAGTCTTACGCTTTGACCTGCAAGGTGGTGCCGGTGGGAGATTTTTCCTGTGCGTTGTTGAACAATAAAAAGTTCGCAGCGTTAGCTAAAAGCCGACTTCTGTCTCTCATTTCCATTAGCAGCCATTCTTTACCTCCAAGGTAGTGCCTGGTGAGATTTCTCCTGTGCGTGATTAAACAATAAAAATTTTGTTCAAAACGCCGTTGATTGATGAAATAAACCAACAAAAGACGCCAGATGTTTTGTAAAAGCAAAACAAAAGAACGCCAGATGTTTCTAAAGCAAAACGAAAAGACGCCAGCTGCTTAACGAAAGACGCCAGATGTTTTATAAGCAATGGTTTTCTAAACAATGAAAATTCACAGCGTACATGTAAAATTAAAGTGCGCTGCAAGTCGTCATAACTCATCGAACCTTTAGTATAAACGCGCCCGATCTCAGGTCGGTGATGATGTACTGGGCAGAATTCACGGAAGATTCACGGTTTACCGATGAACCTCCGCAGCTTCGCCCACTAATCATCATTCACTCCGTGGATATGCTGTGATTTTTTTGGTCTTCTGAGGCCCTAACTATTAGGAAAACACGCACAAAAAATGTCTCCGGCCAAAATAAAAAATCCAGGGCTGAAAGGGTTAACTCGAGTTACAGCCAGCGCATCGCTGACCTCGGCCGCACGTCTCCGCTTACGCGCAAAGCACCTGCGTTGCAAACACAGTGGCCGTGCCCAAGTTACGGCAGTCGCCTTTACAGGGGTGATATAGCACCCCCACAATGCATGCATGTACTACCTGGTATATGCCATGCTAATAAAACGTGCATTCTGGCATATATATATATATATATATATATATATATATATACGATGCGTGATAGTCGACACGCACTCCTGCATGCCATACTGATTTTGGTATATATCCAGCGAACAAAACGGCCGCGAGCGCACCAGGAACGTGGCGTCTAAATCATACCCTACATGACATGCGCGCTATGACTGTCATATTAAATCCTGTTATTTATGTTCGACAGACAGTCACGTCGCGCAATACCAATTTTGGTGTATATCAAGCTAGCGAAACGGCCGCCAGCGCACCATATGCGTGGTACGTAAGTTATGCTTACATGTCATGCGTGTCATGATTTTCATGTTAACTCCTGTTATTTATGCTCGTCACAGAGTCACATCACGCAGTACCAATTTTGGAGTATATCAAGCTAGCGAAACGTCCGCCAGCGCACCATGAGCGTGGCACGTAAGTCGTGCTGTACATGACATGCGTGTCATGATTTTCATAATAACTCCCGTTATTTATGTTTGCCATACTCTTGTCAAGCCATACCAATTTTGGTATATATGAAATTAACGAAACGGCCGCACGAGCACCAAGACTGTGGCATGCATATCGTGCTGTACATGTCATGCATGTCATGATTTTCATGTTATGACCAGTCATTTATGTTTGTCGTACAGTCATATTATGCCATACCAATTGTGGTATACACCCCATGAACGAAACGGCCAGGAGAGCAAAAATTCGTAGGCGGCTAGATATATAGGTAGACAGGTAGATAGATACGCTCAAAGTCGCAGAAGTTCGCTAAGAAATGCTTCGCATTTAAAATTCGGCAGATCCCACGCGCTTTGGGAATCGGTTTCATGCGAAGCAGTCAGCGAGTACTTCTATGCTGTATTTTATGGCTTTGAGCCAAGCGTTGTGATCAACGTGTTTTTGTATTCATGTTTAAGTGTAGTAGCTTTGTGCACATCGTGGGCTTACCAGGCACGTCGACAACACTGGCGTTTAAGGGGTAACTTATGGTGCGACGTAACGTGAGCCCTCACGTTAGGGTACATACGCCAGTATTATCGAGACTAAGTGCACTTTATGGTGCAATCATGTGTATGTCATACGTATACCTTTTCGTTAATGTATTCCTCCGGTGTCGACCAATGCTTCAATGCAGCTTGCTGAATCGCAGGGTTACATATGTAGTGTTTATTAGACTGCTATAAAAGCGGAGCCAATACTGGAGCCACAGACGTTAATCTGATATGACGCCTGCATCGTAGGAGAACATACGTAGGGTTTATTGCTTTTTTGTAAAATTAGATTCGCCTCGAGATCTTTGAGTGGCGCCCTCTGACGTGTGACGTCAGAGAGAGGACTCGGGTGTCACTCTTCGCGCGCGCGCTCGCTACGTGAAGGCTGCTCGACGCTGCCGGCCAGTCTGTCTTGCTCGAGTTATTGAAGCGTTAGTGGGCAAGTTCATGAAGCAATTTGCACTGAATGCTCAAGCAAGATGCCCAGAGAAATCGAGCGAAGCTGCCGTCAGGAGCACGTTCGGTGTCGATTGCTCCTGGTGTCGTCTGCTAGCCATCAATGTGTACATCTGCATGTATGGCGTGGATTTCTTTTGGCGACTCTTCTATGGCCGTGACGCCCTCAAAATGACCTTGCGGCCTATTATGGATCACTTACTTCAGCGTTCGGGCTTCGGCTACCGTGTCTGCGTTAAAGCGCAATATACGTATACCGCGTGCTGCACGTGTTCGGTTGCCAAGCCTTCGATTCAATTCCTTTGTTCGGAATTTTAAGCGCGTGAGGAACGACGTGGGAATCATTCAAATAAATTAAATGGTTGTTACATACAACAACATTCAAATAAATCAAAGTTTTCAGCAGCTGCTGTGTAAGCGCGTCGCAAGTACTGGAAATTTAAACAAGAAATAAAAAGGTTGAGAGCAAGAGTCGAAAAGGGTGGCATGACGGTGATATGGAATATTGGTAGGTTGTGCGGAGTTTTTGTTTAATGGAACATGTTTTAATTCTTACGTTAATAAATCGACGTTTTCTGACTCGTTCATAGTCGTCTGAAAGTATCATGAAAATAATTAGTGTAACTCTACTAACGTAGATAAATTCAAAGCTTTGTCATCGGAAAGTCGTAATAAGACGTATTTGCAATAAAATAGTGTAAATAACTCTCAGCGGTCGACTCCTGATAGGGCGTGGTGCGGTGACTGTGCTAAAGGGACTCACAAGGTCCCTTATGCAATTGCCTAAGTGACTCGGAGGCGAAAGCCATCTTCTTCTGCTTTTTCTTCAGTCGATGTACTGTTCTTTCCCCGCTCCCCACCCAATGCTTTCTGGAGGTAACATCGTTTTGCACTGCCTCAAGGATCGGAGGCATTGCAAGCCTTCTACACATCGCCAGGTTTTTCATTTGCTCCGTGATTGGCCCACCGATCACGGAGGCTATGCCAAACGACCATGTCATGTGATGACGTGATCATGTGACATGACGTTATGACGTCACAAATTTTTGCGGCCTATGATATCATGATGGCATCATAAAGTGACATGTGATGATTTCATGTGATGACATCATGTGATGATTTTTCGCGTCACTCGTGTTGAAGCTGCCAACGCGGGACGGTCTGTTTTCGCGTTCGATGAGGAATCTGAGGCTTTCACCTTAAAATATTCAGTCTTATTACAGCGCGGTAAAGAATAGCAATAACCAGCTAAAGGAGCCAAAAGAATGGTGGGAAAGCTCTTTCTCCTCTTCCTGGACACATTCTCGGATTTTTCCGCCTGTCGGTGCCAAATGAAACACGAACAGTGGAGTGCGTTTCCTAAGCATTAGGAACTGTATAGTGCGCATTATCCTGTCATCATCATTGACAGGCCCGCACACCCGATTTGGCAGCACTGCGTGATCGAAAGCATGAATGTGGCTCACGAGCGGCAAACCGCGTGAGCGTATCGCTAATCATTAGGGTGAGAAGTGTACCACGCGCGCCACCGCTGGCGTTTCATTCGGAGCCGATGGTACGTGTAACAACTTTTAATGTTCATCCAACTCGCTCAATCTATGCTAGTTGTCCGCAGTGACCCGCTGGTCGATAAAATGATCAATTTTATTTTGTCGGCAAACATTTTGTGTAAACAGGTCCACATGACTACATTTGGAAGTGGAGTGTGCATTTTCGTTCAACTCAAGTCTTTTTACACGATGCTAACTTTTTATTCATCGCGCTTCGCCTCCAAAGCAGCGTAGACTCTCTTTAATTCGCTTTGTGGGACGTTCTTTTCACATGAGCTATTTCAATGCCATCCAGCCCAGTGAGTGACGCTACAAACTCGAGGGCATGATCCTGACTGCGATGATTGTGGGTATATAGAAGATACTTTAAATGTTAGTTTCTTAACCTCCTGCAATGCTTAACCTCCTGCAAGCCATCTAAAGAGCTATCATTAAATAAAAAATTACACCATCTCCCGCTAAAGGGGACCATGAGGCGATGCGAAGCCGGAGCACTTGCACGATCGCGTTCCGTTGGCGTTCGTTGGGCATGCTACCGACCTCGCGTCGTGGAACGCGAAGAGGGACGCTACGCGCGTCGTATCTTCCATCTAGCCTGGCCGTTAATTCTCACAGGGCGAGCGGGGAACGCGGTCGACAGGCGGGCGAGAGGGGGGCAGCGTAGGAGAGGAGAGAGAAGGGGAGGGGACGCGCATGCACTCGAGCTCATCGCGGCGTTGCGCAGGAGAGAATTTCGGCATGTCTAGCCCGCGTTTCAGAGGAAGAGTGGAAAGGGGGAGGGGAGAGGGGGAGGGGAGAAGGGGAGGGGAGAGGGAAAGTGGAAAGAGCGAAGGTGGAGAGGGAAAGTGGAGAGGGGCAGGGGAAATGGGAAGGGGAAAGTGGAGAGGGAAAGTGGAAAGGGGAAGGGGAGAGGGTGAGTGAAGAGGAGGTGTGTGGAGAGGGAATGCGCATGCGCAGTAAGGGTGGTCACGCCGCACACCACCACCACCGGATTGAGCTCGGCCTTAAGATACTTCGCATCTAAAATACAGCTAGTGGTCGAGGAACGCTGTGTGACGCGAGCGAACTATAGAGGAAATGCTGCTGTTTTATCCAGAGCCCAGCAAAACCGGAGAAGCAAAACCGCATCTAAAATACAGCTAGTGGTCGAGGAACGCTGTGTGACGCGAGCGAACTATAGAGGAAATGCTGCTGTTTTATCCAGAGCCCAGCAAAACCGCATCTAAAATACAGCTAGTGGTCGAGGAACGCTGTGTGACGCGAGCGAACTATAGAGGAAATGCTGCTGTTTTATCCAGAGCCCAGCAAAACCGCATCTAAAATACAGCTAGTGGTCGAGGAACGCTGTGTGACGCGAGCGAACTATAGAGGAAATGCTGCTGTTTTATCCAGAGCCCAGCAAAACCGGAGAAGCAAAACCGGAGAAGCAAAACCGGTGAAGCAAAACCGGAGCCGAATCTCCGGTTTTGCTTCACCGGAGCGCCGTTCGCAGCGCCGCCATCGATGGCGCACGAGGCGAATAGCCAGCACCACAACCACAATTGACGTTGCACCGAAAAAACGCTTGCATAGGCTGTTTTAGATGCGAAGTATCTTAAGGCGGAGCTCAATCCGGCGGTGGTGGTGGTGGTGGTGGTGGTGTGCGTTCTGACCACCCTTACGGCGCATGCGCATACCCTCTCCACACACCTCCTCTCCCCTCTCATCACCTCCTCTCCACTTTCACTCTCCCCTTCCCCTCTCCACTTTCCCTCTCCCCTTCCCCTCTCCACTTTCCCTCTCCCCTTCTCCCCTCCCCCTTTCCACTCTTCCTCTGAAACGCGGGCTAGACATGCCGAAATTCTCCCCTGCTCAACGCCGCGATGAGCTCGAGCGCATGCGCGTCCCCTCCCCTTCTCTCTCCTCTCCTACGCTGCCCCCCTCTCGCCCGCCTGTAGGCCGCGTTCCCCGCTCGCCCTGTGAGAATTAACGGCCAGGCTAGATGGAAGATACGACGCGCGTAGCGTCCCTCTTCGCGTTCCACGACGCGAGGTCGGTAGTATGCCCAACGAACGCCAACGGAACGCGATCGTGCAAGTGCTCCGGCTTCGCATCGCCTCATGGTCCCCTTTAGCGGGAGATGGTGTAATTTTTTTCCATACCAGTTTATATTAGCCCCTAGAACGAACACTGGCGTCGTTGCAGTCGTTCCAATGTGATGTCACGGCAAGGACTCGTGTGCTCCGCCTCCGGGGTTGCATTGTTCTGCGCCCGCCGTCTACCGCTATTTTCGCGATACGGTGGCGATTACTCCTCAATTTTACGATCTCCCAAGGCAGAAGGTGGAAGCTTTTTCACTAGCGAGAGTTAACGAAGTCATGTAAAGTTCGGATAATATAGCTTTGCATAGGCAAACTCCCGTCCGAACGAAAAAAAAAAGAAGTGAGAAGGTTGATGCAGGACATCAAGACATCGGTTGTTTTCACCACCTCTACTCAAAGATATCGGTGCTAAAATATGTATGCTAATTATTTCTAACTTTATTACAACACGGCATAGACTCCAAGGTTACAACTCGTGTCCTGAAGTATAACAAATGATATTACGGCATTTTAAATTCACTAAGCGCATTGCGGTTTGTCGTGCAAGTTATGTCTGCCTCTGTAAATAATCTAGGTGATTTGACAGAATTGCGCTGCCACGCACACAACGGTTTCGGAAATTCTGAGATGTTGGCATACTTGGGTCATATATGTACAGATTTCTTCTCAACAGTCGTCAGGGATTATGTAGTCGTGTACTCTGATTTGCTTGAACTGCTGATCCGGTCAACCACCGCGTCACAAACGTTAAAAGGACTGTCTGCCGTCCTTCATCGCTTTTCTGTTTTGTACCGAAATAGAAAGCGTACCGTCTGAAGTGTCCAACCTTGCAGCGGTTTCTCTGGAAAGTTAGCAGAAATTTTTAAAACAGAATTTTTCGATGTGCGTTCGGTCTTCGTCCATTGGCGAGAAACATGCCCACAACACTGGTTGGCGGACGCGATGACAATTGTAGTACCGGTAAAAATTAAAACCGACAGCACGTGGGATTTCTGTAGGATTACTTTATTTTCGCTCAACACTATTGTAATGAATGTAACAGTCGTTTTCAGCGCGCTAGCGGTTAAATGAAGCCTTATTAACGCGATAGTGTTAAAGAGCTCGTGCGCAGAAATTCCGCCGTCGGCGGCGGCGTCGGTGTCGGCGCCGTTGGTTGTGAGCGAAAAATCATCATCTTGTTCGTGACCGAAAAATCGAAAAAGCTGCAAGCAAAATAAACGATAAATATGCTGGGTCCGAGTGAGAATCTAAACCAGGCCGTCTGCGTGGCAAGCAGGTGTTCTACCACACAGCCACGCCTCTTTCTTTTTTTATTGTCTATGTACATACATACAGCAGTGACAACAAATATATACCGTGCACTGAAAGTAACTTTCATGCTTCCCAAAAATACGCGTCCTGTATACAGGTGTCACAGTACGAGATGTAATATCGCAGTAATATTGCGTTATATGAGCGTACGTTGCCATCGGGCGTCACACCATGTCACTATCATAAAGACTTGGTGGTTTAAAGACAGCCACCCATTACAAAAGGCACACACATTACTGCGCGTATTCCCTTAAGACCACGTAGTGGGTGCATCGCAACTTCGAAAAAGTTTCTCGCGCATAATTGCTCCTGGTTTAAAGCATGCTACCCATTACATAAGGCACACACCTTAGTGCGCGCATTCTCGAAGTGTTCGAAGTGCGCACTAGGGGCAGGGTATCGCTATCGTGTTCAACTCTTAAAGGCGAAGCTTAAGTGTCCCCCAATTCTTTTATGCGATTACAGAACACTTGTTTTGCGGTAATCGCAATCTATGCGTTTACTTGAGCACTGCTGCCGCAATCCAAGCCACGTCGATTCATTAATAAGAGACATTAAATACGCGCCTTCATAGCGCAGCACATGTGAGACATCCTAACAATAGTACAGCGGCACAGTACGACTAGCGCGGAGAGCCGCATGGCATAGCGCGTGAGATGAAGCAGATCGAAGACGGCGCCGCAAGCAGCGCCACCGGGCGCCTTTTTGGATGCGTGAGAAAAAAAGAGCAAAAAAATTCACAGCATATCCACGGGTGAATGATGAAGAGCTTGGGCGAAGCTCCTGAAGCAATCATGGTTACACCGTGAAATCTTCAGTGGTTTCGCCCAGCAGTAATCAAGGCGATAGCCCAGTACATCATCAAAGACGTGACAAACACTGTATATATTTATACAAGAAATTTTATTAATCGTAGGTGGTAGCTAGACGTGGCTTCCGTTCCCCCTTCATTATAACGGCTTTATGGCCGGTGAAGTGATGGATCGGTGATGGGTCGTAGTGGGATGTTTGCAAAGACGAAGTAGTGGGCAGTTTGCAAAGGTGGCTTCCGTTCCCCCTTCATTATAACGGCTTTATGATCGGTGAAGTAATGGATCGGTGATGGACCGTAGTGGGATGTTTGCAAAGACGAAGTAGTGGGCAGTTTGCAAAGGATCGGTGATGGGTCGTAGTGGGATGTTTGCAAAGGTGGTTACGCCGGACAGCGGAGACGTGACAAGGTTAGACTAAGAGGAGCTTCGCCCCTAAAAAAACATGGCTGATCCCTCCGTCATAGGAATCGGTATAACACGAAAGTGAAACGTGCCTTCACAGAAGTTGTTCTTATCGTGTAGTGATATATGAGAGCTTCTACAATGTTTATTGGTGTTTGGCAGCTATAGCACTGTTTGACGTCGATGCACCCATGTTGACGCCTAGTGGCATGTCTTCATCGCGACGACTAACGCCCATGATCATGATTAAGCCGTTGTGGTAGCTGAAGTTGTGAACATATATTTGCAATCAGCGAATCGTGTATCGCGCGTAAAGATGACATCAACAAGCTCATAATCAACACTGGTACCCGATATGCACTTCTTCAAAACATCGTCAATTAATGAGAGAAGCGGCACGGTGTGCGCTTACACTCTTAAAAAAAGTGGAGTGACCCTCTCTCCTTTAAGGAAGAAACGGCGATGTCCCCAATGTTCGTCTTCAAATGGAGGAACTTTCCTCCCTTTTCAATGGAGAAACCGTCAAAATCAAGATGGCTGACGCCAAGCCAGAGAAGCGAGCAATAGATTTAGGCCTAGCGAGTGCATCGATTCTCGACTGATAAAGAGTATGCGGCACTGGCAATCACAAAAACGGTCCAGCTGAGCTTAATATCGAACGATATGACAATAAAATCAAGCAGACAAACCCGTAGTAATGAAAACCTCGCGAAACGGAACGACGGAACTCGTACGTTTCGCTCGGCCAGCGAGACGGCGTTGACTTTAAAAGAGGCGGATACTGCAAAGGGACTCTCACCCGGAGATTGTACGTTAGGCTTGCTGTCTTTATTTGTCGAAGCGTCACACGGTGTAGCGACGTTATCCACGCGTTTGTGCCTCCAAAATGTACATTCTGTAGCATCAAAACAATCCCGGCGCAGCAGAGCACAGTTTCGATAAATAGATGTTCAACTTCATATAAGTAGGTGGAGCTGTGGGAGCGCCGCGGCCGTGAAGTAGGGGGTAGCTGGCGCCATCTAGAGAGATTAAACAAACTAACAAAAAGTTCTTTTTGACTGAGGTGGCGTACGTTGATACTGCACACAGCATTTCGGGGAGGTGGGCCCATTCATGGATTACTCAAGGACACCGGAAAGTTGATACAGCTTCTATTAATACGCACACGTTCACTAGGCAGACACATAGTACGCACATTGAATTCAATACATACACAATTCATTCGCATGTATAAAACCTATACCATGAACAATTCACTACAGACGCATACGTACAGACGTTTACACATACCCCTCTATGAAGCGCTGGCCCTTGTATAGTCACTGAATTACAGTGCACCATGGTGGCACAAAGCTGCGTCATTTTTCTCCAACTCTTTACGATTTCATGGCTGCGTCGCAATATAAGCCGACATTATTGAATAGTAGCTTTGGCTCAGCCAAGCGCACCAGTTAATCTAAAACCGCATAATAGACCTTATGCAAAATTGCTGCCATCTGTCGGAGGTTTGACGAAGCTACCCATTCGGCGCCATGTTGGAGGCTTGTGGCCGAATCGAATTGCTGTCGCTGCTATAACTTCTTGCTTGTATCTGCTTTGATAGTGGACAATCGGGGCATAAAAACGCCAGACGAGCGCGTAAGGGCCTGTACACGTTACCGGCATTTTCTAGTTATTACGTTGACGGTTATTACGTGTAAAGAACTGCCTCATAGCGAGAAGAACATACAAGTTTCACACCGCGAGTCACATGTAGGCCTGCAGTCGTCAAGAATGAAACTTTGCGCTAGGTTACAAATTTGGTCGGTCTGTTTTCAATGTAGCGAATAAAGCGTTGTTAGCTATCTGAATATCATGCGTGTAGTATAGGACGGATGGGAAGAACCGTTAACGCGCGACACGGCTAGGCACAGCGATGACGGAAAGAAAGTGCTGTAGACCCAATTTAAAACGTATTTCGTAATGGACAGCTCAAGTCGAGCTGATGTATTGTGCGTCTTATTTTAAATTAAAGGCGTTGTCCTCGTTTTTATTTTTAAAGTAAAAAAATATTTCGCAGCTTTAGTCACCGACGTGTGTTATGTATGAAATTACTGCACGATTAAAATGTACGATATTTGCGCATCTCACGCAAGTGAAAAGTGAACATGAAAAGTGTTGTGTCTCTAAGCAGTAGATGCCGATCAGCTCGTGTTTTATTGAATATCCTTCCGACATGTGTTCCTATATAACACGATACGCCAAAATCTCGCGCACATCGTCGCTTTCGGGGCCTACTGGTGCCTTACACTATCAACCCGTAGCGGCAAGGCAGTTCTGCGTCGCCTGCGAAACCACCAGCGGTAGCGCACCCACGGTCGAATGCAGCACATTTCCCGGAATAGCATTTTTTTAGTTTCATAAGAAAAGTGCACCGCACTTGAAGCACCTGTTAAAATTTCCTAGCACACAGGAGTGGATACAGGACTTTTCCGAAGCGTGATCAGCTTTTGGCAGCAACTATTGTGCTCTTCTGGGGGTATAAATAAACAAAAAAAAAGTAACGGATGGGGGCGGTCAGGATATCCGGGCCACCCGCCTGAATCTGGCAGTGATACCACATGAAATGCTTGAAACATACGCACAGTGAAGCAATACGCGCGCAAAGCATCCCACCAAACGCTACCTTGTTAAACTCCCCAGTCGAAAACCAACTACAAACAACACGCTGCAGCACAATGGGTCCGTTCGCTGAGAATCAATGACGCGCACGAGCTACCTGTCTAACATGTAATTGTTGTCGCAGTGCAGTAAACAAGGTAATGTCAACAGCAGCGCAGGCATGCGCGAGTAGCCGCGATGCAGCTTTGAAGCTCGTACACGAAGCGGGTTTGTCTGTGCCTGTAAGCACACGGCGCTAAAACTATCTATTTTACGGCATGACATGAAATAGTGTTCTCTGATGAGTGCCGATGCTGTCACATGCCGCATATATTAAGAACACGGCGTTAGTCATAAGCAGTAGCTGTAGCAACGAAACGATCTGCTGATTCTCGTCGGCCGTGAGGAAATCTAATAACATGAAGGTTAGTTTCCTGCAAACCTTTTTTCCAGCACCGCGATTTCCTCAATCTGAGCAACACGGCACAAGAAAATATGGTGGCATTGCCGCTCCTATCAGCCGCCACACGTTGATACGCACGCTCCGTGTGTGCACGTGCGGAGCGCGGTTAGCCTTGAACATGGCGGAAATGCGCACGGCGGCCGCTAGATGGCAGCAATTTTGCATAAGGTCTATAATGAACAATATAATTACAAAGTTGATTAAGTTAGTGCGAAAACGACCATATTGAGAACCGTTCGTACTACAGTGAACTAGACATTTTGAAGTAGCGCCATCTTCCGACAGCGGCCACAGATGAAATTTCTCTCTCTGATTTCTTTACTTTTAATAGTTACTGTGGAAGGGCGCAACGTCGGCAACATGCAGTTCAGAGTCTGTCGCCTTCGTCGCGTCGACTTCGTTGAGTGGTTTGGCGTTGACATGTGTTCACATTCTATTTATGCGTTGACCACAAGTATGACGATGGGCCATGGATTCGTTCAACTGCTAGCCCTTCAGTGACAACGCTTCTGATGCGGTACGGCCGTCTCTTTTGTGTATACGTACGTTACAACGCGGGTCGTGCGAAGAAACAAGACAAGATGGCCTCGCACCGGACGGTGGTCTTTCGAGAGCGATGTCAGTGGCTCTTGGCGTCGCGGCAGCTCGATTACTTGAGTAGAGAAACTGGCGCTACACCGCGCGAATTATGGAAAAGAACGCTACCCACACTACGTGTTCTGTAATATTTCAGTACGCTGTACCTACATGCTGCTCTGCTACTGTTACGTCACGGTATTCGCCTGGCGTGTGAAATTGCGGTCATTTTGCGACAACTGTGTAGTTGTCGTGGTAGCGGTGGTTAGTCTTCCGTTGGATTTGGAATACTCTTTTCACAAAGGTGAGTGAGAGTGTTAGTGATTACCTACTGTGCACAGCTGTCATTAGAAGCGCATTTTGTGTTGAGTTTCGCACGCCAAAGCAAAATCCTGAGAACGAGAGATACATACTGCACGCGAGCATAAGTCCGTCCTAATTCTCAGTGATGGCATGCGTATTCCAAAACGCATGTGATTGAGAATTTTGGCTTAATTGACAGAAGTCATTGACTTATTTTTCAGATATGCGCAATTATGATGCAGGTTAACGTTAAAATGCGGCCACGGCGGCCACATTTCAATGGGGGCGAAGGGCAAAGAACACCCATGTGCTTATGTTCGGGTGCACGTTAAAGAACCCCAGTTGATCGAAATTAATCCGTAGTCCCACACTAAGGCGTGCCTCATAATGATACGTTGGTTTCGACACGTCAAACTCCAGCAATTATATGTTATCGTACTTTCACGCATGCACTGTCCAGTGGTATCACGTTTGCTAAAATGTAAAAATTAACCTTCATGCTTCTTTATATTGCTTATTGTATTGATAAGTGTTATAAGTGCTGTGTAAAACTAAAAACCCGTGCTCTAGCCAAGTATGTTAACGCCGAAAAAAATTGAATTATTGGTGTACAGTCTAAGGCGTTCATTAAAACAAGACTTTAGTGAAGCGGGACTTACTGTATTTATGACAAGCAGATCGTGCGCAAACGTATACAAACAACACGAGACACACGGAAGTATGCGACGCATCGCGCACACGCCGAGCCTATAAAAAAACATGGCTGATCCCTCCATCATAGGAATCGGTATAACACGAAAGTGAAACTTGTCTTCACAGAAGTAGTGCTTATTGTGTAGTGATATATGAGAGCTTGTACAATGTCTATTCGTTTTTGGCAGCTATAGCACCGTTTGACGTGGATGCACCCATGTTGACAGCATGTCTCTATCGCGACGACTAACGCCCATGATCATGATTAAACCGTTGTGGTAGCTGACGGTGTGAACATATATTTGGACATAGCGAATCGTGAATCCCGCGTAAGGATGATATCAACAAGCTCATAATCAACAATGGTACCCGGTATGCACTTCTTCAGAGCGTCGTCAATTAAGGAGAGAAACGGCACGGTGTGCGCTTTCTAGTGATGGGTAGCCGACGCCTGTGCTCACGCATACATAACACACACTGCGCTTCAGCAACACGGGAGGTAGAGGTTCGTAGTCTGAGCCGTAAACGCGTGCGTCCCGCTGGCCTCTGTCTCGCAGGCTCTGCTCTCGCTCCACCAAGGCACGACATTCGCCCGTCGAAATCGCGTCCTTTCTGCAACGCATATTGCAGCAGTTTTGTTAGTCGGTGCTCTGCCAATTGAAGCAGTCGGCTGCGGAGAAATCCCGTAGGTGCACGTGGAAGCTGCACTACTCCGACGAGCCGACGCATGCTAACACGAAGCCAAAGGGAAAGAACGTAACTGCGTCAAGGGTGCCTCGGCGACGCCAGCGCGGCCAGTCTACCTCTCTGGTATCGAGACGCTTTAACCATGACCTCAGATATCGCGTGCAATCTCGGAGCAAGCGCTAGTAAGTGTCGATCGTGAAGCATTACTTCTTTTCACCTCTCACAGACGGCGGCACCGCCCCGCTCCGCCTGCCGCGAAAGAGAATGTGTGAAAGATATAAGGCGCGTTCTCGCCGTGCCTAGCATCTCCCGACATAGTCTAGTCGGTAGGGCGTCGGGCACTTGCCGTCGCGGCCGCCACGTGGTGGGTTCGATTCCCAGCGGGGTATCTTTTTCTTGATTTTTCTTTCTCACCAGTTTGCGTCCATTTTATCAACGTCATATCCGTGACGGATGTACTTGGTGGACCCCGGCATAAAACACTTTCGTGTTAAAAAAGAAAAAAAAAAACGCCACACACGTTACTCAACACATAGAACAAAAACAATGAACCTCACTCGTGTGTTGCTCGCATCAATCCTAGGTACAAGTAATTGCACGCGGCTGGCCGAGATCGGTAGCACTGCATAGTCTCGTCTGAGGCTGCCGAGTGAGCGCGAAAGGGCGGCCGCTCTCCGCAGCACGGAATCACGACGTAACTCGGCGTGCGCATGCGCGCGCGCGCAAGTCACGTGGTCGAGAAGAAAAGTTTCTCCCTTGGTGCTTGCCGCAACAGGGCGCGACGAGTAAATGGTCCGCAAAGGAGAAAGTCGCTGCTCCGAAGGATGAACGGAGCCCGTTGCTCCATTCTCGCTCCCTTTTTGTTTAGAGTGTACTAGTAATGGGATACCGACACCTGTGTTCACGCATGCACTACCACACCGCGCTTCAGCAAGACGGGAGGCAAATGTTGGTCGCTTGAGCCGCAAACGCGTGCGTCCCGCTGGCCTCTGTCTCGCTCCAACAAGGCACGACATTCGCCCGTTGAAATCGTGTCCTTTTTGCAACGCGTATTGCAGCAGTTTTGTTAGTCGGCGCTCTCGCAATCGAAGCTGCCGGCGGCGGAGAAATCCCGTTGGTGCATGCGGAAGCTGCACTACTCCGATGAGCCGGTGCACGTTAACACGAAGCGAAAGGCAAAGAACGTAACTGCGTCTCGGGTGCCTCGGCGACGCCAGCGCGGCCAATGTCCCTTGCTGGTATCGAGGCGCTTTTACCATGACCTCCGAAATCGAGCGCAATCTCGGAGTAAGCGCTAGTAAGTGTCGATCGTGACGCATTACTTCTTTTCACATCTCACAGACGGCGGCACCGCCCCGCTCAGCCCCGCCTACCTACACCGCTAACAGAGAGCACCGTGCGAAAGAGGATGTGTGAAAGATATAAGGCGCGTTCGTGGAGTGTCCTTCATCTGCCAAGTAGGTTTAGTCGGTTGAGTGTCGCACGCTTGCCGTCGCGGCCGCAAGGTCGTGGGTTCGATTCCCAGCGGCGGATCTTTTTGTTGGTCTTTTTTTTCTCATCCGTTGGCGTCCATTTTATCAACGTCATAACCGTGACGGAAGTTCTTGGTGGACCCCGGCATAAAACACTTTCGTGTTAAAATTACTCTCTGACGCAACCGAAAGGTGCTTCAAGCGCGTAAAATACAGTTTCAAATTATACATGTTTGTTTTTAAGCAAAATGGGTCTACTTGCGAGGATTTCTTGTCCTACCAGTAGATTGAACCACATCGCCGTTGGGTTAAAAAATTTTAAAAATTCGACAGATCCCACCTACCGTGGGAGTCGTTGTTATGCGAAGCATGCGGCGGGAAGGTGACTGTGGCGTAATTTTTTTACTGAGCAAAACACACGAAATGATGCTAAAGATTTGTATAAATTTTATACGCACACATACATGCTGAAGAGCCGCATATGTGTTATAAACCAGTTGTTTACAGTTGGGTAACGCTGCCAACAGCAACGTGGGTATTACGAACACCGGAAGCGGTAAGCTGATATGTAGTGCTTATACAGTGAAACCTCGGTGATACGAATTTCGCGGGGTTACCAAGAATATTCGTATCATCCGAAATTCGTATCACCAGAAAACACGGAAAGTTAGTATGCGACAAAACAAAGGTGACATACGTTTTGATTCAGTGTTTCTCAGGGCCGCAGCGACGTCATGAACAGCTCTGAATGATTGCCAGTAAAGTTTTTAAACGATAACGGTCATACTTGTACTCGTATATAAGGTCCATGCGCGCGTGTGTAATCAATGAACCAGATGTGTTGTGCCCCGTGACCGCTAATAGCCGCTTCCTAATCTTACTACGCTTGCTATTCTGCATGACACTAAAGTACGGCGGCGAAAGTGACTTAAGAAGCGCTTTGCACATGATAGATGGAGGCCAAGCTCCTTCGCCAAGACCGTCTGCTTCGTCTCTTGGGGTATTCGTCCACCTTTAATGGGACTGCATGGAGGACCCGCAACCCAAGTTTCAGTCTTGTTTCATAGAACGTCTGAGTGCGGGGACATGGCTTGCATCGACGTGGCAGGCACGCGTTAACACAGTACAAAAACCCTGCTGCCTCGAGCACAGGAGCACGCGTCAACGCGTTAAAAAAAAAAGCGCGACGTCAGCGTCGTCTGTAAGCTAAACGCGAAGGTGCCTAAAGGCCTCCAATATTCGCGCGCACTATCTCGGAGGCAACGCCGCACCGTTGATGGTCGCGCAGCGCGCATGCCCGCGCACGCGCGTGACTGCCGGGTCTTCCGCGACAGCGCAGTCCGCACCTCTTTGTACGTGTGCGCTAGCGTACGTTCGTATCAAACGTCGCGGGGTGCAGATCAGTTCGCAACAACGGTACTCCAATACATTGCAGGCTAATGAGCCTTGGCCGGGGCCACAGAAAAATTCGTATCATCCCGAAATTCGTACGAGCCGTGACCGTATCACCGAGGTTTTACTGTACTTGTCCGTTATCGTGGAGACAGCACGCACGTTTCGCGAACCCGTGTGCATGTGTGGAAGAGGTTCCTAACAGTTCTTGAACAAGGTCATCATCACCGTGATCAGTGAGCACTAGACGCTGCTCATGACTTGTTATCGGATCCGGTCGCGATCGCGGTGACGAGGGGTCCATTTGTAGTGAAGTATGAGTTATGCTACAGCTGTTAAGAAAGCGTGGATGCCTCGGTCATTTCGTCGACAAATTGTCTCTCTGTAGAGCCGGCGACATGTAGAAATCTGAAGTCACCCATCGCATTGGTGAGGGTTAGGCCGTTGAGGCTCGTAGGCCAGGATAGGGCTACGTAGACCAACATCAGTGGATGGCGCTTGTCGTATTCGTAGGCTACATGGGCGTATGTGACCTGCGTAGCGTAGTCTACAAAGCGGCTGTCAATCAATCTGTAATGATCCTCGGTCAGCATGAAGCCATCACTCAGCCTCGTAAAAAATGAACAGGACACTGCGTCGTTCTGGCGGACTTAGTGGACTTTACGCTGCGACGATGTGAATATCATACGAAAGTTTCGTTAATGCATTCTTCCGGGGTCGAGCAATGCTTCAATATACCTTGCTGGATCATAGGAATACAAATGTAATGCTTATTAGACTGCTATAAAAGCGGAGCCAACACTGCAATCACGGACGTTATGCTGATATGAGGCCTGTATTGTAGGACTACATATGTAGTGCTTATTGCTTTCTTGTAAAATTAGATACCCAGCACCACAACCACAACTGACGTTGCACCGACATCAGGCTTGCATAGGCTGTTTTTCCAAACCAGTTCGTAGACCTGGCGTGGCTTTGTGGTAGAATACCTGATTGCCACGCAGAATGCTTAGATTCGATTCCTGCTGGGATCCTGAGTTTTATTCTTTCCATTCGTCGGGTCAACGCTGCCGATGTCGGTTTTTCTTAACGCTCTCGCATTTAAATTACCAATGTGTGTTCTCGCCGTTCCTGTGTAGATATAGACTGTCAATCGCCTGTGGCGCATACCCCTACACCGCGGCCGGTGGTAAACGGGTATGTGCCACACGTGTCTGGAGGAAAGGGTTTGACGACGCACGCGACAGGATTTTCACGTTATTCATGTCATGACCACACAGTCATATTCGTCAAGTCCTCTTACCCTCCCATGCTAATTTTGGCCTACACCAAGTTAAGGAGGCGATCACGAGAGCACCCAGACGTAGGCGGCTAGATAGATAGATAGATAGATAGATAGATAGATAGATAGATAGATAGATAGATAGATAGATAGATAGATAGATAGATAGATAGATAGATAGATAGATAGATAGATAGATAGATAGATAGATAGATAGATAGATAGATAGATAGATAGATAGATAGATAGAAACGCTCAAAGTGCCCAAGGTGCGCTACGAAATGCTTCGCATTTAATATAATACCTTTCTTATGGGGCAAAAGCATGCTCGTTGCCGCCGATGTGACAAACGATCTTCTCATTTTCACCACAATCAGAAAAATTTTTCCGACCGGTACAGTCCCTTTAATGTTTATTTCACGTGGGAGCACTGCTGATAGCAATCGCTTGCCAGACGAACGCCTGAAATTCAAAATGGGCGTTCTGTAGTGTTTTGATGGTGCACTGAAAGATTGGGCCCAAGTAATAATTAAACGTCCACCTCCTCAATGTAGCAACGGCTGCTCTCGCACGTCGTGTCTACGTACAGGTTGATACTGCTCAGGGGTAATGAACTGGAAGAAACATTAATTTAAGAGCTTGATATATAAACTGCGTGACGACCGTGACTGCGCCGTTTCCACAATGCTGCTTGAAGACACAATCTGACAGCAATAAGAATTTTCCGCATTTAACCTCAACTTGTTTTTGTAGTGAAATGAAGCCCCGAAATTATTGCAAGTAAATCTTTAAGCTATACAACATGATCAGAGAGCAAGTACAGAAGAAAAACTAAAATGAC
Organism: Rhipicephalus sanguineus; assembly: GCF_013339695.2. Lineage (NCBI taxonomy): Eukaryota > Metazoa > Arthropoda > Arachnida > Ixodida > Ixodidae > Rhipicephalus > Rhipicephalus sanguineus. The sequence goes on from NC_051180.1 coordinate 3,845,584, forward strand.
AGCTTCGGCGGTATCCTGGGCCGAGCGCTTAGAGATATTTCTCGAGACCGGATATTGCATGCCTTTTTGTAACCGCGCGCGGGGTTTGGCAGACCGGGAAAATTGCTGTCCGCATATAGCGGACGCGTCCAATACAAATAACACTTGTGTAGGCGAAACCATCACATCTCCTAATGGAATAGCCCGTGAACAACGCAACCTAATAATCATTTTGAAAACTGTTCAGCGCGAACGCGACGGAGCACAAAGAAGAGGACCCAAGACGAGCGCGTCCCCTTCTTTGTGCTCCGTCCCGTTCGCGCTGAAAAGTTTTCAAAATGCATCAGTTCCAACTCGTCCACCTCTATACTTTACCCTAATAATCAAAACCACGATTGTGAGGCACGCTGTAGATTAATTTTGACCACCTCGAATTTCCTCACGTGCTGCTGTCTATATCTAAGCGCAGGTATATTCCTGCTTTTCACCACCGTCCCAATGCGGCTGCTGTGGTCAGGAACCAAACACATCCTCGAGGTCAGCAGCGGGACACCGCACAATCTGATCCCCCTTTTCGAAGTATGCATGCACGATGGAGTGCAGGCATCTTTGGCCATTCTACAGAAAAAAAGATTTATAGCTTTTTGTCCTTTTACTAGAAACATTATTGATGCTGTTTTCGTCATTCGTCTGAAGCTTGGGACACCAAGCGCAAACAGCGGAACAGCGCATAAAGCGACCGCACGTTATGTAGGCGCGCTACAGCGGGCGTCCAAGTGCCAGAGGTGCGCTAAGAAATGCTTCGCATTTAAAAGATCCAAGATGATTTTAGGAATGAACACTAAATCAGAAGAATCGCCAGCCACAATCTCCATAGCACAGAGAGGCCTGGTACTGCATAAATTCAGTGTGGTTGACCTTTTGATGGGGCTAATAATGTCGACCTACTCGTTTCAGTTGATCATTGTAACGAAGCAGTTTTCAAGTCGCGGACGCAATCGGCTGCTGCGCTCCGGTCGTCTGGGCAGGGCCTCTCCTGCGTCCTTAAGTTTTGCCCGACTGTAGATAGGTAAATTGACAGACAGACGGACGATCATGGTCAAAGTGTCCCGCCACGAAGTGCTCCGCGTTCGAGCGAACCTCAATAGAACAAGAATTTTTCTCGAAGTAGTAGTTAGCCCTTTCACAATACCAAAGGCATGTACTCTTCGCGCGAGTACATGCTTGGTAAGCGAGAAAATACGTGAAAAGAAAATACAGGCGGCGGCGACGTGTCCCGCACCAGCGTCTCAGAGAACTACGTCCTCCTTGATCCTTACTATCTCTTGACGAATTTATGATATTAGGAATACTCTTGATCTGACGGCCCAGTGTGACGTCACTCTGGAAGACTCTTTTCGCTGGATCGGGTATGAAACAGAAAATTTTGGCTGGCCGCTCGTTCTCTGAGTCGCCATCATCGCTTCGAGGCACGTGGAAACTCGTTAAAGAGGAAGAAACTACGCGACACAGCGAAGCGATCTCCTATGACATCTAAGCTCGACGCTTTCGAAACAGAACCAGTGCTTCTGCTGCCACGTCCTTTGAGAATGGGGGTCGTACGAGGGACCGACAGCGTAGCTGTCGTCCTGGTGCACGGCCACTTCCGGGATGGACTATTGACACGTAAATCATCACGCTGGATTGCGCAGTGTTCGAGGAATCACCTCAATTTAAGAATATTAGTGCCTTCCAATGGAAGCTACTCAATATAGACCGCCGCAGCAGCTTCCACGGGCACCGCTGATAGCGGAGATATAAGTGACAGTGCTGTTGAAGTTGCTCATTTGCCTTCATTTTCGGCGAAATGAAGGAAACAGTTGTAGCCGCTGAAGCAAGAGAAGCACCACTGATTTACGAATAACGACAGCGCATAAAGAATTCAGCTCAATTTGTCCTGGCCTCAAGCGATAGTATGAAGTCGCTTTGAGCGAGGCGTCGAATTTAGGAAAGGAAATAAGAAGGCGTGATACACGAGCCTTTTGTGCAGAAGCTCGTCAATGGTAGTGCGGTGCCAATGCATCAAGGAGAAGGCGGTAGCGAATAATAAAATCGTCAACTCCGAGGTCGACGCAGTGCGTGCAAGCGCCCTTTGCTGATGAGTGGAGGGAGCCCCTCATTGTGTTCCGCGTGTGTGCGTTCTGTGTGTACTCGAGGCGTCCATTATCTCTCCGTCGGCTCAGATATTTAGCTTTTGTGGCGTTTTATTTTCTTTCCCCAAGCCGGCAAATAAACCAGCGAGGCGGCGATTATGAGCCGCGTCGTTAACATGCCGCCGCGATGTTTTGCTCGCGTTTTTTTGCCCTCTAATGTCTCCCCCGAGGCGCTCTCCCTTCCGGCTCTACCGATGTGCGCCGCGAAAGAACACGACAACATTCACGCGCCTTGTTACATTATTTTGCTATCACTACATTGACGGGAATAACACAGCTGGCGAAAAGTAAAATTGTCTATTAAACGTACCGTTAACCCTCCTTAACACACACACACACACACACACAAAGATATATGCACACATATATATATATATATATATATATATATATATATATATATATATATATATATATATATATATATATATATATATATATATATATATATATATATATGTGTCCGGTACGATAGATGCTTGAACAGAAGGATTCACGTACGAAATGTGCTTTTATTCACGTTTCGGTTGGTGGGCCAGCCTCCGTCAGGAGGCGGCACTCTGTATATATTGTAAAGGAACAGGCAGACACAGCACTCGTTCGCTGTGCCGGTTGGTTGGTTGCTTGGTTCCTTAGGGGAATAGCTCAATCCACTACGGGGGATCGGCCACGAAGCGTGCGGCAGTAGACCTTGTGAAAAAATAAAATAAAATAAATATGCGAAAAAGATAATTTATAGTAAAGAAATGTTGGGGCAATTTTGATTTTTTTCCTTTTTTTATGAAATGTTAATTAAACGAGTGCTAAATAATAGAATTAAATAACTAAGTAATTACAGAAATTTAAGTAAGCGAATGAAATGATATATTTCTACTTATAATATTAACATGGCAGTCTGTTTGTTTCTTTAATATAAATGAATATGGCGTCATATATGCCCCTGTTGCATTGCCCTAGTGCCGACGCCCCCAGGGAGAGTAATGCCGATGTGGAAAGCTCAAGGCCAAGTTTTTGAAAAGGAGGTTTTAGAAATCTTTGCCTTATGTTTTGGTATCTTCGACATTCTGTGAAGTAGTGCTCTATTGTTTCTGCTTGATTACAATAAATACAGTTAGGGAAAGGAATGAAACGAGGCCTGTGTAAATAAAAATTTAGTGACGGTATTCTGCATAGCAGTCTAGTTAACGTTACTTCCAAATGTCTTGTACTACACCATGTGCTATTCCACGAAAACCTAAGGTGCTGAAAATATGTATTGCTTAGGACGTGGGATTTAGTACGTCCCTCTTGCAGACAAAAATTTCGGAATCGTGCGATCGTGTTATTGGCTGTTCTATTCTGTTCCGTGCCTCGCAAGCCCGCAACCCACAACCCACTTCAGCCTTTTCGACTTCAGTCGCCACACTCGGCTACACAGCGTCGATGCGTTTCATAAAATAAAGAAGAAAGACATACAAAACGCGACTTGTCAGTTCTGCCGAAGCTCTCTTTTCAGACGAGACACGCGAACAGAAAAATTGTTTTTCCTGCGTTTGTCCGCACTCATTTCACATGCCGGATATCCTACACGCCACGAGTTCTCACCCAGCCTTTCAGTGATGTCGAAAGACCCTTCGTATTTCGGGTAAAGCTTTTCGCCCGGCAATTGCGTGCATCGTTGGACCCACATCTCGTCTGCGACCTTGTACTGTGTCGCTGGTCGGTGGCGGAGGTCATAGTACCGTTTCTGGGCCTCTTGCGCGTTGTTGCGACCGGCCTTTGGACGCACCAGAGACTCCGGAGGAAGAGGCTGGAGGAAGGCAAACTTAACAGAGGTTTTATTTACATGGGCGAGCAGTTTGTTTCTACATGACGATTTCGTCCTACAGGACGAGGATTTCCTGTCTACATGACGACGATTGCGCGTCGAATGAGCCCGCAGGGGCTCGTTTTAAAGGGTCTCTTTCCCCAGATCCCTAGACGGGGGAATTTCTGCAAGTTGGGACGGTCCAATCGCGTCCCACACAACACTTGAGGGTGCCACCCACACTCGCCCAGGTCAGCGTCGTCGACTGGGGCGTGGCCACCGCACTCTGCTGCTGTTGCACCAAAGGGTGCAACCTGTGGTCCCCGCCATGTGAAGGCCGTAGGGCGATGGGTCCCACGCTCGGACAGCCGGCCGCAACAAAAGGTCTGCAGCTCGGAAGCACCTTGTCGATCAATTAGTGGGGCTGATTGTCATCCGCGCGGACGCCACTGTCTCGTCAAGGTAGATTTGGCGACAGGAAACCATTCCGGTTGACTCGTCGAACCTTGGTATGTCGGACTGCATGGCGCCTCGCTTCTCGTCTCGGGAGGACAATACAAGTGCCCGAACCGCTGTCAACAGGCAAGCAGCCCTTCAGCGCCCGGTTCGAAGAACAGAGACGCCGCTTCCTTTTTTCAGCGCAGGGGCCGATCGTAACAGCGTTTGCAGCTGTCTTGCTTGCCTTAGCCCGGATGACGCGGCAGGCGGTCGGTCGTGAAGCTGTGCGTCCGACTTTTAAGGGAGCGCTCAAATTCTGGACGGCAGACAGCTTCGGAATCGGCCCGTAGACAATTTCATAAGATGAAGTTCATATAGAAACCTGGAACGTCGTGGTAATCGCGTACGCGGCTGCCTGCAGGTGATCATCCCAGTCTGCTTCATTTGGCTTCTTGTTGTTGCAGTAAGGAATGAGTCGAGCCAGTAGGGTCTGGTTGTACGTCTCTATTAGGCCATTCGCCTGTGGATGTTATGCTGAAGTGAAACGATGTTCGACACCAGCATTTCGGAGGTACGATCGGAGTTCACGACTGCGGTAAGTAGTTGCTCTGACTGAAATGATCTTCTTAGGTAGGCCGTGCTTCTATTCAAAACGGTCCTCTAGAAACCTGATCACAAAGCCAGCTGCGAGAGAGGACACCGCAGCGACTTCCGCAAACTTCGACAAGTGGTCCACTGCGATGTATGATGTATCGGTTCCCTGCGGCTGCAGTTGGTAATGGACCGACGTGATCAATCCCGACGGTGTTGACAATAGTGTCAGGGACTGGAATAGGCGTCAGTAGCCCAGGTTGGCATCCTGGGCGACGCTTATGCTCAGTGGCTTATCAAGCCTTTCTACGCCCACTGCAGGGCAAAGGCCTCTCCCATGTTCCGCCATCAACCCGGTCCTGTGCTTTCTGCTGCCACGTTATACCTACAAACTTATTATTCTCATCTACCCACCTAATTTTCTGTCTCCCCCTCACGCGTTTGCCATCTCTTGCAATCTAGTCAGTTACCCTTAATGACCACCGGTTATCCTACCGACGTGCTACGTTCAACTTAAATTGAGGACGACGCAGCGAGCGATGGAAAGGAAGATGATAGGTATAACCTTAAAGGGACACTAAAGAGAAACAATGAATTGGTTTAGATTGATAAAGTGTGCTCAGAGAACTCTTGTGTAGTTTATTTCAACACCACAGGTTTATTATTAGAGCAGAAAACCAAGTTCAAAGTTTCATTTTTAAATTTCTTGCCGAACTTTGTAATTCGTGACGTAAAAGGTTTCAAAGAGCATTTAACGTATTTTGGCGCCACTGGCTCGACGAAATTTCCACAATCTCGTTATGTCAAGTCTCTGGCCCCCTCAGAGGACAGTGTACTTCGATTTAACCGATTAGGAACTACGTAGGCCCAAGCAGGCGCCGTCAAAAATATGTGACGTCACGGCAAATGGTGCGGGAATTCCAAGGTGGCGTCGCCACCTGTATTTTCTTTTTGCGCGTTTTCTCGCTTATTAAGCGTGTTCTCGCAGCAAGCGTGGTGTTTTTGGTAATATATATATATATATATATATATATATATATATATATATATATATATATATATATATATATATATATATATATATATATATGTAAAGATAGCGTGAAAGAAGACGTTGACGTTCGTGTGGTTCGTGCTTGCCGGGTTTCTGCCTGAACCAGCTTGGTTGACTCACGCGTTCTACAGAATAGTAACAATAACAAGTGTTTGTGGGAGAACACGCTTGTTGCATTTGGTGGAAGTGCTAGGTACATTTACGGGGTGTACTGGAAGTGGCGACCTGTAGTAGTTGGTGGTTGAGCTGAATGAAGAGGGCGTCGGTTGGGCACGAGCTCGGGTGACGGCTTCCGCATAAGTAAGCGGCGCAGCAACTTGTACTGGCGGCACCGGCGAAGGGAGAGCCTCGGCAACTTGTGCCTGGATAGACCTCGTGAGCTGGTATGGTGGCGCTACTGCTCTCGCCCTCTATCGGGCTAGCGGCGCACTGTTAGGATTGTCGCCTACGGGCCCGTCTGCATGTTTCAAGGCGGCGGCTACGGTTGCGGCGGCCGCTGTTCTCCAAGAACGGCCACCGTAGTTCTTTTTTTTTTCTGTATGCGTGTGTAAATACGCTGTGCTAACCTATGTTTATTTATGTTTTTCTTCCTGTCTGAAAAACCTCTCAAACTACAGCCGAAAAACCAGCATGCAGCGACTCTTGTTAACGTAAGCATTCAACAAAACTTCGTCCCCTTTTGGCCTCAAGCCATTCGAGAAAAAGAGACCCCTCTCAGTCCTTCTGTTCGCTGAAAACCAAACTGCGAGCACTACCAACAAAAAAAAAAAAAAAAGCCGACAGAACACAGCTGCTTGCGCCGGAAACAAGTTCTTTTCCGTCCATTGGACACCACGCGGGGAACAGTAGACCATCCCCCACCCCCCTCCCACACACACACACACACAAACACGCTCACAACGCACGCACACACACAGGCGAGCGCGCACACACACTTTACAGACAGTGAGACTGCAAGCGCCCATCAGTTCGTCACTGGTTGTCGTTTGCTAGGAAAGCGCATCGCCAGCCATGGCCGCCTTACCCCCGCGTGAACGTAAGGACAAGAAGCGACGATTGTGTGTTTTTCTGCGGTTTCCGTAGGATTGAAGTTGCAATAACGTGTGTTTCAAAAGGAGTCCTTGGTCGCTTGGTACGAAGTTGCACGCGAGTGGTCAGTGTGTGGTCTGAAAGAAGAATTGATGTGCGCGATGAAATCTTGCCACATTATTGGGAAATGCAGAGTGCAGTCGAAAACCGTGGACTACGACGTACGAGTGGAGGTGAGCTTTTGATTTTTCAGTGCTCTACGTGTGCTGAGCCATACCGAACTGTTTTCGTTCCCAACGAAGAGGACGCGGCAAATTTGTGTCTTATTCCGCACCGGCTACCCCTGCTCGCCGCTCTGGCCGGCAAGAAATCACGCGTGAGAGCAGAAGACGCAGACAGGCACATTGCCCCTCTAGGTGGCCGTTGTCAGCCTGCTATCTTCCTATTTCTTTGTGACCTTGTAAGCTTGTGTATACATTTAAAATAAATAATAAAAGGCGAAAAAAACGCACGAGAGTGGGGACACTTATGGACGGAATTCGAGGCGTTGCTTACGCAGTCCCGCACAGCTGCGGTAGAGTTGCCTTTCATTTTCGTCCGACTTCTGAGGTAACCCGCAGAATTTCAAAGCTAGTTGCTTCCGAACGGTGTTCCTACAGCTGTTGTGCCAGCCATGCACGCAGAAGTACGGAAAATTACCGGAGTTCTGCGACGTTTTTGCGTCCTTTCGGCGAGGAGCCCTGCGTTTCTACCGTGACAGCGAGCGGGCACGGGAGCAACAAACGACAATCCCAAGTTTTCCACCGCGGCCGTCCGGTAGCGCTGCCTGTTCGGTTCAAAGCTGCAGCGCACTAGGCCTATAGCACGACGAAGTGAGTGGTCCAGTGCAGTGGGGAGCTCGTTGATGGTGGCCACGAGGGAGAGCTGACGAGCAACTTCCTCACGGATGTATTGCTGAATTTGTGGCACCAATGCTGTGTAGCTGTAGCAGGGGCCGCCAGCGAATGCTCCGCCATAGCCGTGGTCCTTCAGCGACACGGCATGACTGTCTGATCTTCGGTGGCGCTGCACCACACTACCCCGTTTTCTTGGAAAAAAAATATCCACACGTGCTGCCGAGAACTTTGGTTGTAGTGAAACGAAGACGTTCGCTCGCGAGACCACGAGTATGGCGACTGCCACGCTAGCGCCCCTTGCGGATGACGTCACGTAAACACCTCCTATACCGCGACAACACATCAGTGTTTAATAATATTTTTGAAATATTACCGTCAAGTTCAAAAAGTACAGCCACATTTAACCTGTTCTTCATCCGACATTCCATCTGCAAACTTCACTGTCTCAGTTTGGCGTTGTAAATACGATGAGTATGAAGAACTTGCTATGACTCCAGTACCTTGAATTCTCACTTATTAAACAAAACATGTGGCTGACAAAGCAAGGTACTTCGCAGAAGTCTTCAGAATAAGCCGAGTGCCAGTTTCTTTACTGTCAAAGACCTCTAATATAAAAGTCTTTCTAAACAAGAAAATCAAGTTCAGTCGAGTAATATTTATGGAAACCACATTGAGCTCGTTGTGTATACTATAAGATTATAAGGGACTACGTGTGTATACGTCAACCCACCACCCAGCTTGCTTGGGGGGTGGACGAGAGAGCGGTTAAGTGGCCCTTTACTCCTCCCCTCCGTCTCCTACGAATAAATAGCCTACGTAAACTGTGTAACCTGAAATGTCCTTTGAAAAAATGTAGGCGATTGCAGCGTTAAACTACCCCGCATTGTTTCCTTCCGTATAGGTCGTTAGCTGGTAATGATTGGTCGAAATATTCTGGGTCATGCTGACAGCACCTGCTTGTAACATGACGCAACGAAGGACGCGTAGGTGATCCACAGCGTAATTACCACTTACGCATGACTACGTAAAAAAATAATAATAAACTATTTTCAATGTGGCGTATTGTTGGTCATTGGTTCTTCGCTATTCGTTAGAAATTTTTGGTGTACCATAATATCGCCTCCTTGTTTCGCGGCGTGACAAGTGTGCGAAAACTCGCGGCGTTAAAGTGAAAGACTTTTGGTGTAGCGCGAAGGAAACACGGACACGAGAAGGCACATGAAGGGAAGTGTGCACAAAATGAACTGTGCAAAATAGGCAAGGCATTACTGTGCTGAAGAATAACTAAATTTTTTGGGAATAGCCAAAGAGTGTCTCGTTCTGAACGCAATTCAAGAAGGCTGCCCGCCAATCACATTCGCAGCAGCTGCATATAGCAGTGGGCGAGATGGATTCATATGTCTGTAATAGATACTTTCAGTTGTAGTATAACGATGTTGAGCTGTTTCTGCGCGTATACAACTCTCTGTGAACTCATCGTTGCTGACAGAGAAGCAGGAAGAGAAATGAACATTATTACGAACAGACACAAGCCTTTGCAGGTGGGCAGCCTTCTTAGTCCAGAACACCGCGGACGCCTGGTGAGGTAGATCATGTAACGGGGCAAACTTGAAAGCTGGGCTTCTCAATGTGCTCGAGTCCACCGTCTTTTCGCGACCGCTGCAGGCTACCTATTTTATTTATTTATTTATTTATTCAATACTGCGGACTCGTGGTCCATGCAGGGTGGTTATTACAAATACAAATACAAAAGAAGTAGCAATGACACAACAATAATAAAGGGTGAAGAACGTTATTTTGCAGTTTGATCACATGTATCAGTAAGGCAGTTCCATTCACTAATGGTTCTCGGAAAATATGAAAACTTAAATAGGTCAGTGCGAGCAAAATATGGGGCTAGGGCGTTTGGGTGCTGGTGTCGAGTTGGCCTGCTAGTTAAGGGCGTCAAATACGGGGATGGATCTAGAGCTAGTTTTTTGTTCCAAAGTTGATAAAGAAATTGTAATCTAGCGTTTTGTCTTCGTGCCTCTAACAAGGGAATGTCATTGGTTTGCATTAAATCTGAGGGTGAGTCCAACGGGGAAAATTTGTTAAATATAAATCTAACAGCCTTTCTTTGAATACGTTCGAGAGAGTTAATATTACGCTTAGTGTAAGGGTCCCATACTATGCACGCGTACTCTAGTTTTGGTCGCACAAGGGCAGTGTAGCAGAGCAGTTTAACATTTGTGGGAGCAGTTTTAAGTTTATGTTTAAGGAGACATAGTTTGCGAAAGGCAGATGAACAAATATCATCAATATGGAGACGATAAGTTAGAAGTAAGTGTCACGCCGAGGTGATATGATATGATAAGCTAGGTGAAGGAGGCTAATCGGAGACTAAAGTGGGAATCTTTGAACGCGATAGCGTTAAACAGCTCGTTTCGCAGAAATTCCGATGTAGGCGTCAGTGTCGGCGTCATTAGTTTTGAGCAAAAAATCATCATCTGGCCCGTGATAAAAAAATTGGGGAAGATGCAAATAAAATAAATATAAAAAAATTAGGTTCGAGTGAGAATCGAACCCACGCCATGTGCGTGGCAAGTGGGTGTTGTACCACAGAGCTATGCTATTTCTTTGTTTTCTTTCATGGTATTTATTACAAATGTGCGTAGTTAGCATACATAGCAAACAAAATACTCAAGGCGGCCTCTACCAGCGTACAAGCGTTACACAGAAGTCCTAAAAGGGTATTAAAGCTATACATTTCATGAAGAGAGGATACCAGTCCGGCTGAAACTCTAATTGTCGATAAAAGTCTTTTAGCTGAAGAGCCATTTAAATGAGATGCAACCGTGATATACCATGGGTTAAAAAACAACTCGATTTAAATTCGTATAGCATACGCTATCTCGTGCCACCCAAAAGCCATTCTATGCCTGTTGACATGCTATTACTAATGGGTATGCACAGTTTATGGAAAACTCGCATGTTAGACAAGCATGCGGAACCCAGAGCTATGCTATTTCTTTTTTTTTATTGTACAGAGCGATGCTGTTGCTTAAAACTGCTTAGTAAAAAAAAACACTATATGAACGTCAATGTGTAGTGGAATGAGTCTCCTTAACGAATGTAATATTGCGTGGCAGAAGCATAGAATCGCACCAGGCGTCAAAACATGTTAAGTGCGCAACTAGTGGTTGTTTTAAAGGCTCACCCATTGCAACGCGCTCAGATGTATTTAATCATCATCAGATGCAAAAGCATCAACAAAGTCAGCAGCTGCGTAGGTCCGTGTGCTGTCTTACGGTCCCATAGTGGGCCATTCGTTGATTTGGAAAAGGAAGAATGTTTGCTTATTCGGCACTCAACAACTGTACTTGCAGTAGGCATTCTAGGATACTTTGAAACGGCAAATGTTACGCGCACAATCGTTCGTTTCCTTACGGCTCGGTTGAGGCATGCGCCGAGAACCGAAGTTAGGCTATCAATTGAGAAGGCGATGTGCACGTTTCCCAATTACGCAAGCGCGTTCTACTCTTGAAGGCGAATTTCAAGCGTCCTCCAAGTCTTTTTAGCTCTCCTGGCTCAGCACAACTAAAATATTCGGCGCTTCTGCACACTCAACAACACACAACACCTCGGATATGGAGCAGTGACGATGCTATTCGTTTTCAAACAAAGAAACTAAACTTCCTGAAAAGGAGAGCGCTTGATCGGGCAATAAAACGTTTATTGGTTCCCGCCCGTATTGGCGTCGCCGATTACTTAAATTTCAGGCCAGGCAGAACAACAAATTAAAAACGTCACAGATTGATGGTGTGTTATGGAGCCCCTGCTGAGCGATCGGCTCCTCAGCAATGCTCGAGCGCAAGGCGCGAAAGTGTGGAATAGGCAGCGCGCATCGCAGAGAGCCTACAGGGCGTGGTCATGACACACGGAGGACAGTCGTCACAGCTGCATCGTTGGACCGACTTTATTACGCAAATACGTTATTGCTGCGTTCAAGTGAAACTTTGCCTGACTTGTTAGTTTCTCAGTATGCAGCCGACAATGACCACTGTCAAAGGGGGGGGGGGCCCTTTCTCACCCTCCCCCCCCCCCCCGGTAGTTACGCCTATGCTTATGCTTTTGTCAGACCTCGAAGCTTGCGACGTACGAATGAACGTTTCTGTCCATCCTCGGCCACAAAAACTTTCCTGGATCTTCCGAAGAGTAGCTCGCCGGCCTACGTGTCCGCCTTCCGGGGCATCCTGGATGGCGTGCAGGATTTCAGAACGCATGGTCGATGGACTCATTAAGAGGTGGCGTTCTTCGTTACGGGTCTAATGGCGTGGATACAATGTTCTTCCGTGAAGGAAAAACTTTGAATTACTCTGCGCGTCTTCAAGGGACGTTATTGTTCCTTCCAAATTTGAATCGTACCGTTGAGAGTTCGAAACGTCCTGCTACGAGAACCAAATCCAGCCTTCTTTGGCTTGTGGTAAGCTTTCCTCACATGGGTTCCGCGACAGCGCATCGGCAACCTGGTTTAGCGCCCCTGCTCGATGCTTCACATCGTAAGTGCTTCACTTCGAGAACGATATGGAACGACTTAAACATGCGAAGAAAAACTGACCGAATATGAAAGTAAGTAGGACAGCACGAAAGGAGAAATTGAAAGTCTTTGCACTGAAACTGGATGGTTTAGAAAACAGAAGCCGACGCAATAACTTGATTATTTATGGTGTAACGGAAGAGCCTAACGAAGATGCTAAGTTACTGGAAAAGAAAGTGAAAGAAGACATTCTGAAACAAACACTCGGCATCGAAGTAAAACCCATCGAAAAAATTCATAGAATAGGCATCCGTAGAACCAGCCAAGGAAGACCAATAATCTTACGTCTGTTTGACTACATTGAAAAAAACAAAATCATATCTTGTTGTTATAAACTCAAGGGTACGCCCTCAACCGTTTCCGAAGATTTTTCCAAAAGAGTAAGGGACATGCGCGCGCACTTATGGCACTCTGCGGCAAACGAAAGGGCTAAAGGAGCGAAAGTCAAACTATCGTTTGATAAACTGAAAGTCGACGGGAAAGTTTATACTTGGGACCTAGTAACGAATGCTAGAACAGTTATATCGCAGAAAGCGAGTCTTCCGCGAAACACCCCATCAACTTCATCTACGCATAAAACTTCTACAAAAAAATTACAGCATATCCACGGGTGAATGATGAAGAGCTTGGGCGAAGCTCCTGAAGCAATCGTGGTCTCGGGATCGGCTTCTCGTTGAGCCCGTTTCGCAGCGGCGTCCCTGGCGCGCACCATCCCGGGATGCGCCTGGCTGCCGCCAAGCGAGCGCCCGCCGCTGCGCATCGTTCATGCACCACCAATGATCCGACACGTACGGCGACGATCCAGGAGAATGAGAGAGGCGCTCGCTCCCCGCGCATCCCCGCGCAGCCCGCGCAGCAGCCAATCGGAGAGCAGCGGCACTTCTAGCGCCATCTATTGTTGATTCACACAAGCGCCATATTGCATACAATTCTATTGGACTAACGCCATCTAGGAAATGAGACGAGAAATGATGATGACGACACGGATTGTGTACAGCGCCATCTGGAATATCGTCCCTGAACTGCAGTTTGTATGTACTTCTATGAGACAGCGCCATCTGCCGTTTACGCCGGACAGAGATACTGCCGTTGACGCCGGACAACGGAGACGTGACAAGGTTAGACTAAGAGGAGCTACGCCCCTAAAATGGCAGGCACAAAAATATCTAACAAGACCGAAACTTGGGCCAGTTGGTTGTTCTTCATGATGAACCGGCGGCACCACCACACGTGGACAGAGGAAAGGTACACAAAACACAGCACGGTGCTGTGTACCTTCTTTCCTATGTCCGTGTGTGGTTGCACTGCCGGTTCATCGTGAAGGACAAACATGATGTCTTCGGCAAAATCCTAAAGACCCACTAGACATTGATTTTCATTAATGTCCCCATTGTCTTTCTCACCTGCAGAGCACACGCGTCAATACATATACAGTAGGATGCATCGTAAGGGTTCTTCACCTATATGCTCTATTGTTGGAGTAATAGGGCATTGTGTCAAAATAATGAATGTAAAAAAATATTCACCCTAAGATATATGCCATATTCCTTATTCCTCAATTCTCAACCTCCACGTGTTCCACTTCAGCACGTGTGCACATAATGGCCCCCTAAAGGATCTCGGCAGTAGTTTCTCTGAAGTGGTTTTCAAAGCTGCTATAGGATCAGATTAAGCGGACTGACATAGGCGTATCTACCGGGGGGCAAGGGGGTGGCGCTAGCCCCCCCCCCCCCCCACTTTCGACAGTGGTCATTGTCGGCTGCACACTGGGAAACTAACAAAGCAGGCAAAATTTTACTTGAACGCAGCAATAACATTAATATGCTATAAAATTTGTCCTCCGATTCAGCTGTAGACTGTCCCGTGTGTCATGACCACGCACTGTAGTCTCTCTGCGGCGCGGGCTGCCCATTCCACGCTTTCGTGTCTTGCGTTCGAGCATTGCAGAGGAGGCTATCGCTCAGCTGGGGCTGTATAACACTACAGCAATCTGTCATGATTTTATTTTGTTGTGCCTGGCCTGAAATTTACGTAATCGGCGAGGCAAATACGGGCGGAAACCAGTGAACGTTTTATAGCCCGATGAAGCGCTCTCTTTTATTTTTTTAAATGTAGTTTCTTTTGAAAACGATTAGCATCGCCACTGCTCCATATCCAAACTGCTGTGCGTTGATGAGAGTGCAGAAATGTCGAGTAGTTTAGTTGTGCCTAGCCAGGAGAGCTAAAAAAGATTTCCACTTTAGTCTCCGATTAACCTGCTTCACCTTGCTTATCATATGGTAGCCTGCAGCGGTCGCGGCGGCTTTTAACAAGGTGTTGGAGTCAAGCACATTGACAAGTCCAGCTTTCAAGTTTGCCCCGTAACTTGACCTACCTCACCAGGGAGATGATCAGCGTCCACGGTTTCCTGGTCTAAGAAGGCTGCCACCTGCAAAGGATTGTGTCTGTTCCTAATAATGTTTATTTCTCTCTCTACCTCTCTGTCAGCAACGATGAGTTCACAGAAAGTTGTATACGCTCAAGAACTGCTATATATTGTTATACTACTACTGAAAGTATCTATTATACACATATGAATCCATTTCGCCGCTGCTATAAGTAGCCGCCGCGAATGTGATTGGCGGGCATCCTTCTTGGATTACGCTCAGAAAAAGACACTCTGGCTATCCTAAAAAAAATAAAGATATTGTTCTGCACAGTAATGCGCTGCCTATTGTGCAGACTTCATTTTAGCGCCATGAGTTTTCGCATACTGGTGATGTCGCCTAACAAGGAGGCGTTTTTATGGTACACCGAAAATTTAGACGAATAGCAAGGAACCGATGACCAGTAATACACCGTATTGAAAATAGGTGATTATTATTTTTTTCTTTACGCAGTCATGCGTAAGTGATAATTACGCGGTGGATCACTTGCGCGTCATTTGTTGCGTCGTGTTACTAGCAGGTGCACTGAGCGTGACCCAGAAAACTTCGACCAATGATTAACAGCTAACGATCTATACGGAAGGAGGCAATGCGGTTTAACGTTATAATCATTCACATTTTTTAAGGAAAATTTGAGCTTTCACAGTTTGCGTAGGCTATCTACTTGTAGGCGCCAGAGGGGAGGAGTAAAGGGGCCACTTCACCGCTTTCCCGTCCACCCCCCACCCAAGCTGGGAAAAATAGGATGGCAAGGAACGGCACCTAGTATACAAATTCGTAGTCATTTATAATCTTATAACTGTACACAGCCAGCTCGATGTGGTTTCTATAAATAATAATAGACTGAACTTTGTCTCCTTCTTTAGAAAGGCTTTATTTAGAGAGCCCTAAAAGTAAATGAATTGGCACTGGCATTATCTTGAAAGCTTCTGCGAAGTACCTTGCTTTGTCCGCCACATGTTTTGTTTAATAAGTGAGGATTTAAGGTACTACAGTCATAGCAGATTCTTCATACTCATCGTATTTACAACGCCAAACTGAGACTGAAGTTTGCAGATGGAATGCTCAGACGAAGTACAGGTTAAGTGTGGCTGTGCTTTTTAAACTTCACGGGGATATTTCCGTAATATTATTAAACAGTGCAGTGTCGTCGCGTTATAGGACGGCCTAGCCTGTACAATCTGTGCAGATTCTTCCTTGATTGAAAAGAAAGTCTTGAAAAGCAAATTATTTAATAATCCCTAGGAATATAAAAATCACGTGAAATTCAGAGAAAATGTAGTGCTCCCCCTCTCCTTCTCTTTCTCTCATATATATATATATATATATATATATATATATATATATATATATATATATATATATATATATATATATATATATATATATATATATATTGTACCGGTGCGCATCGGCGCCCGCTCTGTGCCAGCGAGAGTGAAGACGATGACGTTCGTGTGTTGCGCGCTCGGTCTGTTTTCTGTGCTCACGCTGTCTCGCATCTGTGACCCTTGTGCAAGGCGCCGTGCCGAACCTCTTTAGAAGAACCCGCCTGTTGCATTTGGTGGAGGTGCTGGGTATATATATACGGCGGACAGAATGAGAGACGCCAGCCCCCCCACTCGCAAACGAGTTGGTACGCCACTGCTAACTGAATCTGATGAACTTACCCTTTGAAAACAAATAAGGGGGCAGTCCACTTCTCATTTTCTAGCAAGCTACCAGTCAGTGGCCTATCGGTTATTAGTAACAAATTTCTTTATGAACAGTCTTACAAGTTGAGTAATGCAGCATTGTAATGGATGTATCATTCTGACATATAGTTTATGCATGCCAAGCTCTTCAGTGGCAATTCCTAACCAGTTTCTCTATCAGTAATGACCACATTTGCTATGCAACTCTCGGTACCATTCTGCAATGCATTCTGCAATGCTTTAATCGTGCATCTTATCACTAGCCCTGTGATCTCGTAGGTCACCTGTGTGCTTCTATAGACAGTAACAGCTATAAATATTTTGCATAACTTAACTAGTTTTTTTTTCCAAACAGCATATGACTTACCTCTATTTGCACAGTCAGTAAGCCTGAACACACAGTGCACACTTTTGTAGTTTGACATATTTTATTTCAATTACAAACAAAACTGTGCAACAATGTATACACCAATATAGAGTTTGGAAACTAATGAGTGAATCTTACACGTTTGCAGAAACAAGGTAAAAAAACAACCACGACAAAGGTGATCAAATAATTCAACAGAACGATTCTTGTTTTTCTGCGCTTTAGGGGTTTCAGGCCTTCTCATCTGACTAGAAATAATAATGACCTAGACTGAGTTTCAGCACACCTATACGTAGAAAATACTCTTTCTTGCAGGGTGCAAGGCAATACATACATTGAAAATTGCACTAGATAAATAGTAGCAGCTACCTAAATGCCTTCAGTCATAATAACTTTACTTAAACATAATAAGATAACGCCGAATTGACTAGAGTAACAAAGAAGTATTGCAAGTAAGTGGTCCCTAATCGACGTCAAATATGTAGCCTTGGAAACAGACGAAGGGCTTGAGGAGTGCTTGCTGCCTGTTTCTGGCACTTCATTTGCAATATATGACTGGAATACACAGTGAAATAATTCTGTTCTATACCATGAGCTATGTAGTGCACTTAGGTACTATGATTTGTCACAAATGTATGACTAAACTAGATACCCTGTATATTAGTAGGCCTGAAGTTTGAGGACGCAGCTTTTCTCTGGGTAGTGGCTAATAAAAATTCAAAAAATTGCGGGACGCTTAAGCTTCGCCTTTAAGAGTTAAACACGATAGCGATATCCTGTCCCTAGTGCGTACTTCGCCCACCTGGTGCATACTTCTTAATTTATGTTGTTACTCAAGAGGTGTAATTGACGAAGTACAAAGTGGTCGCATAGCCGCAGCACGCCGAGCTTTGGTGTCTGCCTTCTCTGCCTCCGTCTTTCGTGGCCGCTCTCGTTGTCATGACGCTGATGCCCCACCAAAACTCGATGACTAACACACCGCGGTGTGGTTGGCGCTTGTATACTATACAGCATCCATCACAAGCGTGTCAAGGGCCCGGTGGCGTGTGGGAACGTCTGTGCGCGTCACATTTCTTTAGAAGTATCAGTGCACCCACTACGTGTGTTTAACAGAATGCGCGCACTAAGGTGTGTGCCTTATGTAATGGGTAGCATGCTTTAAACCAGGAGCAATTATGCGCGAGAAACTTTTTTTCGAAGTTGCGATGCACCCACTACATGGTTTTAAGGGAATATGCACAGTAATGTGTGTGCCTTTTGTAATGGGTAGTTGGCTTTAAACCACCAAATCGTTATGATATTCACATGGTGTGACACCCGATGGCAATACGCTTGTACCACGCTATATTACTGCGATATTACATCTCGTACCATGACACCTGTAACAGGACGCGTATGTTTGCGAAGCATGAAAGTTCAGTGAAGTTCCAAGCAGAGGTGTTGTGTGTGGTAGAACACCTGCTTGCTACGCAGACGGCCAGGGTTTGATTCTCACTCGGACCCAAAATTTTTGTGATTTATTTTATTTGCGGCTTTCTCGATTTTTCAGTCATGGACAAGATGATGATTTTTCGCTCACAACCAACGACGCCGACGCCGGAATTTCAGCAAAACGAGCTCTTTAACGCTATCGCGTTAAATCATGGCTATCAGTTGTGCATGAACGACAAGTGATATGCTAATATAATGACCTAATAAATTGAACTTTTCATAATCTCTGCATCAGAAATAATACGATGTCTGTGTATGTTATACTCCGAGGAAAGCTACAAAATGGACAATGAATAGATATATATGAACACACCCAGTTATTTTTCCACATGATGTCTACCGCAGATTCCACTGCTAGTGCACCTGCTACTCAGGTATGCTCAAAAGAAAGAGCATTGAAAAGTGCATGAACATAAAACAAACTTAAATGTCTCTAAAGTCTGTGAAAATTCAGCTAGCCGGCAGCCTTACACACCTAGCCTTACAATGTAACAAAAACAGACAAACGAAATTAAACTGCACAAAAGGAACATAAGTTAGGCATTGTCCTTGAGCTTGTCGAGAATCTTCAGCAGTTTACTGCTTGCCCAGCAACGTGGAAAACTCTTTTCCTTGTGGAGCAAACTTTGAATCAGTCCCAACGTTCGGGCGAAAGCAGACAGGTAGGCAACATTGTTTATGTTATATATGGTCAAACACAAGAAAAGTGTCTTCAAGCGTGCAGTCATCTTTCAGGGTAACACGCTCGTCCTCAGCACAAAAAATAAGCTTTGTTGCCGAGCTCCCAACAATCATGGGTCCTGGCGACCCATGGACATCTGCAAGACACTGGAAATAAAAGTAACAAAAACTAATATATGTTTGATGTTTTGCATAGCACATCTTTATACAAAAAGCTAACAATTCAGAGGTAGTGGATGGATGAATGCCAGCACTAAAATATTGCAAGCTTTAGATGCAAAACCGTGCATAATTTGAGATTGTTATGGGCGTGGTTTATGCCACAATAAATAAAGCAGTTTCAGCAACCCCGATACGCAGCTATAGGTGCCACTGCTTGAAATTTCGCTAATGCATTCAAAGCAGCCACAAGTACAATGTCAGATCTCACAAGTGGAGAAGCAAGCGTTTCTTTGTGTTTCGCACGCAATGTTAATATAATATCTGTTCCATAAAAATGGGTTAAAACAGCAGCCAAATGAATGTACTGAGACCGTAAGTTATGGAAAGCATAGCCTTGGCTTGCTTTAACAGTAGGCTGAAATGGAGGCATGAAGCCACCTCTCAATGATGACATATCACAGGTGGTGACAGACGGCATGCTATAGTGTGTTGGACATGTCCTTTTGCACTATACTTGAGTGCTGTAGTGTCACGCTTATACCTGGTTTCTGTTTCTGTTGTGAAATGGAAGCATCACAGGGTAATCAAAATGGCCCGAATGGATTGCCTACATTGACTTGCATGATTGCTTATATGTGTACGCCTTTGTGCATACAGATCTACATTAAATATCTTACTAATGCAGCTTTTGAAGGAATTGCCTGGGCCCTATTCAATGGCGGAAAAGGAAGTCTGCTACAAACAAGCTGGACGTTGCGACAGAGTCCACATTGAAAAAAACTAAAGGCCATGTCTGTGACGTGGCTGCTACAAGTGCAGTTAGGACACCGTTCATCTATATGCCTATAAGCTCGTTACAGTTGAAATAAACCATTCCTCGTGTTGGCTTGTCTCCTGTCCGGACGTCCATCATGACAATGTCCACACTAGGATAATAGCAGTTCCCAGTCATCATGTAAGGTGCCTACGCATGTAAGGTGGCAACGCATAGGCTAGTATAAGTATTCTTTGCAGCACAAAAGAAACAAACTTCAATCTACATGGATGTTCTGATACTGAAATTGCACGTTTAATCTTTCGTTGAGTGAATGATACAAATTATATTCAAAATCAATGTCAGCGTACTTTAGCAGAGTCCAAGCGCCAACTTTGTGTACACGGATGCACGCAGTGAATGGTACTGTTGTATATTGGCCGCGAGATCGACCTATAGGTGGCGGCACCTTCGGCGCGTTAGTGTGTAGAGGCCGTCGGCGGCGCGTATATAAATGGACACAATGGCGCTTCGTTGTGAGCGGTTTGAGCCGATTGTCGGCGAATAAAATGCGTTCATTGCAGCTTACTGGTAATACATACGCTCTTCGTTGTTGAATCGATGCACGAAGATCATCCTACGTTACTATTACTAGTGAGAGAAACGCAATTTGCCAATGGAAGGGATGCTCGCCCTGGATTACAGTGTGTGCTCACGCACTCTATAACGTTTTTGGTTGTTTTCTCTATACGTGTTTAACTTGTGTTCTATGTAATACGCACTGCTGTAGCACGACTGAACTACTTAAGTGTTTACTTCTTGTTCATTTGTATACCAGCCCATATTCCTGTGCAATGAGTTCAATAGCACTGTTCGTGCCAATATTCATACGCATTTTTTTATTGTTCAGTTCTGCATGAAATCTAGGAGAGTTGATAAGTTTATTAAGGAAAGCTACGTGACTGACAGCGCTTTAGCGCCACGGATACGTTGAACGCGTACGCACTTGTTCTTGATCCAGTAACAGAATAAAAAGGTAAGAGTTTAGCACAGAGCTTTCATCGATTGATTACGTGCACGACAGTGATGCAACAAAAGTCCGGTTATTTTATGGAATGAGTGTGATCTTTTTTTCCGACTAATAATGTCCGCTGCCTTCCATCAATTTATAACAACTCCACACAAAAGCTCATTAATGTAAAAAAAGGATGAGGTTTTGCGTAAAATTATACGACAGAAATGTAAGGCACGCCGTCGGCAAAACTTTGAACATCTGGGTTCTTCAAAGCGTACCTAAATCTAAGCACACGGGTGGTTCTGCATAAATTTCGCCCCAGGTTAAAATTGCGCGCGGCAACTCCGTTTTATCACTGCCGTGTCATCCATTGTTTTTTTTTAGGGGACAGTTTCAGTACCGAAGTGTAAGATTTCATTTGACAGATATTGCTCGCTGTAGCGGGGCGACGACCGTACAATAAAAGGGCATCCTAAGCACAACTAAAGCTCATCAAATAACCGATGAACTATAGTGCCGCAGTTATACACCTAACAACAACGCGAAAGTGCATGGCCTAGGGCCTCGTTTTTGTTTACGAGCGAGTCGCTAAAACGCCGCCTTCCCGCACTATTTTATTGCTCCTCATGTTTGGGACTATGCCAAACGCACTTTAGGATGTGCTTGAACCAGAAAGCGGCACCAACACTGAAAATGATTCTTGCGAACGAAGGGTTCGACACGAATACACAGCCTTCTCGAAAGTCGCACTCACTGATCTCATTATAATGCGCATGCAGCCGAGCTAGCCCATTTTGCTTCTGTACATCATGTTAGGTATACATACGAGCAGCAAAAAAGCGCTAACATAACAGAGCAAACCGCCCTTTGAGAACGTGCAGGACGTATGCGCTCACGCAAAACACGACGTGGCTAGCAGACGACGCAGGGAGCAATCCACACTAGGCGCGCTTCAGGCAGTAGCCGCCAGGCAGCGACTCCGCTCGATCTCGCGGCCAATAGACTAATATCACAACTTTGCAGATCCTTTTCGGCTGTCAATGCACACGTCCGAGAGTGGTGCCACCACCTGCCTATTGAATATAGTCTCTCTTTCATTGCAATTAAAGCTCTTTTTGCAGATAAACATTTTTTGTATTCAAAAGTATTTTTGTGTTTGCATATAGCACATTTAATTGTGCATAAAATTACCCTGAATATTTTCCTTTCAACTTGGTCTTCACAAACATGTATTCGTCGTCTGGTCAGACATATAATAGCTTTATTTTGAAATTTCGCATGCTGCGTCTAAAATTGCTGCATATTTGGGACAAAATTGTTGTGCGAAAGAAAATTCGTCAATGGAATGAGCTAGCTATAAACTTAATTGTAATTTAGCAACTCTGCACCGAAAACAAATATCTGAGATATCTTTTGCAGTAAGTAAACGCGAATAAATAGTTACATTGTTTACGAACGTTTTACGATAGTCATGCGTGTACAACACTTCTTTCCTTTTTAAGCAATATATGACAGGTAGATCCGTTTCAGGTGCACCATTGTAGACGCTGCTTGATATCGTTCTTGATTCGCGAGCCACAGAATAGTGAACATTGTTTCGCTTTCTGAGAGTTCGCGGCCTTAATTCATTTCGAAGAAAAGGTCCGAGCAAGAGGCCCTTCCGATGCGCCTTTCACAGATCTAGAGGCTCGTAAGGAGCGGTGCTTTGTTTCTGACAGCACAACACAAGATTGGGAGCACCAAAAAAATCGCAGCATATCCACGGAGTGAATGATGATGAGTGGGCGAAGCTGCGGAGGTTCATCGGTAAACCGTGAATCTTCCGTGAATTCTGCCCAGTACATCATCACCGACGTGAGATCGGGCGCGTTTATACTAATGGTTCGATGAGAGTTATGACGACTTGCAGCTCACTTTAATTTTACATGTACGCTGTGAATTTTCATTGTTTAGAAAACCATTGCTTTAGAAAACATCTGGCGTCTTTCGTTAAGCAGCTGGCGTCTTTTCGTTTTGCTTTAGAAACATCTGGCGTCTTTTCGTCTTGCTTTTAGAAAACATCTGGCGTCTTTCGTTGGTTTATTTCATCAATCAACGGCATTTTGAACAAAATTTTTATTGTTTAATCACGCACAGGAGAAATCTCACCAGGCGCTACCTTGGAGGTAAACAATGGCTGCTAATGGGAATGAGAGACAGAAGAAGTCGGCTTTTAGCTAACACTTACACTTCTACTTCTACTAACGTTTCCTACTGGAACATGCCAATGGCTGCTAATGGGGAATGAGAGACAGAAGAATTCGGCTTTTAGTTAACGCGCACGCTGCGAATTTTTTATTGTTCAACAACGCACAGGAGAAATCTCCCACCGGCACCACCTTGGAGGTCAAGATCTGGTACTAGCGTTACGACTGGTTACGCACTACGACTACGAGGGACGAACGGGTGCCGCTTTAAGGAGCTTCGCCCCTAATAAACTCACCCAGTCGTGCATGGTTCACGGGGCTGTGCCCGCAGTAGGAGCACCAGGCAACTTGATGTGGCACGCCTGCTTCCCCTGGCTGGCGGCTGTCCGCGAGCAATATGATGCACTCACTCTCACATCGCACTCACTTACATCGCACTCACACGTGCCATCATAACTGCACAAGCCTCTCTTAACGCCTTTGACGTCGGTCGAGGTGCATACATCTTGGGTAACAGGGCCTGATCGGCGCTGCCGAAGCGCTGAAGCACGCCAAGACGATCGCGGGACCGAATTCTCAACGAAAACAAATACCACGCAAGGAGCGGGCGCAAGAGAGATAGACACCGCTCGACGCGCATGGGAAAGAGAACTGTAAGGGGAAGAAGATCAGCAGCGTGAGAAGGGAGAGAAGGCGATCAAAGGTGAAAACATCCTTCGCACGTTGAGTTTGTAGACGTCGAGGGCTTTGTTTGCATGATAATTTTGCGTATTCACCAGTAAACTGAAACAAAGGCACGTCTACGATATGAACTTGTATATTCTAAACAAAAAATTGGCCGCGCATCTGCGTGCTTCGCTGAAAATGTCGTCTAAAGACGATAGAAGAGGCGCGGCGTGAGATATGGCCGCCATCTGGCAATACGTCGGGAAACATGAGTGCTGTGTTGCGGACTGGTAGTCCCGGCGCAGCTGCAGGCAAAGACCGGCGGTGACCAACGTGACCGGCGGGGACGCCAGCCAGCCCGAACACGCGGTTTGGCACGAAGCGCTGAAGCAGAAGAAACGTCCGCACTCAACTAGTACTCTCCACACACTCTTTTATTTACACGTCGTCTGGGTAAAACAGGAATGCCAGAGCGGCGCCCCATGACATTCGTACAGTGCAATAGAGAACCGAAACCGAAACACAACAATGAGCTCGTGCAGAGGGCACCGAGGAATGCAAGTTTCAGCGCAGTCGCATTTTCAGCGCAGCTTAAAAACTGGGGTCTTTAGAATTACGTATGTATGCATTTTCTATTAAAGGAACACACCACCTAATACTTAGCTAGTGATGTTGCGCCTCAGATATGCGTGATATTTACTTTTTGATCGACAACGTTCACAAGTATGAACAGCCGTACCAGTTCAAGATGGCTGGCCCTTGGGCAAGTAGTTCAACTTTGGCCGAGTGGCTGAATCGAGTGACGTGCCGACAAACAGAAAGACAGACAGACCAAAATTTCTCCGTTTAAGTATCCCAAGAAAGACTATCGTGTTTAAAACGTTGCGAGGCGAACGAGGCAGCAGCGACGAGGCGAGGCGGCTGACGTAACTTGGGCACGGCCGCTGTGTTTCCAACGCACGTGCTTGGCGCGTAAACAGAGACGATCGGTCAAGGTCAGGGAGGCGCTGGCTGTAGCTTGAGTTCACCGGCCGCATTCGGCGCCAGCACTGGAAACACTACACGACGTCAACGTGGACTTCGAGCCTTGAGCACGCTCGCTCGGCGCTGTTGCTATAAGTTTCCCTCTCGCTTCTCGCCGCGGCGCCGGTCTCAATTTCCCGCATAAAACAACGGGCCCTGTATAAGCGTTACGTCCGCTCGAGGCATTTTCGCGCCAATAAACTCCGGGCTCCATATAAGCGTTGCGTCCGCTCGCGGCCGCATATAGCGGGCCCAGCCCGTCACCGCAGAATTTGTCATGCTTTATGGCGATTGAAGGGCCGCTTATATGCTTTACGTTGTGTTGGAATAAAAATGAGCCGCTTATGCGCTGGATGTTATACGGGACTTGAATAAGAGTGTATAGATGCGTGGATCCATACTAGTATTCTGCTAAGGATCCAGATGTTTTTACCTTGTTTTCGTTCGCCATATTTTGTTTAATGAAGTTCAATTCAAATTCCATTGAAATTCAAATAAAACAATGATATTGAATTGTGACATTGATATTTAGCAGTTATTCATTTATTTTATTTATTTAATCAGCCCTCAAAGCGAAAGGCATTAAAGAATGGAGTGGTTACAATGAACGATAGAAAAACAAAAAGCAATAGAACATTTTAGTACAATGGCTTCTGATTATACAGTTTTAGCTAGAGTTCACAAATGCATAGAATGTGTTCACAAACAAGTCATAAAAAATGTGCTAAGGTCAGAAAAATGTACGTAGTAAGAAATCAAGTTCTGGATAACTCACGTTACACACTCAAAGTAGAAAAAAAGGAGGATCCGATTATACAATGTTAGCTAAAGCTCCTCGAAACAAATGATTATCATGAATTGATACGATGCCATCGGGAAGATGGTTCCATTCGGTGGATGATCGAAGAATGAATGACCGAAAGAAGGTTTTGGTGTAACACGTTTCGAGGCCAACCTTGTAGCGATGGTCGATTCGAGGCGATGTATATTGTGGCTGAGAAACGAGATCGCTCCGGAGTGATGGTATAGTTTGTGAAAAGAACCGGACCTGCGAATTTACGACGAGAAGAAAGTGACGTTAGTGAAAGATCGGTTTTCGTAGCACTTGCAGTTTGATTGTAGTTGCATAAGATGAAGCGAGCTGAATTATTTTGCACGAGTTCTGATGAAGTAATTAGTTTGTCTATAGTAGTATCCCAAACAGTGCATGCATATTCTAATTTCGGTCGTATCTCTTCTTGGTATCTTAGCAGCCGGGTTTCCGTAGTGCAAAAAAAGAGAAAGATAAGTGTTTCTGAATGTGAGTAAATTTTGCCTCATTAGTCTTGCCAGGAAACAAAAACCGGTAGATCTGAGTCGTGGCCCTTCTCAATCGTGTTGAACACTTCGGGCACAGTGTCGTTTATATATTTGGCAACGTATCCCGGAATGAACGTCATAGAAGTAGCAGTGCCGATGGCGTGTTAAATTTAATAAATGTAATCTCTAACTATCATCAAAAAGCCCTAAAGAAGCTTTCTATAGTGCCCACCAAGCCTCCTGTAGACTGCGGGATATGCAGTGCAAATTACGCTACGGGAAAAAAATTGGGGAGGGGCAAAACAGGTAGGGAAGGTTGTTTCAGCTCCACTTACGTGAAACCTGAGGACGGTGCAACAACCGGCGTTTCCCACAGCAAAATCATTGCTAACGGGCAATGAGAAACAAAGAAAGATTAGACACAAAGACCCGCAGTCCGCTTTTAGTTAACGTGCACGCTGCGAATCTTTATCGTTCAACTACGTACAAGAAAAATCTCCCACCGGCACTACATTGCAGCTCAAGATCCAGTAGCCTGTGGTGACCGGTGAACGGTTGTGCAGCGCGAGCAGTCGGTTTTTAGGGGCGAAGCTCCTTAAGGCGGCACCCGTTCGTCCCTCGTAGTCGTAGTAGTCGTAGTAGTCGTAGTGCGTAACCAGTCTTACGCTTTGACCTCCAAGGTGGTGCCGGTGGGAGATTTTTCCTGTGCGCTGTTGAACAATAAAAAATTCGCAGCGTTAGCTAAAAGCCGACTTCTTCTGTCTCTCATTCCCATTAGCAGCCATTCTTTACCTCCAAGGTAGTGCCTGGTGAGATTTCTCCTGTGCGTGATTAAACAATAAAAATTTTGTTCAAAACGCCGTTGATTGATGAAATAAACCAACGAAAGACGCCAGATGTTTTGTAAAAGCAAAACGAAAGAACTCCAGATGTTTCTAAAGCAAAACGAAAAGACGCCAGCTGCTTAACGAAAGACGCCAGATGTTTTCTAAAGCAATGGTTTTCTAAACAATGAAAATTCACAGCGTACATGTAAAATTAAAGTGAGCTGCAAGTCGTCATAACTCATCAAACCTTTAGTATAAACGCGCCCGATCTCACGTCGGTGATGATGCACTGGGCAGAATTCACGGAAGATTCATGGTTTACCGATGAACCTCCGCAGCTTCGCCCACTCATCATCATTCACTCCGTGGATATGCTGTGATTTTTTTCAAGAGACTCGCTAGCAGACGCTGCCTGCGTCGGCGTTGTCTCTCGCGGGCGCGTTCTGGTTCCTCACGAGCAGGTGGTTCAGCGTTCTTCGGAGAAAGAGCGTTTCCATAGTCAACGCGCGCCGTTCGCTCTCTCTCGCCACAAGGCGAACGCTGAGGCGGTGGCGCCCTCTCTTGCGCTCAAGCAAATCGACAGGACACGACGATGCACGCGACGACAGCAGACGACGATACACCGCCGACAGGCCGAGACCTCACTGTGACTCGCCCCTAAAATGTGAATGACAATGTAAGAATGGCAGGCTGGCGTGTTGCATCAGCATATTTGAAGTGTAAAGCGCGAAGGCGACAACGGACAAAGCAAATAGTAGAGTACGCACACACGGAGCGCCACTTCCAACAATGTTTATTACGAAATGAGCACAGTATACATATATGCACCACGCGCTGTCACAAACCATCAGTGCGCAGTCGCATTCAAGTAAAACAATTCCTCAGGTGATATGAAATCGAAGCCACGCTGACGAACTTATCGCCTTCTTCTATGATTTACTTGGCCTCCATGATTATTCTTACCCATTTATTGTGGCTTCTGGCGATAACAGAGCAGGCGTAAAAGTCAGGACTACATTGACAATCATGGCAATGAATAGCGAAGCGGCCTTCTCTGCCATTTCTAATGTTGTTCTTATGATGTGTCAGTCGATCGTTCAGTTGCATTGCTCGAATGGTGCTACGCACTTCCAACTACACGACAAGGGTATGTCGTATACCACACCCGTCTGACGTACTCGCTTGTGCCCCTTTTACGCTGCAGGCCGCAGTTCTTCGGAGACTCTCGCATACTCTCTCCGAGCTTGCTGGCTTAACTTTTTTTAATTTTTTGAGCCAAACTTTCTCGTGACACTGACACATTTATCGCCAGAAGCCACGATAAATGAGTAAGATTAATCACTGAGGCGAAGAAAATCATCGAAGAAGGCGATAAGTGTGTTAGCGTGGCTTCAATTTCACTATCACCCAATGAGGTGTTTTACTTTAATGCGACTGCGCATTGGTGATTTCTGACAGCGCTTGGTGTGTGTATATGTACAGCGCTCATTTCGTAATAAACAGTGTTGGAAGTGGCGCTCCGTATGTGTTGTCCGTTGTCGTCGTCGCTCCTTACACTTCAAATATGTGAATGAGGAAGCCTAGCAGTGCAAGATTCGCTCACATGATCGCGCCGTCACAAGCACCGAAATGAAGAAAATCTAATGGTTACGTCATCCTCGTACAGACGCCGAATAAGGCACCCTCTGAGTAGAGAAGCGACGTCGAGGACTGGCCACTGAGAAAGGTGATTCCGCTGTCAGTTCCTGCTCTGTGGAGTGCATTGACGAGAAGGGAGATCGTGTTGGGGGGAGCAGAGGGTGTGCTTCCAAGCGTAGCGGCATTCTTCACGCTCCCTTGGCGTCCATTAGCAACACACCTCCTCGTGCTACGCAGCCTTTGCATACGCGCCTTGTGTTTAGCAGAAACCAGATGGTGCGAACGAGCGGAAAATTCAAATTTCTTGTTCCGCCACGTTCAGTCACGCCCCAGTCAAGGGTTCGCAGAAACGCCACCTATCGTGCATGCAGCAGGGAAGAAGCCTCTACGATGTTGCGCGCATGGTTGCCTGCAACTGATCAACGTGCAACAATGCATTCTCAAGTGGAGCTAACCTTTAGCAAGGTCTGAAAATGCAACCATAAACACTGTGTTTTCGGCGATGCGCCTTTGAAATGCGACGCAGACGTGCACTTTCTGTCCCTCAACCTGGCCAGGAGTTGTTTCTTTCGTGCCCCTCCCAAGTTGAGCGCTTCTTAAGGCTCGAGGAATGCGGCAGGACGTGAACACGAATGGTAACGAAAGTCTCGCGACGCTATACGCAGATATACTCATGCCAAATGACAAAGTCAAGTCGATCTGAATGTGAACCGAATCAGCGAACATTAAAGTGAATCAACTGAATTATGTGTGAATCAGACATGAGCCAAATGACTCAGGGGGACTGTCCGCTAATATCGTAAACATCAAGAAGTGTCAGGCGTATAGTGTGTTTGCGCATGTGGAAAACATAACAGTGATTTTCGGAAGGAAAATGGAGCTTCATAGTTTCACTCAGCTCCTTTATCATTACGATCATAATACTGCACGAATAACCGTGACGCGCTCGTTTTGCCTGAGCATGTGCTCAGATCCGCCCTATACATAAGACGAACGAATGCGCGGCCGGTCAACGTCTTCTATGGGTTTTCACGTAGTGACGGGCATTTGACACCGTCGGTTTATATATATATTCGTGTTGGTTAGACTTATTTAAGATTCCTGACTGAACTTATACAAGGTGCCTTTGATAACACCAGCCGAACCTGGCGACTGGTAGTGCGCGTAGTAAGTCCCTTGATCAACCCCGCATTAATACACGCAAAAGCCAGACGTTTGACCGCTCACTGACCGCCACGCGCTAGCCATGTGTTACTTACGCCATGTGTTACAGTGTTACTTACGCCTTTGTTCTCAAGTACAATAGAATGGAACAGAAAAAACATGGCTGATCCCTCCGTCATAGGAATCGGTATAACACGAAAGTGAAACGTGTCTTCAGAGCGTTTGTTGTGCCTTCTTTCGCCCCAAGCGCGAAGGAATGAATGCTACAGCATCAAATTGTAATGTTACGCGAAGAACGGCAAGCCGCTCGAAACTTGCAATGCGCTGCTCAAGCAGAAAGGAAGCGCGGAACGAACATACACAGGATGAGCGCGAACTGTCACAGTTGTAACTTATTTCTGTGCGAGCAGCGCGCTCCTTTCGCAAAAGCGGCCGCTGTAGTGAGCGAGGTGACCTTCGTGCTCTCAACGGAAACTTGCAGGCAGATCGCAAGACGTACAAACCACCGAGATCACGAGATAAGCGCCCGCACGAGCGACCACGCCCTGTCGAGGCGCGCGCTAATCCGCGTGGGGAACGACTTTTAAAGCGCGCTCTTCGAGCCCTTCGCGCCATCTCGCTAGTGATAACGAAAACACGCGGTACCGCTGATCTCTGAGTACCGCCACCGGCAAGTGGTGTACATAAATAGCACGCCGTTAGCATAGCAGAGAACATGCCGTGTGTGGCGGAGTCGTTTCGCGCTGCGCGCTGGCGATCGAGAGCTCGTAAGTTCGACTCCCGGTGACGGAACCTTTTCTTATAGTTTTTTCTTTGCCATATGTTAGTCTTTATATTTTACAACGTCATATCCGTGACGGAAATGCGTCAGTGAAGCCGTGGTGGACCCCGGCATAAAACACTTTCGTGTTAAAAAACCCACAGGGATAGTGTTACAT
The DNA here is from genome assembly GCF_013339695.2 of Rhipicephalus sanguineus. Taxonomy (NCBI): domain Eukaryota; kingdom Metazoa; phylum Arthropoda; class Arachnida; order Ixodida; family Ixodidae; genus Rhipicephalus; species Rhipicephalus sanguineus. The sequence goes on from NC_051180.1 coordinate 3,876,456, forward strand.
GGCTCAGCTCAGTACAGTATTTCTCGCTGTACTGAGTATCAAATACATACTTTTTTTCACCCCCAGTTGCTTCATGCACAAAAGTATTCATAGTCGAGCATATGAAGGAAGCGAGCGTTAGTGCGAGCGTGGCCGAGGAAGAAAATACACGTAGACAGGGTGCTTCGAAAAATCTGCCCGAAAATCCTCAAAAGGAAGGGAAATGAGCTGTTTGCTCCCTGCCTTCATAATTACTTTTTCCTTAGCGGCAGACATCTCAAGATGACTATACACAATCATTACAGCATTCATTGCAAAAATAAAATAATTATCTGTTTATCTTGGGCAGATGTGTGGTCGGGTCAAATGAATAAATTGAAGGGCTTCCAGCGAAGACCCCAATGCCACTTTGAGATTTCCATAAACGGCCTCTGGTAATAGTTACAGAGTGTTGAAATTCTAGCAAATTCATCGGTGAAACCAAAACTGAACCGCCGATGAGCGCCACTAGCAGCTGACCATAATGACGTCACTCTTTCCTACAACGATTATAGTGTTGTTACTTCTGCATTCACTAGCATACGTCCGCGATACGTGCAGCAAACTCACGAAGGGAAGTACATTCATCGCTGATATAACAGCGCTCGCTCATTCCGAACAGAAGAGGGACGAAGGGCACGTATGAAGGCCGCCAGCAAATATCGCACTTTCTTCGTCTGAGCACGAAAACAGGAGGGCAGTTGCGCTCTTCTGCGTTTCGGTTTCGCCGCCGAAATAACTCGGATTTCACCGCTGTAAAAATTACCAGCCGTCGTCGCTTTTTGGAAACCTCGAAGCGGCAATGGGGTTTTCGCAGGAAACGCTCCCGTCTGACTTGGCCGCCTGTGTGCAGTAATTAAACAGTTAATTAACATGGTTTCTTTGATGACATCAAGCTCCTTGAAAAGTATGAGGAGTGTCGACAGACACGGAACAACCGAGAAGTGGACCCAGAACTGCTCTCGCTTAAACAGCACGAGATCTGACGTGACGTCAAAGTCGCCAACACCTTGTACATGAACCAGAAGGCGCAGATCGAGCAGATTCTCTCAGACTACCAAGAGAATGTTTCAGACGTTCGCGGCAAGACGAACTTGGTAAAGTGTAAGATCACGACAACATCTATGGAGCGGGTGAACGTACGCCAATACCCGATACCGCATGCTGTTCAACAGACAGTAGAGGAGCAAGTGCAGCAGATGTTGGTGCAGAGGATTATTGAACCATCAGACTCACCCCACCAATCAACAGTTGTTGTGGTTGGCAGCATAGGCGTATGCATTGATTTCTCAGAGTTGAACAGTCTTACTATAACTGAGAGCTGAGCTTGTTGGTGAGTATTCATGTTTAGAGACAGGGCGTGCAAATACGGACACAAGAGAGACACCACAAACGTTGTTTGTGGTGTCATGACTTTTCTCTTGTGTCCGTGTTTGCACGCCCTGTCTCTTTAATATGAATAGAGTAGTCGTAATGGATAATGAACCTACTCCACGAGTTGACATGATGTTCGCAAACTTAGGAAAGGCTCGCTATTTCTTCGAATTAGATGTTACTAAAAGGTACTGGCAGGTCCCAATGCATAAAGACTCGAACCATATGACTACCTTCAAGTCAATGTCAAGCCTTTACCAGTTCCGTTTTATGCCTTTCGGCATTAAAATTGTGCTAACCGTGTTCACCAGGCTCATGACAAAAGTTCTGGCTGGCATTTCTCACGTGCATGATTACTTTTATGTTGCACTTATAGCCACACAGACACATCGGAGATGCACGTTGACATGCTGGAATGCTTCTTCCGACAAGTACGGCGTCGTTACCTCACAATCAAGCCATCCAATAGTCAAGTTGGTTTAACTTCGGTAAGTTCTTGGGCCACACCATGTGACATGGAGTCTTACGGCCGCAGCTTGAAACCCTTCAAAATATAAAAGCTGCAAAAGGACCGCTCACAAAGAGGTTCGTTCCTTTCTCGGTCTCAGTGGTTACTACCGAGACTTCGTACCTAACTATTCTCACGTGTCTCATCCCTTAACAGAGCTCACTCGAAAACGTGCACCGAACAAGGAGATATGGGAACAGCGTCACCGGGAGGCATTTCACGAACTTCGAGGATTGTTGTCCACCGATACAATCATAAGGTCTCCTGACTTCGAAAAGACATTTATTCTGCGCACAGAGGCATCGTCTACCAGTGTGGGAGCCGTGCTCATGCAAAGTTATGAAGGCATCCTTCACCCTGTCGCCTACGCAAGCAGGGAGCTCCTTCCGCGGGAGGCACGGTACTCAACCGTAGAGCGAGAGGGACTTGCGCTCGTGTGGGCTGTCCAAAAATTTTAATTTATCTCTTCGCCAAACAGTTTGTACTCCAAAGCGATCGCCAGCTGCTCGTTTACATAAACTCCGCCAAGCACACAAACAGCAGGATTATGCGGTGGAGGTTCATACTAATGGAGTACGACTTCACTGTGGAATATAAAACAGGAAGCGACAACGTCAGAGCTGACTGTGTGATACGAGTGTAGACTTGCAACGTGAAATGCACGTACTGCTTCTACTGCATCTGTGAACACTCCGCGCACTGCGTACGAAACACTATGGGAATGCGTGTGAAAAAACTGTTAACATGTGAACACTTTCCGCCATTCAGACTGTTAACTTTGACCACCTTCCTTCTTCGAAAACTTGTTGAAATGAAACAACTTTTTAAGTGTGAGTGGTGTGTGTCACATGTACATGTACATACACTCACCCTGTACACAACGACGGACGTCGTCGGGCGAGGGTGACGGCACTACTGAAGCAACTGGAAAAGGGTGGTACAAGTGCTAGTTTCGTCGACGCTGCAGCATATCGAGACGACAAAAAGTTCACAGCGTCGTCATCGAAGAGACCGGCTCGACTACGAAAAGCGCCACGGTACGCACAACGAACCCGCAGGTGGCCGAACAAGTGCCCATCGCACTCGCTCTGCTAAATGGTCGGTGTGAAGAGCTGTACAGCGACTGGAAGGCGGCAGTCAGAGCCTTCCAAGAGGGCCGCATATCAACACAGGCGGCCAGGATCTTGAACCGCTCCACCAGCGATGGGATCGTACCTCGCACCATATACTGATTCCCCGCGCATGTCGGCTCAGTAAAGGGCGTTGCCTTGAACGCGAACGAGTCGGCCCACACATCAGCGCGCGTGCTCACCGACCGCGCTGCCCTAGACATGGGCGACGGCTCGAGCGGCGACGACGCGGTATATAAAGGTACTTCAACCACATACAACGTGATTACCAAGTATTGCTACATGGCAAGGTGGGCTTTCCCGATGCCACATTCAGAACTCGATAGAACACAGGCAATCTCCTTGCGCTCACTTCAAACCCATTCGTAGCCGTCATTGGCATACTTAAATGAAATCTTTCCACACAAAGTCTCCGACGCCGCCTGCACCGCTTGCGGGCAGGCTGCTACATTAGCACAGATGCTTTGGGAGTGCGGGTCGCTCGGCCCGGCTTACAGCAAGGCCGAGTTGGATGCGCTTCTGCGCAGCCCAAACCTACAAGACCAAATGCTGGCCTCCAGTGCGCCGCGCCAGGGCCGTTAGGCTAGACCTGCTGGTTCCCAGGTGGGAATAGCCGGGTGGCGCGGGGCAACCTCAACGTCTGCACTGGGCTCTAAAAAGTTGTACTCACTCTTTCTATCTCATGTAAATACCGCGAAAACGCCAGAGCGGACAACGCAGCAAAAGCAAAGAAGAAAGAAGAGCACGGTGGCACGTGGCGAGCGCTCGCAGTGTTTGGTCCTGGCGGACATACAGGAAGCAAAAAGATTACCATGCTAGTTTATATTGGCTTATTTTCCTTACCAATTCCAACCCGTTGTTACATCTGTCAAACATCACACACATCACACCTGATAGTCTGAATGTGTGCTCTGCAGAATTTTGAAGTAATAGGTAGGTTCTTTTTTTTCTTTTCTCTTTTAGTGTAAAAGTACATTTATCTTTAGCTTCATTAGTATTTACCACAAAGATCCTGCCGCCCGGTTCTTCGCCCATCCCCCTTTGTGGGTACGCGCCATCCGTAAGAAGTCACCATCATCATCAGGCGGACAGCAGGTCTGGGTTCCTGGGGCGAACGAGAAGCTTCTGCCGGGCGAGTCGTGCGTGGCAAGGTCGAGGGTGTCCGAGCCTCCAGGTGCTCGAGACAATGGCTGAGACGAGGGCCGCCGGTCCCTGAGCTGGCGCACCGGAGCTGTGCCAAGCAGCTTTCCAGCATGGCACAGATGTTGCTTTGCTGGACCTAGTCCTCACTTGCTATTGATTTGCGTGGGTGGTGAACGGCGTCCGAGACGGAAGTCGAGGCCACGTTGGTCCAGGTATCTCCTGGACGCAACGACCGCCGCTCAAGGAGCCACCGAACCGTGAGCCTCTCAGCCCGGGAATCTTGCCACCCGTTTCTTCTCGCGTGCTGTGAGGGGCATCCGGAGTCAGCACGCCACCGAGTTCTTTTTACGTCTTCCCATTTTTCTGTATAAATGCTCAAAAACGACTCCCTGTCTTCTGCGTTACTGCACACTAGCAGAAGTGCCGAACCATCCTGAACTCCCATGGGCGAATGCTCGAGAGGACCAGCCGTTTTGCTCCCATCTCGGCTAAAATTCGCTTACATTGTTGGGCGAGTCTCTACGACACCTCGGATCTCAACAGGTGTTACCCATGATGCAACAAATAAACAAGTTTGCAACGCTTTAGACGAACAAAGAACGGCATACGACCAAAGTCCTTTGAACGAACTGCTAAGACGCAGCACGGCACGACACATGAGATGTCACGCTCACGGTCGCCAGCGCATTCTGTCCTTGGGCGGGGAATTTTTGTCAAGTGCTGATACTTCATTAAGCATTATTTACGCGCTCCCTGCAAACTGGCTGAGAGTAAAAGAAGGTACGCAGTTTCTTCTAAAGTCAATTGCTTTCGTTTGGGAAACGACCGGACAATCGCTTTGCTTGTGAATCGGCGTAGCATTAACGTAAATCAAGAGAGAATCAATGTACAAAAAGGGAAATAAACGTGAATCAACGTAGTCTAGAGTGAATAAAAGTTAGTGATGCAAGCAAATCAACAGTGCCTCCGAGCGCCATGGCTTTCGCCTGTTGATCTCCTTAGCATTAGCTAAAGGGAGCCGGTGACTTTTCTATGGTGGCAGCTATGTACATGGGGTTAATTAAGACTGCTTGCGCACGCACTCCCGTCATACTTGGCACGCACACCCGTCAACAAGCCCGAGAAATTAATTGGAAACAGCGCGAAGAAAACGCCAGGCCTCCGCGGAATAGGGAGCAGTGACAGCGTAAGCGGGAGGAGCGCTTTTTCTAGAGAGAGAGAGAGAGAGAAATAACTTTATTGGGTCCAGCGGTTTGGGGAACAGGTCCCCGCCTAAACGGCGGCCAGTAGCCCTTGGGTCCTGGCGGCGTTTGCGGCCAGCTGGACGGCCCAGAGTTGCTCTTCCGGATCGGAGCTTAGCAGTAAGGCCTCCCACTGCTCATCATTATTTATATTGCGACCCTGTAGGGACGCCTGAGGGCAAGCCCACAGAATGTGTCGCAGATTCGCCCGTTCCCTGCATAGCTGGCATTTGCCATCGTATTGGTCGGGGTAATAACGGCTGTAGGCCACCGGATTCGGGTAAGTGTTGGTTTGGAGAAGGCGCCAGACCACCGTCTGAGCGAAGCAGGGAAGCACCCACTACGCCAGAACCAGTGCTGGGCAGTATCGAAGATACATGTATCTGCGATACTATCTTAGATACTCTTTGGGTATCTTGTATCTGTATCGCGATACGTCTTGCAAAACGAGTATCTGTATCTGTATTTCCGATACATTCAATATTGTATCGTGTATCTTAAGATACAAGATGATGCTATAGAAACACCACCATGCGAAACAGTAAACGTCGACCGGAATTCCGGTTCTCAAGCTGATATTGCTGCCACTAAGCCACCTGAATCAAACTAATGACAGTAACATCCTTGTATATTTCCGCCAGAGCGCTCCAGCGAGCACAGGGGATGATGTTTAAGACTCCGTATTGGTGGAGCAGAGTCACGTGATGGCGCTCGAGCCATCGCGACAAAAACAAGCGTGCGACGTCTACGCGCAGCCTACCTTTTTTTCTAGATGTTTTCTTTCTTTTTAGTTGTGTTGATGTAATGACACTTGTTCATAGACGCTGCACCCTGCTGCGTACTCCAATGCATGCGGCGTCTTTTGCACAAGTTCTGATGCCGCTATATTGTCGCCTTCGAAGGTTGTCTTGCGTGATGCTTCGTTGCAATGTCTCAAGAATGCAAGAATGAGGCCGCTTGGCGTCTCGCGTCTTTCACACATCAGCGATTTGAAACATCTTCTGGATGAAAGCTTGACCTGCATAGTACGATCAGATCGACTTACATGCAAAGGAGATTCTAACAACCGTCCCGCTATCGGTGCTGGCGTTAGATGCAATAGAACAAGCATTTGCGGAACAGGAAATACTTTGACGTACTGTATCTTTGTTCTTCATGCTAAATTATTCAAGAAGTTCTTTTAATGATAATTTAATTGTTAGTACAAGTGCTTCCTTTGCTGTCTTCCGTTTTTTTGCATCCCATACATTACCTAGTCCTCTGCATAGTTTTTCGCCCGTCTGTTTATTGTAATACGTCTTTTGTAACCTGCTCCTAAAATACGTTCTCTGCTTTATTTTTATGTTTTAACTGTCTGCGAACGTGGTTTTATTTCATATTTCGCGGTCTTTCTCTAAAAGCCCGAAAATATTCACCACGCAGCATGTACGCTACGAAAAAAGTTGGGTCGGTCGTTTTTAAATTCGCTCTACGATGTGTCAAAGCGCAGTTTGCCCTAAAGTGAATATTAAAAACTTGGGAATGTCGCATAATTGACCTTATTTATTTAACCAAGTTAAGCTTAGTACAAAATATACCATAACGAGTGCCACATAACGGCAAACCAAATACTTTTGGTTTCATTCAGCGGCGGTTAACCACTTGTTTTTTTAATATTGGGTTCTACTTACGTGAAACAAACTGTATACTTATTCAATTTGATTGTTTAATACCGAATTACCTTGCTATTTCACTTAAATATATTCGTTTTCCTTTTTTATGTCTCCTTAAAGTATTCTTATTGTTACAAATCCGCACGTAAGCAGAGCTAGAAGTGGCAATAGTGTGAATAGCAGTGAAAACCTGCGGCGTTTTGTGCCGCTAGAATACGTCTGAGACGTTTCCTGGCGGCTCAGGTTCTCTCAGAGAACAAATGGTAAAATATTGCACGTCAGTGAATATGTTGCTAACGAACGGTTTACACCAGCGGATAAGTAAAATATGAAAAATCACTGCAGTTTCACGTCCTCAATCAATTGTGAGCGCCGACTATGTAGTTCATCGTCTTTACACGACGCGTCACAAACAATACCGCTACCAACGTTGTTGCTGCTGTACACCTGTCGGTGGATGCGGTATTACGAAAACAATGAACAAGGTGAGACTGCACAGCGGTATTTGCGCCATCGTGCGGAGGTACTTGCAAGTAGATGGTAACCAGCTAGGTGGTCGCCAAGTAGGGCAGCGACATCAATAAACTGCAGAAGTGTGAAGCAAAAACAACAGCGCAACAGTTAAAGAGCTGTCTTGTTAAGCAGCCAAACAAATCCCAACAAGTCGTTTAGAAATGTTACTAATACGCCTTGAGCAAGAAAGTTTGTATCTTGTGACACAAACAAGTATTTTGTTAAAATTAAACAAAGCTGGTAGCAGTTAAGAAATTTTCTTCAAGTAAACACATTTCTACATAGGCCTTTGCTGCTTCATTATAGAGATCTATAACAGCAAATTTGCAAATGTATCGAAGTATCTTAAGACACAATTGGGAAGTATCGTATCGGATACAATTATTCCGCGAGTATCCCGTATCTGTATCTCAAATACTTTTTGCCCGAGTATCTGGTATCGTATCGCGATACAATTTCAAAGTATCTTTGCCCAGCCCTGGCCAGAACACATAATTCTGCGGAGAGTCGATGTGCCCTCTACGCGTCTGTAAGGCAGTCTACGCACTTTGTTGATGCTGTGGCTGATGGCGATGAGGAATTGGGCCGAGCCCTTTGTAATGGGTGGGAAGCTTTAAACTACCCGCCCGCTACGCAATTCGCATTGCGTGACGCCTGGTTGTATTTTACTCTTCTACCCGCTATATTACATCTGTTAACGTGATTCCTTGCCCGACATGACGCCCCTATAGGGTTTTCTTGCAAGGTTTCAAGCATCGGCGTTGCTCTGTGCTAGAATACTCGAATGCCACGCGAGGTAGATGTTCAAGTCACCGTCGAACCCTGTTTTTCTTCTTTTTCTCACTGTGCGCGATTGTTGATACGGAGTCGCAAATCGGCGGTTGTTGTGCTCTCATAACCGCTTTCTGTCTAAAATAAGGAGACAAAATGGACAGGGCCAAGCGTTCACTAATACAAGCCGTTTATATATTTACACGGCGGTCTACTTGAGCGCATAAAGTGGCTAACTTGTTCTTCGCAGCAATCAACACTTGGAGCAAATTGCTTGCGTTTTGTGTTGTCAGCCTTTTTCTGTGCAGGTGCACAAACTGAGAGAAGCGGGCATCCCACAGGATTTAATGTCAAAGCTCTGCGAGAAATTGGTTAAGAAAATCAGGAAAGTTGCCGCAGATGATTGTGACTTCGCTGAGAAGACAGTGCAAGAAATCTGCTGTTCTTCTATATGCGCATGGTTTCAGGCACCGCCTAAAATATTTGCATCTCGTTATGATGTCCAAGTGTTGATTTCTGCAAAGAACAAGGTAGCTACTTTATGCGCTCATGTATACCACCGTGTGGCGAATCGGCAAGACGTTCTGCAGGATAAATGCAACATTGGGCGTGCATATATATATGTATGTAGTGTTTCCAATGTTGTATACTCGATACCCCTTTCTTGTAATCGTGTATACGTAGGCCAAACGGGAGGCTGTTTAAACCAAGCCCCGGAAACTGAGCGCCAGTTTAGGTTTCAAGTAACATGCGCGCTCGTAGCGGTTGCCGGGCATCCTAAGATCTGATGGAACGAAGTGAGGTTGATGTGGATGTTCGGATGTCTTTCTCGAGTTTTTACAAATAAAGGAATATAATGGAACTGTAAAGAACTCTTCTTTTGTTTATTTGTCTTTTTTGTTTATTTTGTGATTTTTACATCGTGCGAAGCGCGGAAACTGGTTGACCTGTGTTCGTGGACCTTGCCACTCGCTCAGCGATATCGCAAATTGGATAGCGCTCGGTTACCCCGCTCGGTTGGCGTGCCAAGTATGTATAAGGGAAAGATAAGACATTTCATGTGGCATGTAGTGAACGGAAGCCTCAGTGAGCCACGTCGAGCAGGTCAACTATGCATTAGACGAAGATGGATAAATAGGGCATCACATGCTTCGCGCGGCTCTGTGGTGTATTAACCCAGGGATTTCCAGTTCCGTGGAGGTTTTTTGAGGTTTCCTAGTCACAACGGGAGAGCACAATTATTTGGGTCCATTATTTGCGCAGGTATTCATTTTGCATGAGTGCATGAGTAAACCCAGTTCTCTGCAAGCCTGACTGGAGTGACGTAAGCGCAGTGTCGCTAGACTAATTTCGTCATGACGACAGCCTACCTGTTACCGGCAAAACATGTTTAATGATAGGCTTGAATGCATGCTGTTCCGGCTACACAGTTTGTTCATCTTTTACTTTTGTCATGTAATTCGAATGGTGTGAAGCAATTATAGGCTCCTTCCTGTACATGAAAATGCATGTAGCCAGTTTAAAACTTTGTGGGCCTTTGCTTCTAATACTGTCACTGTAACACATGTAATGGGCTCGCTGATGCTTTCAGAAATCGTTGAACAGGGAATGTCGCTAGAGCCAACGTTTCGACAAGCGATCTTTTCTTCGTCAAGGCACTTCTGCTGCCCTGAAGAAGACAAGTCAACTCGCCGAAACAGCGTCTCCAGCGCCATTTTCTGTTCAACGATTTCTCACCGCTTGAAGCCTCCATCTTCCCCCAACGTCTCTCTTATTCGGTACTCAAGTTCTGCAAGAAAAATATGTGCGCCTGCATGATTGAGTCGCTCGTGATTGTTAAGAATTTTCGCATTAATTCGGATATTCTGAGTTCAATCTTTGTTCATTGTGTGCACATTTCCGTTGTGAATTAAAGCTGCTTCTGCAGATTGTCACTTTCACACTACGTGTATGTCTCTCTTTTTTAGTACAAAACATGTTATAAAAAAATTAAATTTTACCTGTTTTGATCGAGTGTTGTCTTATTGAGAAATCCGTCAGCTTTAGTTTCTCCGCTTCACAACACAGGAACAAAACTTTAAAAATGGTTAACTACATTTAGTGAATGGCCGCGTCATCCGAGCGGCCAGCGGACCTGCAAGAGAGCACATTCCGCTTGCATGCAAAGTGGGAAAGGAGGGCTTCAGTGGCAACCCTGCTCCTCTCGGCTTCGCTCCCTTTCCCCCTATTTGCTGATCGCACCAGTGACGTCACGAAATGAATGTTTGTTTCTGAATTATTTCTAGTTGGGATACCCGGCAGCCGCCAGTGGTGGAAGCGGCGCTGCCGCAGCGTATCAGCATGCGAGAGCCCGTCCAATGGGAGGCATAGGGAGTTTCCGCGCCCTGTTTGAACGTTAAACTTAGAGAAAACTGCAGTTCTCTGAAAGGCCACGCTGGCCTTCGTTTACCTGCGCATTGCAAGAAATGTGGGTGCGCGCCACTCTTTTGTGACACCTCGGTGTTGTTTCGACATAAAAATCAAAGAGGGCGTGAACTTGTTGAGGATGCTCATATACGCAATGAATCTCAGATATGCGTCAGCGTTCCCTGTGTGACTCTGCATAAAAGAGAGTTAACTTACCTTGCACTTGTGTAAAGGGCGCGCCATGGTTGATGCGTCATTGGTTTTTGTTAATCTGGGTCCTCCTTGCATTTTCTCCCCCTCCCCCCGTTTTTTTCCCGCGTCATCGGTTTTTGTTGGTCTGGGTCCTCCTCACCTTTCTATCCCCCCTCCCCTTTTCTCCTGTCATGTATTTTTTTTTGTCCGTTTCATTGGCTCGCTTTTTTGAAATAATCCTTCAGTTGATAGTCAGCGCCAGTTTGTGCTTTCTTCTCTTTAGTTTTTGTGTTCCCGTCCGTTTTTTTGCGCTGCTACACCATTAATATGTGTGTGTGTGTGTGTGTGTGTGTGTGTGTGTGTGTGTGTGTGTGTGTGTGTGTGTGTGTGTGTGTGTGTGTGTGTGTGTGTGTGTGTGTGTGTGTGTGTGTGTGTGTGTGTGTGTGTGTGTGTGTGTGTGTGTGTTTTTGTAATAATACTAATATCTGGGGTTTAACGTCCCAAAACCACCATATGATTATGAGAGACGCCGTATTGCAGGGCTCCGGAAATTTCGACCACCTGGGGTCTATTAACGTGCACCTAAATATAAGTACACGGGCCTTACACATTTTCGCCTCCATCGAAAATGCAGCGGCCGCGGCCGGGTCAGCAGTCGAGTGCCATAACCACTAGACCACCGTGGCGGGGTGTGTGTGTGTTTGTGTGTGCGCGTCACTGCGTGTGTGTATGTGTGTTTGTGTACGGAATTTTTTAATGAGAATGCGTATAGAAACATACAATACGTTTTCTATTAGCTTCCAGCCAAATGGATCTGCAAGGGCATCACAACTGCAACAAATGTTGTCCAGAGTTTTACAGCGAAAGCTGTTATGAGATAACAACAAGGGCCGTTTTTGGCGCTGTAGTTGTCCGCCGACGCCGCCGGTGTCCATAACCAATATCGCTCGAAAAAAAAAACGAAATAAAGAATTTCCAGGATGGAACGAGGTTCGAACCTGGGCCCTCTGCGTGGGGCCCAGTACTCTACCTCAGAGCCATGCCGGTGCTTGAAACTGCTTTGCAAAAAGACCCTATACAAGCTTCATGTCGGGAAGGAACCACATTAACATATATAATCTAGCGTGGTGGAAGAGTAACATAACAACCAAGCGTCACACAACACGAATTCTGTAACCAGGCGTCACACAATGCGAATTGCGCAAAGAGTGGGTTGTTGAATGCTTCCAACCCATTACAAAGGGTTCCGCCATAATTATTCATCGTCATCAGCCACAACATCAACAAATTGCACATAATGCCTTACAGGTGTTTAGTAGGTACCACGGTTCTCTGCAGAATTACGAAAAATTGCATAGTGGCTGCTTCCCGACTTCACAAAAATTATGATTTGGAGTGTAGTGAGTTCCTCGCAAGTGCACTTCTATTGGTTGCCAAGCAAGCCCTTAAGGCTCCCATGATCCATTTCCTCAGGGTCTCAATAAAGTTAATTCCCACTCTCTATCTCTTTCTCTCGCTAGCGTATGTTACAAAGCGTGGTGGGAGAGGGAAATAACGACCGGGCGTCACACAGTGCGATTTACGTAACTAGTGGGTCCTTAAAGCTTCCAACCCATTACAAAAGGCTCAGTCATAATCCTTCATCGTCATCAGCCGTTGCATAAAGAATCTGCACATAATGCTTTAAAGATGGTACCTCGCTTCTTTGCAGAATGAGGAGTAATGTCGTGGTGGGTGCTTCCCAACTTCGCAAAAATTATGATTTGTGGCGTAGTGGGCACGGTGCTAGTGTACTTCTATTGAGTTTTCATAACGGGCTTTAGAAATGCCACTCTTCGAGCTTTCGCTGCAACTGTGCTGCCCTTTCTGCGCAAGCCTGGCGTTTTTTAAACGCTCCCTTGCAAGCTTATATGAGTAAGCTCACTTTAGAAAGAAACGTAAGTTAAGGTCCTCTTCGCTTTGTTGATTTAGCATAGAATTGTTGAAGTGTTTCTTTTTCTATTTTTCTTGAACATAAAAAATGTTGCTCACGATTTCTCGGAGAAGATCATGATGTCGCCCATGCAAACAGGCTTTTCGACGTCATCACACTGTGGTGAAGGCTCCTCAGATGGCCAAGTGAACCGCATGACAACGCAGCTCTCGAGCGATGCCCCGGTACGAGAACCAACTGCTACTTCCATGAGCCCCATAGCTCAGGCAGCTGTGTAACCACTTACATTTCACGATATTAGTTTTGCTCAGCATGCCAAAAAATAGTATACTGGTATTAGGAAATATAGCTGTGCCATTGGTAAGGCAACTTTTTCTGTACTTCGCCGCTACAAGACACACTATAAAGAATGCGATGGACTTGCACAGCTTTCAGAGGAAACTCATTTGCAGACTTAGTGTAGTGGTTTGGCATCTAAAGAAAGTTATGCAGAAAATGCAAATTTGGACCATTGAGTAGAACCGAATATTTGTACGCGTAGTGATGGAGACATGGTGTCCGATTTGTGTCGGCTTCCTAAGGCCGAACACATATCTTCAATAACAGTCGTGAGAACTGTTGTGAAAGGTTTTTCACATTTGTTTTATACAGAAGGCCAGCAAAAGGCTTTGTTGTTTTTTTAATTTGACCATTACAAAGCATGAAAACATTCGTACGAAGAGAATTGAATCCACGTCAAACCCAATGAGATAGTTCTTTAAAATGGCAGTCGTGCATACTATGTACCGTTCATGCCGCCTTGCAAAATTTCTTCGGAGATCCTGACGAGCAGCTTACGTCCAACGACAGATTTCTGAAGATGTTTCTCTGTATTGACGAGTGACAGCTTCTCAAGTGTTCAAAACTAGGAACTGAGAAAATTGAATACTGCATGTCAAAACGTGTTTTACTTTTTATTTACGATGATTTTCCTGTTTATTCCAAGTGTATCGATGTTCTTGCCACACAGACTTCATTCTGTAGAGTTGTGTGCTGTGGTTTATTCGTTGTGTGTTGAGACTGTCCTTGTATTATTTGTAGACGATGTATTTGTTTGCACCTAACGTTGCGTCAGAACGTGTTTTGTGGAATAAAGTGTTCAAACGTATTTTCCATCTTTGCTTCAATGCCAGCAAGAATAGCACGTTTTCTTGGCAGTATTCTTTTTCAGTGAGTAGCATTTCCTAGGGTTGGGAGCTTCAGAAGTGAGCTTGTGCTTCTAGATCATGCGCACGTAAAGCAATTGCATTAGTGCATCCCAATTGAGTCCTCACATATGTTGTGTGAGGTTACGATTCGTTATGATATGGCACAATGTAGGGATGCATGTAAACCAAATCCTAAGCATGATACCGGAATGTGAATGCTACAGGCTTTACTGCGGTCTTTTTCATGACTTTTCAAACGCTTTCATTGATGCTATTCAGCACTCTCTGATAGCACGGATGTTTTGAGATACACCTAAAAAATTACATTGGCATTTTTTAAACGCAATGAATGTTTGGATGACTTACTTTATGGCCATCGTGTGGATATGGGCGTCACCCACTTGTCTGGCCTAACTAAACCGATATGACACTTAAATCAGACGTCAGCATTAAATTTTGGTATATATTTGCTGCATACCTGAATTGCAGCTTAGGAGTTATTTCTCAGTTTATTATGATAAGAACATTGAAAACAGTTGTTTGACTGCAATGTTGTGTAGGCATGTTTTCGGGGAACACAAATACAGTTAATCTACAGTAAATGTATACGAAGCATTGTCGCAAATAGCGACAGCCCTACTTACAAAACAGATAGAACTACTGGTGATCCAGGCACTAAATAAATTGAGCTCTGCTGCGTATGCAACCTAGTCAAAAATAACTGGAACACTGTTTCGCACATTAAAAATTTTATCTGGGACACACGTTACACCTAAATAAGCGGACATTTTTGCAAAAAAAGTTCCGCTTACTAGCTGGAACTTATGTGGAACCTGATAAGGACTACAGGGACTCCGCACGTAAAATAAAATCACTGGCTTACGGCATCGCTGGGCAATGAATGAGTGAAGGGCAAGTCATTTGTCTTACAGAGAAGCAGTTAACGCCTCTCTAGGCTGGTCTTGAGTCGGCTTTTGCACGCCCGGTCTCTTAACATGAATACGTACCAACTAGCTGAACTCTCTGCTATTTCAAGTCCGCAGCATCGCCGGGCTGGCTGAGCGTGAAAGCGAAGCGCAGTCAAGTATGGAGAGGGTGATGGCATAGCACAGAATAGCTGATGCGAGCTGTAGAAGAGGGAGGAAGCGAGAGTTGAGGAGCGTCAGCGCATAGGTGGCCTTTTCGACAGATTACTCTGTTTCACATGCTGTCCTGCTACTTGTTGTGCGGTCATGAATAGAGAACAATGGTGGCATCGCTTTTCGAAATATTACAGAAATTTCCATTGGCAATTTTATGGGTTTAATGGAACGATACGTGTGCTCTATGCATACTGGAGTATTTCATAAAGAATAAGTAAAAAATGAAAGGCCATGTAAATTTTTGACGGTAGACAGATCCTTGTAAAAGCAAAGTTCGGGTTTCGCGAGGGGGAGTCAACGGAAATGGCACTGCTTAGTGTAAAGGGAAAGATACTTTTAATATGGATGAAAAGCGATTCACTGTCGGACATTTCTTAGATTTCAAAAAAGTATTCGATTCTATTAAAAATGATATTTTATTTCATAAGCTCCCGTTTTATAGCATTCGAAGAGTTGCCTTTAAACTAATTCGTAGTTGTTTTTCCCATCGATTGTAGTACCCATGTTTAAATGGCTATCAATCACAGCTGAAGCAATTATTATATGGTGTACCACAAGGGTCTGTTCTAGGTCCATTGTTCTTTATTATCTAGATTAATCATATAATCGCCATCCCAAGAACTCCTCAAATCGTTCTGTATGCAGATGATACTAGTGTGTTCGTCTCTGGCATGCACCTCGATAAGATACACGTTGCACCTAATACATGGTTACAAGAGTTATCATTATGGATGAATATGAATAACTGAGCTTGAATGTTAATAAAACTAAGATTATTGTACTCAAGGCACGCGACAAACCTGATGATTCTGAAATCCAATTACGTTTGAAAACAATGTAATTGAATGTGTCTCCTTCTACAAGTTTTTAGGTGTCTTTCTTGAAGAACACTTGGATTGTTCCCAGCATATTAATAAAATTCATGCCAAGATATCAAGGTCCGTCGGTGTAGTTCACAAATTTAAAAACCTTGTTCCCAAATGTTTAAAATGGCAGTTATCTTAGACCTTAATTGATTCACATCTTCACTACTGCATTGTGAATTGGGGGTCGACAACCGAAACTAACCTTGTGAGGTTGATAACATTGCAGAATAAGGCGATACGATATGTCGAAAACCTTTCATACGCGACCACACAGGTTCGTACCTTTTAGAACACTCTGTTCTAGAAGTGACTGTTATATGGGTTGAATTTGCTCTCCCATGTTTACAGGGAAATCAAGCTTAATCCTTCTAAATATATTGAACTGCAGTCTAGCAGCAATGCGCCTTATAAATTAAGAGGCGACCATTACAGAATTTCATGTGTTCGAACTATCTGTGGAAGCCAAATTCTAACATGCTTAATTCCACATCATCTCAACAGGCATACACGGGCCCTAGAAATTATATAGAAATCACTGCCCCCGTATGCTCTTTAAAAAAAAGTCACAGCTTCGCCTGAAGGGCGAAGCAATGCGTGCGATAGCAAGAAATTGGAATGTCACAGAAAGAACGGCAAGCAGCTAGAAACTCGCTGCGCGCTGCTCAAGCAAAAAGGACTTAGGAATTAGGAAAAGAAAACACACAAGGAGAGTGCGAACTAACTATCACAGCTCGGCACTTGCAGCGCGCTTCTCAAACACAAAGAATGACGCACAAAAAGAACGCACAGGTATACAAAGGACGAGCGCGAACTGTCACAGCTATTCTTTCAACTAACCCCTAATTTGGATCTTCTAGCTAGTAGATCACTCCTTTCGCAAACGCGGCCGCTGCAGCGAGCAAAGTGACCTTCGTGTGGTCTATAGCTTCAACGCATACTTTGCGGCGAAAGCACAACGCGTACACAACTCCCCTTCAAGACATAATCGCTCGAGCACGGTCGACCACGCCCTGTACGTCCGAGTACAAGTCGAAGGCGCGCATCCCCACTCCGGTGAAACACTAGACAGTTTTGTAGCGTTAGCTACACTTGCCTAGCCGGAGCCGATATCGCGTGGAGGGTCATGAGCCGTGCTGCGCATGCGCGAGGATCAGTGATGTCACATAGCTGGGTCACCGAAGCTGGCATCTCACGCGCTCTCCGACACCGCCGCGCGCGGCTCGCCGCTGCTAGTCTGCGCGTTCCGGAGGAGCGGCGTCTTTCTTTCTCTCTTCAACTTCATTCTTACGCCGAAAGTAGGGCAACGTTTCCGAACGCGCCAACGTCTTCATGTCAGCGCTTTTGTTGTCCTTTTGTTTTCGCGTTCGTCGTTTCACCCGCTGTGCGCTGCCGTATTCCGTAATAGTCTTCATGTCGTACGTACTAGAAGTGTTTAGTGCGGTTCATTGAGCAGTTTCTGTCAACTCTATAGTCTAGTAATTATTCTCCCAAATTATTCAGGCCTATGCGCAATGTGTTAACTATCGATTACTGTTTAGACGGTTTAGCAATGAGCAATATGTTGTAGGGTAATACGTCGATTGCAAAACTTTCTAGAGAATCGTTCAAGTAAGTATTGCTATCGCAACAACAATATAGTCATGAAAAGAAAAAGTGTGCACGAGTTCAAAATGTAAAGAGAGAGAGCGAGAGAGAAAACGCTGTGAATATAATGGTATCTGTGAATAAGTGGAAATTTCGGGGTGTAAGGGCAGGAATGCAGACGCGTTTGCCAAGCGGGAATGAGTAAACGAAATCGTTTGTGCGAGAACTTGGCCGCTGGACGCAGCTCCCTGAAGTAGCTGGGAACTTTCTTTCTTTTCTCTTTTAGGGAGCAGGAAGGGAAGAAAGCCGACAAGGGCGGAATGAGCTTGTCAGGAAGTTCGGAGCTTCCGTTGGAGCTGTCAGTCAGTGCAGACGGCCATTAGGCACGGCCGCTTAAGTCGTTTACATCATTGCTTCGAAGAAAGTCTGCAGGTGCGTGAACAGCGCAAGGTGAACCGTATTTCTTGACGGCACAAGCTGCAGAGAAGAGGAAGAAAGCGAAGCAAAATAGAGCAAATGAAAGCTGTGGAAGAAAGTACAGTGAGGGCGCAAGGAGAAGAAAAAAAGTGCCGTTACCCGCTGCAGCAGCTACAATGTGCTCAGACTGCGTTTTGTTTTGCTCTGAATACTTTCTCTTCTCTGGCTACTTTGATCTGAGACAGAGAAGTCGCTCTTTATCAACAGGATGAAGTTCGCACAACCTCATCTCTTAACGCATTCTGTTAAAGTCGAAGGAGGGATTCTGCTGTTTCATCGAGCTCGAAGGCATGTTGGAAATCAGTGAACATTGCCTGCTCACTAATATGTATGTATATATGTGTACTAGAATCTCCTTTTCACGCGTCGTCCTCACAACGTTCCTGTCCGCTACGTTGTGAACTTGTAGTAGAATTACATGAAGAATATTTTGTGTAGTTAATATTTCAATGTAACAGCGGACAGCAAAACGAGCAGACTGATAGGACAAGAAATGACGCACAGAACAAGCGCTGATTCGCAACTGAATGGTTTATTGCACATTACACATACATATAAGCAACGTGCAGGTACACGTGACATGGATCGCGGCCGCTGTCTTGTCTAGTTAGATGAAATCATGAACGCACCTGTCGCAGAAAATCAAATTCTTTGTCAAATAGATCAACTGATGTTTGACTTAAACAGTTTTCTTTTTTAACAATATGATATCACCTGTCTGTTATTCTGATGCCAATGAATATAAATTTTCTTAGTGCTTGTGAAGACAGTGGAGCACCCACATGATCGACAGTGGAATGAGCTAGATTGGAATGAGCCGCATTCTTCAAAGAAGCATAGTGTTCCTTCAGTCTAGTGTTAATACACGTCCCGTCTGTCCGATATATAATCTACCACACGAGAACGGAATTCTGTACACAACACCACATTCACACGGTACATATTTCTGGGCATTGTGCTCGGGCTCGATTTCACATGTCTTCTTGTGTCGAGAGTCCTGCTTGACAATGGGACACATCCTGCTAAACTCATTTTTGCTAGAAAACACAACGTTCACACCAAATCTGTTACCAACATTCTTGAGCCCGTGGGCCAACTTGTGCTTGTATGGAATGAAATACTACATTGAAAGATGAACGGATACCACCTCGCCCGAGTTGCCGTCCTTCTGCATTTTATTCTTATTGCGTGTAACTTTTATAACACGAAAAATGTAAAACAGGAAGAAAGAACACTTACCATGACACGCCACTCTAATACTAAAAACTGTTAGGAGCTGGTTCGAGAGCAGTTTGAAAGTGTTATTCCTCACAGCAGGATGCAACACGCTCGACTGCCTATGTTGTTGTAGATTGCACTGCCGGCATATGTCGCGATGAGCAACGTAGGGATGTTTGGCGCATTGCATGCCTACCAAAATTCCTACGGGGTTTTTCGGCTCGCCGACAGATGTGTCCGTGATCCTGAGATGAGTTGGCGTTCAAAACGCGGGTCTCTAGAAGCGAGGGATCACCAATTACGGGAAGACCAAACTGGCTGTCTCTTGGCTCTTGGCTCTGGCTCTTGCGGCTCTCTGAGCTTGGTCTAGGAGTGGCGATTGGCTCTTTCGGTCCTCGCTTGCGAACAGTGTCTCCCACTGCCGAGCAAAGTCAGCTGCCCTTAGAAGGGGCGAGTTATTTGAAATGTTGCGGAACTGGAGCAATACTCGAGGCTCAATTACGTTGAAATCAAAGGAGTGCCGGTCACTCAGGGTGAGGACGGTGTGGCCACTGTGAAGCAGATTGGCGAAGATGTTCAGTATCCTCGTGCCCAGCGACTTTGACGCAGTTCATCGCGCCTCAACTAACGCAGAAAAAAATTTGGCAGATCCCACGCGTTGCGGGAACCGGTTTCATGCGAAGCAGTCAGCGAGTATTTCTATGGTGTATTTTATGGCTTGGAGCCAAGCGTTACGAGGTGGGTCGACGTGTCTTTGTAAGTGTAGTAGCTGCGTGCACATCGTGGGTTTACCAGGCACGTCGACAACACTGGCACCTAAAGGGTAACCTATGGTGACACGTAACATTAGCCCTGACGTTAGAGTACATACGTCAGTATTATCGAAACTAAGTGCACTTTATGGTGCAATCATGTGAATATCATACGTAACTTTCGTTAATGTATTACTCCGGGGTCCAGCATTGCTTCAGTGTAGCTTGCTGAATCATAGCGATACAAATGTAAAGTTTATTAGGCTGCTATAAAAGCGGAGCGAACACTGGAACCACCGACGTTCATCTGATATGACGCCTGTATCGTAGGAGTACATATATAGTGTTTATTGCTTTCTTGTAAAATTAGATAGCCAGTACCACAACCACAATCGACGATACACCGACATTACGCCTGCATAGGCTGTTTTTCTAAACCACTTTATAGACCTGGCGTGGCTGTGTGGTAGAATAACTGATTGCCACGCAGAATGCTTTGGTTCAATTCTTACTGGTATTGTAACTTGTATTATTTCCATTCGTCGGGTCAACGCTGCCGATGTAGGTTTTTCTTAACACTCTCGCATTTAAATTACCAATGTCTGTTGCGCCGTTCCTGGGTAGATGAACTGTCAAATACCTGTGGCACATACCAGTACACCGCGGCCCGTGGGAAACGGGTATGTGCCACACGTGTCTGTAGGAAAGGAGGTTTGACGACGTATTCGACAGGATTTTCACGTTATTCATGTCGTGACCCGACAGTCATATTTGTCAAATCCTCTCACCCTCCCATGCCAATTTTGGTCTAAAGCAAGTTAAGGAGGCGATCATGAGAGCACCCCGATGTAGGCGGCTAGATAGATAGATAGATAGATAGATAGATAGATAGATAGATAGATAGATAGATAGATAGATAGATAGATAGATAGATAGATAGATAGATAGATAGATAGATAGATAGATAGATAGATAGATAGATAGATAGATAGATAGATAGATAGATAGATAGATAGATAGATAGATAGATAGATAGATAGATAGATAGATAGATAGATAGATAGATAGAAACGCTCGAAGTGCCACAGGCTCGCTAAGAAATGCCTCGCATCTCAAAAAAAAACATTGTCCCGTGGTTCTGCTGCCGGGATAAGCAAAACTGCCCCACCAACTGCTCCGGCTTTCCATTCTGCTAAAGAAAAGTCACTTTGTTAGTAGAGCGCGGAAGGCCCGTCCGAACACGTCTGATGTAGGGTAATATATGTCAATGATCACCTGTCTCCCGAGAACGAAATATTCTTTGCCAAGTCCCTTACTCTGAAAAAAAAGCACAAATGACAGTTTCTGTGGGCAGGCAATTGCCAGATCAAGGCTCGCAAGTCGGGTGATGGCGGAGTACATCGCACTATCGGAGACAGCGACCTTAGCATCTTTTCGTAGTTACGGGATTATACGTTCATTTTTGTCCCTGACACTCCTTCCACTTTCGTGTTGTCACCTTGACCCTGCTATCTCCTGACGACGGACGAGGCTAAGCGCATGAGAGTTAATAGTAATCGTTCTCTGGTTCATTCCCACGCACGAAGCCTCCGCAAAAATTCGGATAATATCTATAGCTTTATAAGTTCGCTCGCGCATTCCTTTTCCATCGTTAGCATATCTGAAACTTGGCTCAGCACTTGAGACGGGAATCTGCCATCGTACGAAGCTGAGTACTGCCACCGTTGTTCAGGCGGCTATGGTGGCCCAGTAATCCTTATCGCCTCTGATCTCTCCTACACCCTCCGACAAGACCTTTCCTTTGGCGTCACGCATTGTGAATCCGTGTGGATTGAATTACAGTCGAAACCCGCAATAACGAAATCGGTGAGGTAAGCACAAAATTTTGCTGTTGCGGGAATTTCGTTGGAGCGAGAATGCGGCAGAAAAGACATGGAATTTACAAAAAACACATTTTATTTCCAAAAGTCAGTAAGTTTGCTTTGGCGGGCCTTAGCATACAGCAATTTCATGCCTCTCGATCGGAAATCTGTTTTTGCCAGGGAAAAAAGTTCGCCCCATGCACTGGTCAGTGACGGCGGCACTGGGCTGTCACCAGCACCTTCATCAAGTGCGCCTACAGGCGAATCTTGTTCCGCCTCCGCTGGATAAGCGCGGATCAGCGCGGAATCGTAGACAGCGAGCTGCACGCAACGCCGAATTCTTCGGCGATGTCCATTTTTGTTGCGTTAGCTACACTTGTCCAGCCGGAGCCGATTTCGCGTGGAGGGTCATGAGCCGTGCTGCGCATGCGCGAGGATCAGTGATGGCACACAGCTCGCTTACCGGAGCCGGCATCTCATGCGCTCTTCGCCACCGTCGCGCGCGACTCGCCGCTGCTGGTCTGTGCGTTCGAGAGGAGTGACGTAGTAGCCATGGCAAACACACTGGCGCCGGCGGGCGTGCAGCTATTCGCGTTCGCTGTGCAGTCGCCGTCTGACACTGCGCTGGAGCCACTTGATAGCGCCTCTGACTGGGGTTTGCAGGTGGGTAAGCCATGGAGAAGGAGAGCGCAAATGCTGCTCAACGGCGCAGAAGAGCCGAGAAGCTTATCTCATCGGATCCCGAAGTAGCTGCCTGGCAATTAGCGGTTCAGCGTACGAAGAATGAACAGAAGAAGGCTAATAATCCTAGACAATCTGGAAAGCTAAGAATAATCAGCTGAACCTTTGCTAACGCTACGTATATCCTGGCATAGCCGAGCTAAGCCACTGCAAACTTTTTTCCTGCCCTTTTCCACCGCACTGATGATTGCAGCCTTATCTTCCAGCGAGATGAACTTCCGCTTTTTCGTTGGAGGTGGCATCTTCGCAGGCAGCGAAATCGGACGAAGCAATACCAACACACAGTTCACGTTGCACCAAGCGACCAAGCAAACGCTCCACAAATGGCTCCACACACGCGACCATGTGCGCGCAAAGCCGACAAAGTCAAGCACACAGCCAAGCCAACGAACGAAACTCCATGAGGAATGTGGATTTGGCTACGTAGTCCGCGATAACGAGCAGGTGTTTCGGCAAGCCATCATCATCATCATTGTCGCCAGCTTTATGTTTTTTTTTCTAAACAATGATGGCGGCTGCTTCTTAAGTGCGCTGTATTTATATTTTTGCACAATTTAAGTGTAGCATGAATGCATTTCAGCAGTTTTCGAATGTAGTTAATGTTGCGAGAGTAGATTACTTGCGCACTCTTGTTTCAAAAATTTCGTTAATGAGGGACTGCGGTATGAACATCTTTCATAGTCGCGAGTTACGAAATGCATTGATTCCTATGGGCGTTCGCCGGTGCTCCGAAAATATTTCGTTGCGGTGAGAATTTCGTTCCCTCGCGATTTTGTTATCGCGGGTTTCGACTGTAGATCATTCTTTCTTAAATAATAATAACAACGTGATTCTGGGCTGCATTTGCCGTTCCCCTTGTTCGAAAGTGCGGGATTTCATTCCGCGCCTGGACACCATTTTGTATCAGTTATCATCTGAAGGCAACCTATTAGTTGGAGACATCAACGTTGATTTGCTTAGGACTGATAATTGTGCATAAACAAAATATTTTGATTGTTTCGGTGATTATGGTTTTGAATCTCTCATCTCATCTCCTACTGCACGTCTTCTTTCTGGTGGTGCTTCACTGCTGGATCACGTAATCTGTAATTTCTCGCCCTCTCCCTGTGCAGGAGAAATTGACGTGAACACCACTGATCATTATCTGATATTTCTTCTATTCAACGTGGTGAAGACATTTCATTCACTTACGCATGTTACTTCCATCTTTGACCAGGTATCATTTTTCACTTCTATAACTAACACTGATTGGTCCACTGTTACGTCATTATGGGATGTAGATCAGGCATTCAACAAGTTTTCTCCTCTTTTCCTCAAAAAGAGTCTGCGAAAACAGTTCAATGGAGAAAGAAAGGAAATATCCTAAGAACTAACGGTTAACTCAGATATTGCTGAAAGGTATGCGTAAGAAAGAGAACGTGTACAGAAAACTTAAAACACAACCCTTCAACGCTGCTGAAAAATATTCTAACGTTCTTTCGTGTCTCCTGAAAAATGGCCAGAAAAAATATTATGACGACCGATTATAGAGCATAGGCGCAAACGCGAACGCGTAATTTTACTGCACAAGATCGTCCACAGGCCATCCGGTATTCACGCACCCTTCTCTTTTGTACCCGCTAATGCACGTGTCACTAGGCAAACCCACAGAGTAAACATTATTCCTTTCAGGACACACATTGACTGTTTTAAATTTTCGTTTTTTCCATTCACTGTTGAAACCTGGAACAACTTGGATGGTTCTCTTCGCGCATTGACACATGATGAGTTCGTTGAGAAACTACGAATACACATCTAGTTTTGATCTGTTTACATTGTCTTAGCGCTTGTCTTTTTCTGTATTCCCATCAACGTCTGTACTCGCACCTGATGAAAGATTTTGTTGTACAGCTATGTAAGCATATCGTATCTTTATCTGTTTGTTTAATCTTAGCGTTTCTTTAATTTGCTGTTTGTACTAATATATGTACCCACTCCTGCTATGTCTCGAAATCGAGACAGCTGTATTTATAAATAATAAATAAAATGTAATGACAAAAACAGTTCTTAAAGACAATGGCAGCTCTTCAACGATTTCTTATATTGATCACCACATAGTTTATCTTTACAGGAAGGGACAAATAGCGGCATCACACGTGAGAGCCCTGAAAGTGTTGCTGACGCTTTTAGTACATTTTTCAAAATTTTCTGTCAAAACCATAGCAGTTCACACTGTAATCTACGTCTTTCTAATCATTCTTTCCTTTTCTCTTTCCCGTGAGCCCTGACGACGTGTCTACAGCAATCAAATGTCTTAAAGAGACCAGCCCTGGTATAGAAAAAACTTCAGACGCCGCTTGAAACTTGTGGTAGATGCCACTTGAAAACCACTCTCTGTATAAACCTTTCATTCAAGGATGGCACGTTCCCCACTTCTTTAAGAGAGCTAAATTCTTCCGATGTTCCAATATATTGTCGCGGTGCAACGCCAACAAAGGACAAGAACAACTTGCAACAGCGAGACAGCGTGTTCAAAAGCAGCTGTACAGCCGAACGTCTTCTTTGTCTTTCTTCTTGAAACCTCCTGCCCCACTAGCTAGTCTCTAAAACCTCCCCATCGTCATTGTCTTTTATCTATACAGCCGTGTCACTCGCCTCTTCTTAAAAGAGCATCGCCCCGATGATAAACGAGGACCACCGTTTTATGGGAACGCACAGTCAGTCGCTCACATACGGCTTCATGCGTACTACATGCACAAGTTCAGGCCGGTGCTGGCGACGTCTCGTGCAATAGGGACTGTCAGGGACGACCTCGTAGGTGACGTCACTCAGCTGTCGCGATACTCGATATGGTCCGAAGTGACGCCTTAACAGTTTCTCGGAGAGTCCACGTTTTCGTATGGGCGTCCAAACCCACACTCTGTCGCCGGTTGCGTAGGTTACTGTCCTGCGGTGGGCATTATAGCGGCCTGCGTCGTAGTCTTGTTGCTGGCGGATCCGCAAGCGTGCGAGCTGCCTAGCTTCTTCTGCGCGTTGAGTAAACATATCGCCGTCCGTGTCAGTGTCGTCCCATTCGTGTAGTAACATCGCATCCAACATCGTCCGTACCTCCCGTCCGTGAACGAGGCTGAATGGAGTCATGCGAATCGTTTCTTGTTTAGCTGTATTGTATGCGAACGTGATATAGGGCAAGATTTCGTCAAAATTTTTGTGTTGGACATCCACGTACATCGAAAGCATGTCTTCGATCGTCTTGTTTAGGCGCTCTGTTAGCCCGTTTGTTTGCAGGTGGTAGGCGGTGGTCTTACTGTGAGTCGTTCAACTTAGCATCAAGACGTCGTCTAAAAGGGCTGCCGTGAATGCGGTTCCACGGTCTGTTATCACGACGCTTGGTGCACCATGTCGCAGTACAACATTTTCGATGAAAAATCTCACGACCTCCGCTGCTGTGCTTCTTTGGATAGCCTTTGTTTCGGCGTACCGGGTCAAATAATCCGTTGCGTCGATAACCCAGCGGTTCCCTGCAGTAGAAGTAGGAAGTGGACCAAAATATCCATTCCGATCTGGTCAAACGGCATTCGTGGGACTTGAACAGGTTGCAGCAGACCGGCTGGTTTGGTCGGAGGCGACTTGCGCCGCTGGCAGTCGAGGCAAGTACGAATGTGGTGCTTCACGGATGTCGGGAGTCTTGGCCAGTAGCATCTTTGCCGAACTCTTGCCAACGTGCGCGTGTAGCCTAAGTGGCCAGAAGTCACCTCGTTGTGGCATGCTTGAAGCACTTCAGTACGAAGGGTTGCAGGAATGACGAGCAAATAGGGAGATCCGATCGATGAAAAGTTTCTTTTATAAAGGATGCTGTTTCGTAGACAAAACGACGACAATATTCTTGCAAAAACTCTTGGTGCACTCTGAGACCGTCCGTCTAAGTAAATAATTAAACCAAGCAACTCGGGGTCATCACGTTGTTGTTGGACGATGGTGGAAGTGCCGAGGACACCAAGGAATGGAGCTTCATCCTCATCAGGTAGAGAAGCCGACTGTATTGGTGATCGGGACAGGCAGTCGGCGTCCTTATGTCGCTTCCCTGACTTGTGTATGACCGTCATATCAAACTCTTGCAGCCTGAGACTCCAACGCGCTAATCGGCCGGTGGGATCTTTGAGATTAGTCAACCGACAAAGTGAATGATGGTCGCTTATAACTTTGGTCGCTATATATATATATATATATATATAGTAAGAAGGAAGACAGCGGCGCTCGGGCACGGGCGCGAGGTCGGCTGGCGCGAAGAAGAGAACGACGAATCTAGAGAATAGAACAGCCGGCCTAGTGAACAGGCGTTGTCTCTATTTCTCTGTCTCGTTCCTCTACAATGGCGCAATTTACGACCATCGAACCGTGAGCTTATTCGCTTCCTCGTCCATGGCACCCGCCAACGTGCAGCCGCAGTAAGCGCTAGTTGAGGACGGCGTTCAGGCCTCCTCGGCACCTGCTCACCTGACGCCGCTGCAACCACCGTTCGGGGACGGCGCCTAGGACTCCTCGGTGGCTCCACACACCTTCACCGATACCTTTTCACGACAAGGGACGCCGTTCACGCGTCCTTGGCCATGAATCCCGCCGGCGTGACCACCGGGACCACCGCGAACTCCGTCTATTGCTTTCCCGGCGCCTCGACCGTCAACGGCGCGGAACTATCACGTGTCCTGACGGAACACTCTCGCCAGCTCGACCGCTTGTCGTCGGGGAACTCCGGTTTCTCGCCTGCCGCTTCACCGTCGTCGGCTGTTTGCGCAGTGCCGGTGTTCCGCGGCTTCCAGGATGTCTTCGGGTGGGTTGAGACTATCAACTCGCTCGGCACCCACCACGCCTGGTCGGACCATCAATAATGGCTGATTGCTATCGACCGCCTTCGCGATGCCGCTACGGCATGGCATGCCTACGAAGGCGTCCGGCAGCAATCCTGGTCGGAGTGGTGTGCAAAGTTGACGAGCCTTTTTCGCCCGCTTTTTCATGCCTGTGACCCCCTGCCTACCGACCCACTCTCGACCGCGCATGGGGGTTATGAGGCACACCACCTCGACGGCGCGGCTCGGACATGCACAAACCTGCCCTCCGCCCGAGATCAAGCTCGCAAGGCACAGCGCTTCTATGGTGCAGCTGTGCCCTTCACCAGCGTGCCCTCTCTCGGGCATCGAGCTCATGTGGGGCACCAGCTCGATGGGGCATTGGTGCCCTCGAGCCCCACGACAGAAACCCTCTCGGGCTGCCCTGAAACTGACGTCGGACGCCGGTCCTGCACTGCGCCGGTACACGACATCTTAACATCACTGAGAGAGACCAAGACCACTCCTCGTTTAGCGCAGTTGGAGGAGCCGGCCTCAGATTCCTCTTCGCTGGGGCACATACAGACACCAGCTCCGGTCGTGCTTGACACGCCTACAGTGCAGGCGCTGGAAGAGCCCAAGGCATCCATCGCTGTGCTCAATGACGAGTTTCATGACGGCGCTGAAGACACTCGCAGCAACCACTCCAACGACAGCAACACCGAATCCCGCGCGGCAAACACCGACGAGCAGGGTTTTTCGCCGAGTATATCGAATCCTGCGACGTTGCCAGAGACCACGACCGCCTTCGCGCACGTGACAGCACCTCTCGTGTCCTGTCCGCCTTTTGCGAAGGTACCGGAAGAGCCCATGACACACACCAGTGACACCGCTGCGCTCATAGACCCACCGGAGCTGCTTCTGCTGCTTCGAGAGCATTCCTTGAACGAATGCGCACTCGGTCACCTGATGCTGAGTGACAAGGTTCTCCGGGACAAGCTCAAGAATGTTGCCCTATCTATAATCCCAGAGCCCATTGAAGTACTATCATCTATCCCGAAGAAGCCTGCTGTAGAACCCCCAGCCAACGCACCCGGCGTGCCTTCTCGGATGCTGTTCCGGCAAGCTTCTTTGGCCGTGCCGCGTGTGCCACTTTCGCCACGACACAGCCAGTACCGCCCGCCAGAGACGTTTTCACTTCAGCGTCTAGAGCCTGTGAGCCTGCAACTACCAGCACTGCACAGCCAATGTCGTCCACCCGAAACCATTTCTGCAGCTCGCCATGTAATTTCGCAGCGTGGCCGAGTGTAAGGAAGACAGCGGCGCTCGGGCATGGGCGCGAGATCGGCTGTCGCGAAGACGAGAACGACGAAGCTAGAGAATAGAACAGCCGGCCTAGTGGACAGGCGTTGTGTCTATTTCTCTGTCTCATTCCTCGACAATATATATATATATATATATATATATATATATATATATATATATATATATATATATACGTAATAATTGCGAAGCATTTCTTAGCGAACCCAAGGCACTTCGAGGGTTTATATCTACGTATCTATCCATCTATCTAGCCGCCTACGTCTGGGTGTTCTCGTGATCGCCGCCTTAGCTTGGTGCAGACCAATATTGGCACGGGAGAGTAAGAGGGTTTGACGAATATGACTGTCAGGTCGTGACATGAATAACGTGAAAATCCTGTCTCGTACGTCGTCAGACTTGCCTCCAAACACGTGTGGCACAACGTGTCACAGCGTGTCACGGTCAGCCACAGGTAATTGACAGTTTATAACTTCCGAGGAACGGCGAGAACAGATAACGGTAATTTAAATGCAAGTGCGTAAAGAAGAACCGACATCGGCAGCGTTGACCCGACGAATGCAAAGCATAAAAATCACGATTCCAGCAGGAATCGAACCTAAGCATTGTGAGTGGCAGTCAGGTATCCTACCACAGAGCCGCGCCGCGTCTTGAAACTGCTTTAGAACAACACCCTGTGCAAGCTTAATGTTGGTGCAGTGTGAATTGTGGTTGCAGTGCTGGCTATCTAATTTTATAACAAAGTAATAAACATGACATATGCACTCTTATGACATCGAGGAAATTGCGCGACGAAAACAAGGACAGAAGAATACAAGTGCAAACACAGCGCAAACTTTCAACTGATATTGTTGTGCCACTGGATGTGCTTATATAATGCCACAGTATACATCGCGCCTGCGTGCAAATGGACGCGACGCGGAAAAGACCGCGCATGCATAAAAAAAACTCCAGGCGTGCGCTGAAACCGCAGCACAGTCACAGCGAAAGCTGGAAGAGCGGCGTTTCTAGAGCCCGTTGTACGCTCTCTTGGGGCTACTGATACAAGTACACTAGCAAGGTACCCACTGTGCCATAAATCACAATTTTTGTGAAGTTCGGAAGCACCTACTAAGCCATTATTCGCCATTCGGCGGAGAAGCGAGGCACCAGCTGCACGTCTGTAAGGCATTATGTGCACTTTGTTGACGCGACGACTGATGACGATGAAGAATTATGGCTCAGCCGTTTGTAATCGGTTGGAAGCTCTAAACGGCCCACCAGTTATGCAATTTGCATTGGGTGACGCCCGGTCGCTGTTTCCCTCTCCCGTGATGCTGTATAACATACGTTGACGTGGGAGAGAGAGACGGGGGGGGGGGGGGGCGAAGAACTTTAGTGAGACCCCGAGGAAATGGATCATGTGCTTATGGGCTTCCTTGGCAACCAATACAAGTGCACTTGCAAGGAACCCACTAGGCTATAAATCATTGTAATTTTTGAGAAGTAGGGCAGCAGGCACCGCGCCATTTTTCGTCATTTTACGGAGAGCCGTGGTACCTGCTAAACGCATGTAAGGCATTATGCGCACTTTGTTGATGCTGTGCCTGATGCCGATGAAGAATTATGGCAGAGGCCTTTGTAATGGGTTGGAAGCATTCAACAACCTACTCCTTGCGCAATTCGCATTGTGTAACGCCTGGTTACCGAATTCCCGTTGTGCGACGCTTGGTGCTTATTTTACTCTTCTACCACGCTATATTGCATATGCTAATGTGGTTCCTTCCCGACATGAAGCCTGTATAGGAGCTTTTTGCAAAGCAGTTTGAAGCACTGGCATGGCTCAGAGGTTGAATACTGGGCTCCCACGCAGAGGGCGCAGGTTCGAACCTCGTTCCATCCTGGAATGTTTTCTTATTTCGTTTTTTTTTTCTTGTTTCGAGCGATAGTGGTTACGGACACCGGCGGCGGCGGACAACTACGGCGCCAAAAACGGCCGCTGAAATGATCTCATAACAGCTTTCGCTGTAAAATGAGTGAAACAAACGATTACGCGTTAGAAGATCTTAGCAACACAAGCTCCTTACCGGTGAGGGCCAGTGATGGTGAGCTAACGCAGAAATCACCCAATTTTATAATCCCCTCTGCCTCGGTCACTTCGCGAATTAGCTGCGTTCTGCCGCGTGAAACGACCGTACACAGAGCAAAAGAAGGGGGACAGCCACAGTCTCGACAGTGGATCGTCAAAAAACCACCGGTGCCATTTTTTAGATTGCTGTGGTGTTCACGTAGCCGGTCATTGAGGCATCGCCCGGTGTGCCCAATGTACTGCATCCCACACGAAAGAGGGAGGCAGTACACCACACGGTCGGCACACTCAACCAACTTGTTCTCCGGCGCCGCCTAGTGCATTTTCTCTCTCTCTCTCTTTATATATATATATATATATATATATATATATATGTGTGTGTGTGTGTGTGTGTGTGTGTGTGTGTGTGTGTGTGTGTGTGTGTGTGTGTGTGTGTGTGTGTGTGTGTGTGTGTGTGTGTGTGTGTGTGTATATATATTGCTAGTCATAATATGGTTGATTGATGTGTCTTGGCCTAGCCGCACATTGTTAGGTCATTGGGGGCAGTATGGGTTTTGCGCGACATTACGGAGAGGTGTCTGTAATGGGCCGCGTGCCTCTTGCATAGGAGGTTTAGGTGTTGGAATAAATTCGTCTGTATGCGACACGAGCCGTGCTTGCATTCTGTTCAATTTCGAGTGCAGTGTGAAGAGCAGGTCTGTCGTCCCCTCTGAATCTCCAATATGTCGGACGGAGGTTGCGCTAGCCCACCACTCAGTCGTTTCTTCCTCCAGCGATACGGTCTCCTCTTCGTTGCCTACCAGTCCGTTCTGCGCTAGCCACCACATTACGCTGTGGTCCAGGTCGAGGCGTGATCCGAGTATTCTTGTGGCGCTGCGCGGTAGCATTCCCCGCATAAAGAGTCAACACGCTGCCTGCGAGTCTGCAAGGACATGGAGCAACGTCATACAACAGGATAACTCCACGTTTTGACTCAATATGGCGGCGACGCGGTCAGTGGGTGCCGCCACTGTGTGCGAAGGAACGCTGTAATCGAGACGCCCTACTCATGTCCACTGTTAGACCCGATATGGCAATATTACACAATGAGCTAGCTCCGCTGTTTGACCCAATATGGCGGCGGCTTGGACAATGGGTGTCGCCGCCCTGTACAAAGGAACGCAGGCATCAGGGATGCAAGACGCCGCCCCACGGATCTTAGCACAACTGAACAAAAAATTATCTCCACTGGCTTCTGTCTTGAGGCGCCACATAAAGCGTACTCTCCCCCATCAACGCTAATGAGACTCGAACGCCAGCCGACGGGGGAGAGTAGGAAAGGGCTAGAGCAGTGGTTCTCAAATGGGGGTCTGCGGACCCCAGGGGGTCCACGAAGCCATGTTTGGGGGTCCGTGAAACCCATCCTCGAAAAAAAAAGCAAAAAAAAAAACCGCGTTTCTCGGAGGCACACTATGTGCCGTGACAGCGTCCCCTTACGATTTTTAGTATGCTTCGCCGCATAACATTTTTGCATTGAAGTGCAGCTGACTTATGTTTCCCCTTCACCACGAGATGGCTGTAAAGCTTTTTTTTTCTTGCAGTTTTCTACGACATATGCACGCCAGCACACTTTTTCTAGGCTTGCATATTCGAACAGCAAACATGGCTAAAACAGGTTGAATGTGGCTGCAGACCGCGCAACTTATTCACAAGCTGTTGAGATCGCATTGGAGCGGCACTGTAGTTTGACCATTCTTTGCCAGGGAGAAATACAAGAGACCTATTTCACGCTGCATGCTGTGGTAATTTATGAACCCCCTTTCCTCTCCCTGTTTCTCTCACTGCAAGGGGTCCCTCGTCACTTCCACAGGTCCAAAAGGAGTCCCCAAAACACCCATGGCTGCGAACCACTGGGCTAGAGGATAGGGTGGTGAACGGCTGATTCGGGCACATGTGGCTGGCACTAAAAAAAATCGAAGGACATAATTCCAAAGCGTGTTCAGCGAAAGCCTGTGTCCATTCGACTGACTCTTCCACGGTATTGGGGGAATCCACTTTCTTGCGGCGCTTGTCCGAAGCGCTTGCCGTGGAATCATCACCGCGCCGCTTGGGAGCCATCCGACTAATTCGACTGCTGCAAAGAGACGTCTGACAAAGGAGCGTTGCCGCGCGTGCCGCTTTGCCATCACGTGATTGCTGAGAGAGTGTGAAGGGGCACGGACGGACGCAGCCGCTGGACGACAACGCCGCGTTGCGCAACAGTTGCGCTGGAAGGAGCTACGCGCAACTTTTGCTATGCGCCGCTGTGCCGTCACATGATTACTGAGAGGGTGTGAGGGGGAGAATCCACAGCTGGCACCGTTCCAGGGCACGGACGGACGACGGACGCCGCAAGTATGAGACAATAAAGGCTTTCGCCTTAAAAGAGAGGAGGCGCTGCTACGTTTACGCTGTGAAGGCTAGCGAGACTTGTTGCAGTAGATGCGTTCGCATTAAAAAACACACGAGGGTTTTTACCACCCAGGATATATTTCTGTTTTCATTTTTAGGCTGAATAATATACGAATATATTTAGTCTCTTGCAAAAAAAGCAAATCCGTTGTATGGCTGTTATTGTGCGGTCGGATATCCCTTGGTGTTTTGTTACTTTCGTTTTTGACAGCGAAGCTGTTTAAGCCAGCCGTAAGGTGTCCACCCTGCCGCCGTCGCCATGGCGACCATCAACCTCGCAGAAACCTCGCTTTCTCCTTGCAGTAACGGTGCAAAGCCACCGCGCCAGTAAGCCGCGCCCACCGACGGAGACGCTGTGCGCAGCCGGGGTATAGGCTCCCCAACCATCGCTTAGTGGCGCTGCTGGATGGATGGATGGATGGATGGATGGATGCTATGAGCGTCCCCTTTATAACGGGGCGGTGACAAGTGTGCCACCAGGCTCGACAGGCACCTGCTCATGACCGGCAGCGCCATCTCTGGCATAAAAATACAAACTGTGTGTCAGCAACACGCGTTTTCCTTGCTTCCGTGCACGTGCAGAGCTCTCGCGGTGCACTTGCGGCGTTTCACAATGTACCGCCTGCATAGGCGTATCTACCGGGGGGGGGGGGCAAGGCGGGCGCTAGCCCCCCCACTGATAAATGTTGGGGGGGGCCGAGCCCCCCACTTTCGACAGTGGTTATTGTCGGCTGCAGACTGGGAAACTAACAAGTCAGGAAAAGTTTTACTTGAACGCAGCAATAACGTAATTTAGTAATAAAATTTGTCCTACGATTCTGCTGTGATGACTGTCCTCCGTGTGTCATGACCGCGCACTGTAGGCTACCTGCGGTGCGGGCTGCCTATTCCACGTTTGTGCGTCTTGCGCTCGAGCATTGCAGAGGAGGCTATCGCTCAGCAGGGGCTCTATAATATTACAGCAATCTGTCATGATTTTATTTTGTGCTGCCTGGCCTGAAATTTAAGTAATCCGCGACGCAAATATAGGCGGGAACCAGTAAACGTTTTATAGCCAGATCAAACGCTCTCCTTTTTCAGGAAATTCAGTTTCCTTGAAAACGAATAGCATCGCCACTGCTCCATATTCAAGCTGCTGTGAGTTGATGAGTGTGCAGAAGTGTCCAGTATTTTCGTTGTGCATAGCCAGGACAGCTAAAATAGATTCCCAGTTTAGTCTCCGATTAGCCTGCTTCACTTGGCTTATCATATGGTAGCCTGCAGCGATCGTGGCGGCTTGTAACAAGACAGTGGACTCGAGCACATTGAGAAGCCCAGCTTTCAAGTTTTCCCCGTTACTTGATCTACCTCACCAGAAAGATGATCAGCGTCCACGGTTTTCTGGACTATGAAGGCTGCCTACCTGGAAAGGATTGTGTCTGTTCCTAATAATGTTTATTTCTCTCTCTACCTCTTTGTCAGCAACGATGAGTTCACAGGGAGTTGTACACGCGTAAAAACAGCTCAACATCGTTGTACTACAACTAAAAGCAGCTATCATACACATATGAATCCATCTCGCCCGCTGCTATAAGCAGCCGTTGCCAATGTGATTGGGGGGCAGCCTTTATAAATTACGTTCAGAAAGAGGCGCTGTCTGGCTATTGAGAAATAAATGAGTTATTGTTCAGCCCAGTAATGTGCTGCTTATTGTGCACACTTCATTTTAATGCCGCGAGTTTTAGCAGACTTGTGACGTCGCGTAGCACTTGAAGGCGATTTTATGGCATATTGAAAATTGTTGACGAATAGCGAAGAATCAATGACAAACAACACGCCGCATTGAAAATAGTTCATTATTATTTTTTACGCTGTCATGCGTACATGGTAATTGGGCGGTGGATCACTTCCGCGTCATTTGTTGCGTCATTTTACGAGCAGGTGCTGTGAGCAAGATGCAGAAAATTTCGACCAATCTTTAACAAGTAACCACCTATACGGAAGGAAACAATGCGGGGTAGTTTAACGTTATAATCGCCCACATTTTTTCAAGGAAAATTTGAGCGCACACAGTTTACGTAGGCTATTTACTTGGGAGGAACCGGAGGGGAGGAGTAAAGGGCCACTTCACCGCTTAACCGTCCACCCCCCACCCAAGCTGGTAAAAGTAGGAGGGCAAGGAACGGCACCTAGTATATAAATTCGTAGTCATTTAAAATCTTATACCTATACACAACCAGCTAAATGTGGTTTGCTTAAGTATTAATCGACTTAACTTCGTCTTCTTCTTAAGAAAGACTTTATATTAGAGGGTTCTAACAGTAAAAAAGTTGGCACTCGCTTTATCCCGAAGACTTCTGCAAAGTACCTTGCTTTGTCAGCCACATGTTTTGTTTAATAAGTGAGAATTTAAGGTACTAGAGTCATAGCAGGTTCTTCATACTCATCGTATCTACAACGCCAAACTAAGACTGGGAGTTTGCTGAAGGAATGCTCAGATGATCAGGTTTATATATATATATATATATATATATATATATATATATATATATATATATATATATATATATATATATATATATATACGCTATAATAATATTATCTGGGGTTTAACGTCACAAAACATATATATATATACACGGCGGACAGAGTCAGCGATACCAGCCCCCCCACTCGCGAACTAGTTGGTACGCCACTGACCTCCGGTAGTGCTGCTTCAAAAGGATCTTCAAGCTTGACTGGCACTTCCGAAAAGCGAACTTGATAAAAGGAGAAAGGCTCGTCAATAACGTTTACGGTGCAGAGCAGACGATCGACGACAACGACGCCCGACTCAAAGCGAAATGCATTTCCCAAGTCGCGATTACACAGTTAGGACGTATACCTCGAGGTAAGTCTCATTCTGTCATGTTAAAAATGCGTAATGGTCCACGTGCACTACGAAATGAAGCCATGCACGCTATCGATGTTCTGCGGCGCGGACTACGAATCATATGATTGTTCTTTTGATATGGCATGCTTGCAGTAGCAGCCGTGCACTTTCGTGAACAAACGTTTGCGGCGCGCGAAAAAAATAAATTATACGGCCAAGGCACTGTTTCCTGAGAAGGTTAGAGTCAAGTCCTCCGTGCCGCTGGAGAATCACCCGCCGATTAAGACGTGAGGCAGCTAGCTGAGCTTTAATCACTGTGAAGCAAGATGAACTGCTCGCCTCGTTTTTTCGGCTCTCGCGTCATGCTTGCAGTCTCTTTTTATGAGGATATAGACTTTACATGCGTATAAAACGCGAACGCGGCTAGAGAATCGCACAAAGTCAGAAGGTGGTTACTCCAAGGTTGCAATTGCAAAGCATGTATTAAGTGCCAGTTATATTTAGCGGCTTAAATATCACCCCAATAAAGTGACAAAAACAAAGCAAACCTGCAGAACGATGTCAAAGCTTGCTGGAAATGCACAGACGTCCGTTCCGGCGTGATAAAGCAGCCTTCCGACGCGTGAATTGCAGTCGCCGAATTTCTGACAATGTGCCGAGTTCAGTTGAATTCAACCAACTGCGCAACGCTTGGTATAACGCGAATGTGAACGTTCAACAACGACGGGTAGGCCTCACGAACACGGCGAATCAAAACACAATGTTGTTTCACCTACGACCGTAACATGGACTTTCACAATGCGAGAAGACAGCGAGTAATCATTACTGTAGTCCAGGGGCGTAGCCAAAGGGGAGGGAGGGGGGGCGTTGGGGGGGGGGGGTTGAAACCTCCCCCAAAATTCTTCAGTTTTGCTTCCGTATCTATACACGCGCACTACAAACGCACGCACGAACATACATAAAGTATGGTTGAACCCTCCCGAAAAAAATTTCTGGCTACGCCCCTGCTGCAGTCGCTGCGAGCATGCGCCGAGTTACGTACTGATTCATGTTGTCGAAACGAATGAAAGCGATGAACTTAGACAGCCAAAATAGAAGGCGATACAGCGCTGTCAGCTATCCACGCTTGCCGCCTTTATTTCTCGTGCGACATGCCCGAGAACCGATACAGTTTCACACATGAATTGCGTGCCTTGGTGTTGTCTGCGGCGTTGTGGCAGGCCACGACGCAGCAATACTTCGGACCTCGCTTGCGCTTCCGCGGGGTCGCTTCTACCAACGTGGAAATGCAGCTTCGCACTGCAAGCCTCTCGGTTCAGCGTGCCAAGCTGTCGGCACGGCGCCCCAGTTCCCCGCACCGACTGACCCGCTACCGACAAACAGGCTGAGCCGGCCGAGCATGCACCCATTTGCACCAGAGCTTCTCTCCAGAGCCGCAGCGCGGCAGTGTCGTCACTTGAGCTTGGGTTCCCTATGGTGGCAGCATGGAGGACAGAATACGAAGGAGAGGCCCTGACGTCACATTCGTGAAGCCTCCACATCGCAAACACCCGCATCGCCTCCTAGCGAAGGAGTAGCCAAACATTTCGCGGTTTCCGTCTCGTCGTTTGCAAGCGCATGTGTATGCGCATCGAGCGAGTCGCGACACTTTCGCAGTCTTTCTTTCTTTCGCCGTAAGAGCGTCGCAGTCGATTCACGCATGCTCCTCCTTCTCTATGTTCTTCAGGAAAACCCACCACGGTGGTCTAGTGGTTAAGGTGCTCGACTACTGACCCGCAGGTCGCGGGATCGAATCCCGGCCGCGGCGGTCGCATTTTGAATGGTGCTGAAAATGCTAGAGGCCCGTGTGCTAACCTTTGCATGCGCGTTAAAGAGCCCCAGGTGGTCCAAATTTCTGGAGCCTTCCACTACGTCGTCTCTCTTAATCATTGTGTTGGGACGTTAAAGCCCAACACTTATTACGTTCTTTAGGAAAGCTACGCAATACCCAGCTGTTGCGTCTAATCGGAGCAAATCGCATGCACTACGGAAAGTACCGGGTGTCACTTTTCATGTGTGCGTACGTTCGCTTCATTGCTCATCACCAATGCATGGTATCTGCATGCGAAGCTCTTGGATGTGCGCTCTCTTGCTTCTTACTCATTATGTCAACTCAAAACACACGTGAACTTTTCTTTTTGGCATCTGACGTGCCGTGCATAATATGCGCCGAAGGCACCGTTTCGCGTTTTAGCAGTGAAACTCTTTAGCAAAGCGTTCCTTGTTCAAAAGACTGTCATCATCGTATGTGCCACATAAATTGGGTTAATCATACTACTCACCACTGGTTCACTAAAAATGAAGAAGGCAGCAGTTAGCCCAATAACAAATGGCTGCGAAGCAATGGCGTTGAGCCGAAGACCCCCGGCACGTACAACGAGAGAATACCAGGTAACAGGAAAGGCGGTGTCTGCGAGAAGGCACCGAAGCGATGGAAGGCCTACGCCAAAGACGACGTCCCCGTAGATCTATGAGAGGTGTGAACACTTGGTTTCAGCGTGAGTTTATGTATCTCGCGTTTGGATATCCGGGTCGTGTCTGTGACTGTCCGTGGTTTAACTCGAACATCTGTGCGCTGAGAATCAACGTAGAAACAACTTAGCATCACCCAGCTAAAGCCTAGCAACGACCTAGAAACCTAGAAACGACCTGCATAACCTAGCTAAGGCCTAGAAACAACCTATAGAAGTAACCAGATTCAGGATCGTCCAGTTTCGCTGTTTCAAACCTTGCGCGGCTTATTGCAAGCTTCGCCATTTTGAGCTGCTGTGTCGTTCTCACGGAAGGGCAACAAACTTTTGTTGTTGTTGACGGACTACGTGATGTATGTATTGTGCGGTGTGCGCTCGCTGCGTGCTACCATAGTTGTGTGCGCACTGGAATTACAAACTTTACGTGCACGATCGCGTATACAGTACAGCGGTGCCCTCTTTTCGACGTGAAGTTACGTCAACTATAGGTTGGCGTTGCGCCGAATACCTACTACGCTCACTCCATATATACGAGGAAAGAACCGCTAATCAGCCAATAGATCGAGAATTCGGGCTACGAGAATGGAAAAAAAAGACCTAACGACAGCAAAACGCGTAAGTCACTGCTAGGTGAGTTCGAATACGATGATGCAGGGGCTGAATGTTTTTGATTACGGCACGTACCGGTACTTTCTGTAATATTGTATAAAAACGCTCCACGAAGAATTTCAGCATGCAGCGCTCGGGCCTGCTACGCAGGAACAGCCTGGTAAGTTTCTGCTTGCAACATTTTACTGCATGCAAACCGCGCAATACGCGCTAAGTTTACGCCGGGACTACAAATCTGCGCAGATGCGAACCAGCGCGGAGAGCACTCCGCGGGGCGTCTGCTATTTTAACGCGATAGCGTTAGAGAGCTCGTTTCGCAGAAATTCCACCGTAGGTGAAGGCGTCGTCTGTGAGCGAGAAATCGTCCGGGACCGAAAAATGGAGAAAGATGCAAATAAAGTAAACAATAAAAATATTCTGTCCAATTGAGGATCGAACCCCGGCCGTTTGCGTGGCAAGCAGGTGTGCTACCACAAAGCCACGATGTCTTTTTCTTCTTTATTACGGATAGTTTTCAATTTCATGTCACAAATATATATATTCAACACACAAAATACCAACAACACACACAACAATGATGGTGCTATTTGGAAAGATCAATCTGTCGAAAATTCAAAACCGCTTCAATGAAACCAGGTCACCCAACACAGACAACCATATTGGTGGCTCTTCCTGAACTCGATAGGTTTCTCTTAAATATATTGCATACTCTCTAGCGGAATGAGCTTCGACGCAAGTAACATCGTGGCTTTGGCGGTACAAAGCCACGATGTTACTTGCAACTGCTTTGGAAAAAGACACTACATAAATGCCATCTAGTGGAAGGAGTCTCCTTAACGCATTTTGTCCGGCAGGTGTGGCGACGAAAATGAGCCCATTCGGCGATTTATAGGCGCATTGGCGAGGCCATCAAACTACGATTTTTTCCTTTTTCGCGACGCCATGCTTCGAAAAAAGGCGGGATAGTGCATCCATCGCCGCTAAAAACAAACACAAACAAACTCGCACAGAGCTCCAAAATTGGACAACTATGTCCATCTGGCGGAAAACATATCAAGTAAACAGCATACATTACATAATGTGCTGCCATCTGTGAGATATTGTAAAAAAACATGTCTCGACTACAGCAGAGCCTATATGGTTCCGCCGTTGTAGCAGGGAAGTCGCGCGCGCGTGTGTGTCTGTGTGCGTGTGCGTAACAACACACATTAATACGTATGCACTGAGTGGTTGAAGTGCGCACTAGGGGCCGAATTTCGCTAGCGTGTTCAACTCTTAAAGGCGAAGCTTAAGGGTCCCACAATTTTTGTTTGCCCCATACCGGTTTGTTTGCCCCATAAATTTGACGTCAATTGCGCCACACTTTTCGCCATGCATGGGGATACGATAGGGCCTCTCCCGGTAGCAGCGGCTTCCGCCGCCGCGCCTCCTGCTTCGCGAGCCCAGACACGGCTGCGTCGAGTCCTGCCAGCTGCGCGTGATTGCGCATGTGCCGTGACGCCACCCGCCTCGACACTGCGCGCAACCGCTTTGCTCCGCCAGTCGTGACCAAACGATTAGCCGAGCATTGACGGGGCTGGGGAAGACCAGTTTATGTTGGCCTTGCTCAACGTGACGTCGCTGCTAAGCCACGCCGCGGACGTGAACTACGGCGAACTGCTGTGGAGGGCCACGTGAATGTTCTTAACCGAGAAGCGGAAGAGCCGCATGCAGATCTACGATTCAAACCTTGGCATCGAAACGCCAGCTAGGGGCCGATCAGCTCCGCTGTCT
The DNA here is from genome assembly GCF_013339695.2 of Rhipicephalus sanguineus. Classification (NCBI taxonomy): domain Eukaryota; kingdom Metazoa; phylum Arthropoda; class Arachnida; order Ixodida; family Ixodidae; genus Rhipicephalus; species Rhipicephalus sanguineus. The sequence goes on from NC_051180.1 coordinate 3,917,535, forward strand.
CTTTAGCCATGCGCCAGCAGTGTAACGTAGGCCCCGTTTTTTTTTTCTATTTCTACTTGACTTGCAGCCCGTCGCGACGCGTCACGCGGAAGCTCGTGCTCGCCTAGTGCGCGTGCTTACAACAACAAACGCCGCCCACGAGACGCGCGGAGTGACACATTTTGCAGACCGCATGGTGTAGCTCTCCCTCTTCCTACCGTGCCTCAGCATCGCAACACTGCAAGACCTCGCAGGCAAGGACGGGCTGGCTGAGCGAACACTGGCGGACTCAGAGCAGCTTCGCTCTTGAAAAATCTGCAGTTTTGCCGGAGTGGCAAAGTAGGAACACGCGGGGATACTATACGAAGTAAGATGAGCGGTTTTAGGGGTCTTCTGCCTTGTGCTCCCGAACTGCCTGTCGCAAGCCTCTGGCATTGAGCGACAGCATGTCTCACGCGCACGTTGTTGCTGCTTGCGGACGCGCATGTGAGCTCGCATTTTCTTCAGCGCGATTAGAGTTTCTCTGAAACTCTTCGGCCGGCGTTGGGACGGTACGCAATTGGCCTGGAACGAAGCACGTGATCAGGGCGCCGATACGCTGGTCGAAAGTCGGCGTGATCTTTGCGGCATCTCGTGGGGAATGTGTGAACAAATTTCGGCGGTGCTAGTGCAGCTGAGAGACGCTGACATGTCCTTGACTCATCTTGAAGGTCATTTACGGAAACGAGCGTTTTCTGGGTTTGTAGCTGGTGGAGTAGAGCCATGTCAGTATTATCACAAAGGAAGCACGACAGTGAATATGTTCGAAATTGCAGTGCACGTGAATACAGTGCTGACAGTGAGGTTAAAAGTCTGGATCGATTCTGTTTAGCATGGCTGGAGTGATGAACATATCCATGGCGGTGCCCCTTTAATTCGTGGTCAGCATTACGAGACAAACCCTGCTGGGAGGCTGCCATGCGCGACGTGGAGCTCAGCAACTAACTCCTGGCAGTCCAGAGTAGAGCACTGCACAGGCCCAGGCCGACCCGAAAGCCCGAGCCCGGCCCGGCCCGCGGGCTGGGCCGGGCCGTCCGAAGCGTTTTCCGGCGGGCCCGGGCTGGGCTCGGGCTTGAATGTGCGGGCCTGTGCCGGGCTCGGGCTTGAAGCCGCGGGCCTGGGCTGGACTCGGGCCCGCTTATTAAAAGGCCGAAGTCGGGCCTTCGAGCACACGCGAAAGTTATGCATTGCATAGTCTAAGGCATTCTATGCCAATTACCTTGACTATATAATTATATTGTACATGGCGATTACGTTTCCGTGACGACGTTAGAATATGAACGATTTATATTTGATCTGCTTTCAGTGGGCTGTTCACCATATGTAACGTCAACGGTTTTTTTCTTGCTGCAAGAAATTATTAATCAGAAGCCTCTTTTAAAAAAATTGTGTAATTAATGATTCCAACGCGAGTGTAGAAAAGAGCATTAAAAAATGTCCCTGGTTTGCTTCTATCCGCTTTTTCATGTTAGTTGTACACTTCTTTTAAATAAATTTTGTTGCTATGTTTTATTTTCACTATACTGAATGACTTGCCATGTGCCATATAGGCAACATTTCATTTATATTCCTTGGTATTTCGTGCCAAAACCACGGTATGAATACGAAGCGCGGCGTAGTGGTGACGGGATTAACTTCGACCACCTGGAGTTCTTTAACGTGCACCTAAAAACACGGATGTTCTTGCACTTCGCCTCCATCAAGATGCCGACGCCGTTGCCGCGGGAATCGCACCCGCGTCCTAGGGCTTCACAGCGAAACAGCTTAACCGCTGAGCTACCACCGCGGGCAAAGCAACATTTCGATGCATGTACACACCTGGTTTTCCGTCCGATCGCCCGCTACAAAGCACAAGGCATCATTAATAATCATCATCAACAACTAATATCCTCTAGCAGGCCGGGGCCGGGCCTGGTCATGAAAACGCGCGCCCTTGATAAGTTTAGTAATGAATGCCCGGGTCCGGGCCGTGCCTGGGCATGAAACCACGGGCCCGGGCCGGGCTCGGGCTGGGTTCGGTCATGCACGCCGGGCCCGGGCTGGGTTCGTTATGTACGACCGGGCCCGGGCCGGGCCAGGGCTTGGAACCATGGGCCCGGGCTGGGCTCGGGCTTCATAAAGCGGGCCCGGGTCGGGCCCGGGCCGAGAAATCAGGCACGTGCAGTGCTCTAGTCCAGAGGACCCGGGACATCGCCGAGAGGCTCCAGCTTCCGGCACCTTCCTGGGTGGTGCCACCTGGCTGAGCTAGCGGAACCTCCAGTCGCGTTCAGCTTCTGCCACTTTTGGACCATAATAAAGTTCTCACTCACTCACTCACTACAATGAATATCATATGAAGCGAAACAATATATGAATGCCAAGTAGTGGGCGGAGTCTCCTTAAGGTATGTAATATTGCTTGGCAGAAGCGCAGAATCAGGCCAGGCATGGAAACATATTAATTGCGCACCGAGTGGGTGTTTTAATATAAAGGCCCTTGCTGTACAAAACGCTCCAAAATATTTAATTATCAGCAAAAGCATTAACAATGTGTGCGGCTGCGAAGGTTCGCGCGTTGCTTACGGACGCGTAGTGGGCCCTTCGCTGATTCGCAAAAGGAAGAAGTATGGCGTAGTGGGAACTTTGCAACTGTACTTGCAGTAGGCATTCTAGGACAGTTTGAAAAGGCCAGTGTTACGCGCACAGACGTTCGTTTACTTGCGCCACGGCTGAGGCATCCACCAAGAACCGAAGCCAGGCTAGCAAATGGGAAGGCGATGCGCACGGGGCCCGATTGCGCTACCGCGTTCTAATCTTGGAGGCGAAGCTCAAGCGTCCTCGAAGTTTTTAAGGAGGCAAATGGGGGACAACGTAATGTAAGGCGAGGGGTGTGCTGTTTTGGCAATGGTGGATGTGGTGAACTCGAAATGCGCATGTCAGAGGTATCCGCTGTGTAAGAAGAATATGTCACTTCTTTCTGGAGGGCGGCAGCTGAAGAGGCGACGCCCCGTATGCGTGCGAATTCTGTAGCGCATTGTCTTTTTACTGCTACGTCCAACGGCTACAAGGTTTTAGATGCGAAAGCATCTTATGCTCGGGGCAGTGTCCGTTCTGCGGCGTCCGCGCTCATACTGCGCATGCGCCAACTCTCCCCCCTCTCCTCACGTGTGCGCGACGAGGTGGGAGGAGGTGGCGCGAGCGCTGCCTCCGCTTCGTTTCTCCTATTGGCCTCGAGATCTTGGAGTGGCGCCCTCTCGCGTGTGACGTCAGAGCGGGGACTCCGCTCTCAACCGCGCTGCAGCAGCCGCTGCTCCTGTATGCGGATCGTCTGCTTCAGGCGGGAACATTGCTGAACGAACAGCCTCGCGACGGTCAACTAACGCCTGCAACGAATGTTTTCGAGTGTAATCTTGAACTTGTTTTAATTGCGGCCCAATAGACAGGGCCAAGAAATCCCCCGGATGGCCGACGAGTGCGCCGATGCCACTGACCGCATTGCTGGTAAGAAAGTGAAACTCTGTGAGTGTTCTCGCTCGTTATCTTGTTTCCGCCGTACGATACTAATTAGCTTGGGTGTTTCTTTCGATATTTCAGTAAGCGTGCCGTTCTCCAGCATCTACAAGTATGTAGATAAAGCTTGTCGCGGTGCCTCATCGTGGGCCTAGGCGGTGTACGACGCAGGCCACGTTGTTGAATGCGCGGTCAAGGCCGTCAACGGTGATCGCATCACCGTCGCAGCTCTCGTCCTGGAAACAAGTGCGCAAGTGCCGCCTTGTTGCATACCCCCCTGCCGATGCCCGTGATCGCAGTTTGTCCCGTAATGTTGGTTCAGTGAGAACGATATTACGTCGTAGTTCATATTACCACCGCATAGGGCCGTCGTATGGGTATCAAAATATAACAAATAATCGCTGATTATACCACGCACAGGGCCACAGAGATTAACGTGGCAAATGCAAGCTGGGTCGAGTTTCACACCACGCAGCCTAACGAAAAGCTTAAAGAGCTTCGCTTTTAAAAAAGCGTCTGCACTGCCTCATGTGAAAACTTTTAGACAATGTGCACTAAACAGCGGCAACAGGTTTCGCTTATGAATTTATGATAAGCAGTCGGCTAGGCGCACGCTCGCCTTCATAAGTAAAATACGTATGTACACCGTCCAAATGCAGCCGTAGTCTCAGATATCCTGCGCCGCTCAGCTGAGCTCACGAGGCGCACTTTCCTGCGAGGCGATTCGGAGGCAGCGTCGTCGGCTCCTTGTCTAGGGGCCTTCGCGGCAGGTTGTGGGACGGCGACGCACCTGGTGAGCCAGGTGCGTTGCCGGGTTAGACACCTGGGTTAGACACCTGGTGCCGGGTTAGACACCTGGTGACCGCTCGCGCTGCACAACCGTTCACTGACCACCCCGTATATATAGGCACTGGATTTTGACCTCCAAGGTAGTGCGTGTGTGCGATTTTAGGGGCGAAGCTCCTTAAGGCGGCACCCGTTCGTCCCTCGTAGTGGTCGTAGTAGTGAGTAACAAGTCTTACGCTTTGACCTCCAAGGTGGTGCCGGTGGGAGATTTCTCCTGTGCGTTGTTGAACAATAAAAAATTCGCAGCGTGCGCGTTAACTAAAAGCCGAATTCTTCTGTCTCTCATTCCCCATTAGCAGCCATTGGCATGTTCCAGTAGGAAACGTTAGTAGAAGTAGAAGTGTAAGTGTTAGCTAAAAGCCGACTTCTTCTGTCTCTCATTGCCATTAGCAGCCATTGTTTACCTCCAAGGTAGTGCCTGGTGAGATTTCTCCTGTGCGTGATTAAACAATAAAAATTTTGTTCAAAACGCCGTTGATTGATGAAATAAACCAACGAAAGACGCCAGATGTTTTGTAAAAGCAGAACGAAAGAACGCCAGATGTTTTTCTTAAAGTGTAGTAGTAGTAGGGTAGTAGTTGCATGTAGCCACCTCGCCCGATCGTCAACGGGCGAGGTGGACCGGCAACGGCGCGAGGACCCTGCCGTACGAGAGTTAAATCACACTAAAAGACATACTTTGCGGGCGATACACTCTAGTGAGCTTTCAACTTTTCGTCTTAGTGTACATGATAAAGAAATTATTTCTACGAAAAACGCAAGGCACACCTTGAGCAATATGTTTGGTTTTGGGACGCTAAATGGAACCATGAGGCGATGCGAAGCCGTAGCACTTGCACGATCGCGTTCCGTTGGCTTTCGTTGGGCATGCTACCGACCTGGCGTCGTGGAACGCGCGTCCTGTCTTCCCTCTAGCCTTGCCTTTAATTCGCACAGGGCGAGCGGGGAATGCGGTCGCTCTTGGCGCTCTTTCGCTCGGGAGTGGACTTCTTCCTTGCATTTCACCGATCACAAGTGATAATGAAGGGACCACGTAAACCAACAGTACAATAAAAGTTTGATGTTTAATATATACACGATGTTTCACACTCTTTATATTATGTACTGGGCGCATTTCACGGAAGAGTTTCACGGTTTACAGATGATTCCCTCCGTAGCTTCGCCCCACTCATCATCATTCACCCCGTGGATATGCTGTGATTTTTTTTCCTGTGCGTGATTAAACAATGAAAATTCACAGCGTACATGTAAAATTAAAGTGAGCTGCAAGTCGTCATAACTCTCATCGAACCTTTAGTATAAACGCGCCCGATCTCACGTCGGTGTTGATGTACTGGGCAGAATTCACTGAAGATTCAGGGTTTACCGATGAACCTCCGCAGCTTCGCCCACACATCATATTGCACTCCGTGTATATGCTGTGATTTTTTAAGTGCGAATGCACTTTATAAGCGACCCTGAATCCGCCGTCCCATAGCAACGCCGCGGAGAGCGGAGAGGAGGAGGAGCGTCAGTAGCAACGGCGCAGCGACGTCACGCCCCACGTGACTGCGCGCGCTCCGCCCTCCGCTCCGTGGCTGCGCGCGCCCCGCGCATTGCCTGTGATGATGAAGGCCGGCGGCGAGACGCCGAACGAAAGCGTGCGAAGCGAGCCGAGCACCCCGAAGCCGATCTGGCGTGGGGACGCGCGATGCGTGAGCGAGCGCGGGCCCTCGAATTCGATCGGCCGGAAGCGCGCTTCAAGCGAGACTTCCTGGACCGCAGCTTCGGATATAGCTGCGCGGTGTGCGATCGACTGTGGTTCGACAACAACCTGAGCCCCATCTCGGGCGTGCGCAACGCCGCCAACAAGTTGAACGCGTTGCGGGTTCTTCGGAACGAGTTCGGAAGACAGATCATCATCATCAGTAAAAGTGCTTTGCACTTAAAAACGGCCAGACCTCCGTGGGTCGGCTGGCGCGTGCTCTCTCGCTGCCGTCTCCTTCGCTCGGCTCTGCAGTTTAGTCGCGCGCGCCCCCTCATAGAATCATCCCGTGCTTCGCACTTCCTCATACTCCCCTTCGGGGAAATGCGGGTTTTTTTCTTCTCTGCTGGTTATGTACCTGCCCGCTTTTCAGCCGTACCGTGAATCACCACCTGGCGAAACTACCTTGCACCTCGCCCTCCCTTGGCGTTTAGCTCCCGGCCTGAGTGGCCCGTCCGTTGTCTACGTCACCTCTAGCTAATGGCCAACGCCACGCATAGTTGAAGAAACGGTAGCGGTAAAAAACGGCCTCCGCTTATGTAGCCGCTTTTTTTATTACTTTTACTTGAATTCGCGTATGTTCTTCGTATCAAACAAACCTCGCCAGAACCAAGCACGAACCGGTCTTACCGGCTGCATAAATGTCGTTACTTCAGAAGAGAAATTGCGAAAGTCAAACCGGAAGTTCTGTCTCCGTCAAGAGAAAACGATCAAGTTAGGCCGGACGGTCAGAACTGTGATCCAGCAAAAAGCGCGCAGATAATACGCAGTTCTGTAGCCGCAGCAGAGGCACCAAAAGTGCTCACAAAGCTGAGGTGCACGGCGGGGGAGCTCGGTGGGGTCCGCTTGGAAGTTTCCGACGGGAGCCCTTGAGCCAGCTCAGGCCGTTTTCATATCCAAACGCCCTTTCAAAGTGATCCGTGGGCTTGGCATCAGGATCGCGCCGAGGGCGATAAATGACTTTTGGTCAGCGAAAAAGTCGTCGCCCGTAAGTGATGCCTGAGGATTCGGTGAAAATCCTCGACTGAAATCAAATCTCTCTCGACGTGTCGTGCTTTTGTGCGACAACTTTGGCATTTTTTGCCAGCCATCTTAATTTTTCATAGGCTTGATGTCATTTTGCTATACTCGACAACATGTGCTGGTTCCGACTGTGCCTTTTTTGCGTCGTTTTGCCTTGCCCTGAACACAAACAACCACGAGAAGCGGCAGTGGCTTTGTGAGTGTTTTCTTTATTTCTAGCTCGTGGGAAGGCGAGAATATGTGATGTATGAGCAGCTTTCGCGCGCTTCGCAGAGAAGCGGTCGGTCCTCTTACGCACTTTTGGTGTAGTTCTCTCTTCTGGGGATTGCTTACCTTTTTTTTTTCTAATTGACACCAAATGCATATAGGAGTAATGAAACGAAAACATTCATCACCAAGTAAAGTCAGCGATATGACGCGGAAGCTACATTCTAAAAAGACAGGGCGTGCAAACAAGGACACAAGAAAGAAGTCAGGACACCACAAACGCCGACTAACAACTGAAGAGACGCACAACGGCTGAAAAGGAAAGAAGGAAAGAATTTTAGGACGGTAAAACTTAAGCCATCGGTAGTCAGGCAACGTGCTGTCGACCTTTTGTTAAGACATAACCTTGAGAGAATAGCGTGTAATGTCAAGAAGGCTAAATCACTTACTTTAGAATTGTTTTTTTCAGCCAAAACACATAAGAACGAGATCCCATTTCGAGCAATCGTTTCAGAGCAAGGCACCTGGCAAGTCGCTGTATCTAGTTATTTGCAGAGCTGCTTAACCTCTTTGAGTTTTTCAGACCCTTTTCGTATGCGTAATTCTCAGGCGCTAGTTCAGTTCCTCTCAGAGGAGAACCCCGGCTGTTGTAAAGCTTTTAGTATGGATATTGAAGACCTGTATTATTCTTTGCCACATGAGGAGTTGTTAAATTCTGTTAACGAATGTATTAACGAACAAGCGCACCAGACGGTTTTCACCGATAAATGTGGTGTTTCTACCGGGGCATTTCTAGAAATCCTTTCCAGGTATTTAAAGTCGACGCTTGTAGGTTGGAAGGAAGGCGTTTATGTGCAGAAATCAGGGATATGTATTGGTTCTAAGGTTGCTCCGGTCCTTAGTGATTTATACCTTAGCAAGATTGACAATCTTTTGGAAGGCGCCTTAGGTAATTCGGTTATTAAGGTTTTTCGTTATGTGGACGATTACTTGATCTTTTGTAGTGGTGAGGACTTTGAAAAGGTGGTAACTTCCGTGAGCGAAAAATTTGAAATTAATGGAGGTGGGCTGAGCTTTACTAAAGAGGTGCCTCAGAATAATGGAATACAATTTCTAGACATTTCCTTAACGTTCCAGAAGAACCACGTGTGCTGGCAGTATTCTCCTAGATCTTCGAAACCGCTGTTAAATTTTTCGTCGAAGCACTCGAAGGTTGTAAAAAACGGTATCGCCATGTCTTGCCTTAAATCAGCCCTCACCAAGTCGTGTGAGCACAAAATGAGTGATAGCTTTAACGCACAGGTTACACGTCTTTTAGATGTAGGGTATCCTCGTGATGCAGTGGCCAGGGTCGCTGAACGTTTAAAGAAGTCTATTGTGTTAAGTCCGAGCATGGTTGCAGAAAACGATAGGAAGAAACGTGTCGTAGGTATTCCGTACATTCATTGCGTGTCTCACAGGCTAAAGAAAGTAGGAGGTAGATACGGCGTTAATGTTGTTTTCACGGCTGCCAATAAGCTAGGTAAGATTTGTGCCGCTGTGCAGAGGAAGAATGAGCGAGTAAAAGATAAGAAGCGGACCGATATTTGTTTCGTAAAACACACCAACAAATTCACTGATTGCCGTACGAGTGTGGTGTATAAGGTCCCTTTCAGCTGCGGTCGCTTCTACGTAGGACAAACGGGCCGATGCATTAACCAGAGATTATTGGAACATAAGAGATCGCTAACAGGAGGCTCACCTTCTAATCTATCTTTACATTGTCGAGATTGCAAGTGCACGCCAAAATTCGATGAATGCGCAGTGTTGTACCGTCATAGAAATGAAGAAACGCGCCTAATGATTGAAGCATGGCATATCGAGAATAGTGGTAGCGCATGCGTGAGCCAACCGTCGATTAACTTGCATAAAGATGAAATCAAATGCCTTAACAGTTATCTTCAACGTAGACCGCCACGCGTGCCGGATTGATAGGTTCGCCTATGCATGGGCATGCGCAGATAAGTTTTCGTGCCTTCTTTCCTTTTCAGCCGTTGTGCGTCTCTTCAGTTGTTAGTCGGCGTTTGTGGTGTCCTGACTTCTTTCTTGTGTCCTTGTTTGCACGCCCTGTCTTTTTAGAATGAATACTTACCAACTAGCTCAGCTCTCTGTTATTCTAAGCGGAAGCTACCCCGCACGAAATTTTTGAGCCAAACTTGATTTGACACAACGCGTGGTATCATTCGCGTGCACATTGTCAAGGCCTCGTATGGCTTATCGGCCGGCGATTGCGTCGTCCGGCGACACCGTGTCCACGAATGGCACCAAAAGTCACGTGAAACAGTAGACATGTCATATGACGAGTAACTTGATGGCATCACGCGATGACGTTGTCATCTGCTAACGTCGCGTTATGAAATCGTCGCTTCGTCAAATGTGGGCCGATCTCGGAGGAAGTGCAGCACCGGGAGAGGTGCGGAATGCATCATGGAATAGGAGGGTGAACTGCGTAATCAGCTGAGAACATCAGTGTAGTTTAGTGGGTCTTGATTCATGGCTGCGCTAAAAACACGGGCAACAGAAGAGACGTACACAGACGGACGTCTCTTCTGTTGTCCGTGTTTTTAGCGCAGCCATGAATCAAGTTACAAGTTCGCACCAACTGGCCCAAATGAAAGCTTTAGTGGGTCTCTCGTGCGAGCCTGTGCTCTCCTCAGCAAGATGGCAAATTGGGCCAGTTGGTTAACGTTCATGTTTGAAAATTTGGTTGAAGCGCACTGAAAAACACGCGCTACACCCGCAACGGAAGCTTTATTAATCAGAAAAAGTATTTAAGGCAGATAAGTGGTTCCTCGCACATTCATAGCAGAGCAGGGCGCCACAAAGAAAGGCACTCGTATCGGGATTACAAGAATTTTGGGCGTTACGTGTCATTTATTAGTTATTGCAAGCACTGTGTATCTAGATACGCGTATTCCTTGTCGTGCAGCACAATTGTGGCTTGACACACAGTAGTGTCCGGATGTGGTATGATTCTACTATCTCGCGGGGAAGCTCATCCTTATGTCGAAAAATGATATCGGTTTCTTTAAACACCGGGTAACATCCGCAGTTTTCACAGTGACCTGCAAGATGAGTGTTGCTTGACGCCTTAGTACATGCGTCGTGTTCTGCAAGCCGAGCATTTACGCATCTTCCAGACTGTCCGATGTAGATTTTACCACAAGAATCTGCCTTATATACTTTTTCTGATTAATAAAGCTTCAGTTCTGAGTGTAAGCGTTGTCCTGTCTGTTTCTTCTGTGTTTTTCGGTGCCCTTCAACCAAACTCCCCTTAGCGTTAGCTACAAAGGGACTGCCAATGCTGCCTGCGTGCATTTCATACATTTTCTTGATTTACAGCGTCGAATGCTAGCTCTAACACAGTTTTTAGTCGGAATCGGTGTGGAGTGACGCACATTTGCAAAGAGTGCGTGCACTCTAGTAAACACGAGGACGGCAGTGGATCGAGGGGCACTTTTTTTTCTCAGGCATAACCACATGAACCTGCAGATAATCAGGGCTCGGCCATTGTGTGGAAACGCACGCGGTGCGACCTGCCGCGTCGGGTGACTTTCTATGGGAGAGGGCGTGTGACGACCGGAGTCGCAGTTGAGGCCGCTGAGTTGATGGCTTCTTTTCTATTGAAGAAATATTTAATTGAAGCACACGGGGCTGACTTAAAAGATGATGATGATGATGATGATAATAATAACAATAACAACAACAACAACAATAATAATATTATTATTATTATTATTATTAATGTAAAGAGTAAGGTGCGGACCGTCACTTTGATTCATGTACGGTGCAATGAAGGAAGGAGCCGTGCACGATAATGCTGGTAAGCAACATATAATAATAATAATATCTGGTGTTTAACGTCCCAAAACCACGATATGATTATGAGAGACGCCGTAGTGGGGGGCTCCGGAAATTTAGACCACCTGGGGTTCTTTAACGTGCACCTAAATCTAAGTACACGGGCCTCAAACATTTTCGCCCCCATCGAAAATGCAGCCGCCGCGGCCGGGATTCGATCCCACGACCTTCGGGTCAGCAGTCGAGCGTCATAACCACTAGACCACCGTGGCGGGGCAGTAAGCAACATATATTATCAAGCAGAAACAACCTTCGAAGACAATACACGCATAACAGATATCCCCCAAATACACTTCAAACGAAAGTGTCGATACGCGTGGAATGTCCTAGAGTGATGCGCTCACATTCGTTGACGTCCTGCTCACGTCCCGGGTAAACGTCTGCAGCACAGCAGGCCGACAGTCGACCGTCTCAGCAGATAGACGGGACGTAGCGGCGCGGCTAGGTGAGCAGCAGGGTGAGTGGTGGTGGACCACGCGTTCAGGCAGGCAGACCGGAACCAACAAGCGCAGGAAAGAAGCAGGCAGGAACCGGCCAGGTACCGGGCAGGACACGGACACCTTGGTCACCAGCGCCCGCAGGAGCGCGACCCGTCAGGAGGCTGCCCAGCGGTTGACCCGGGTAGCCCTCACGAAACGTGGCCTCTCGAACGCTGTGCCTCCGTGGCCACTACTGCCAGCTTGCTTGCTTGCTTGTGCCCGTTTGTTGGCTCCTACCCACTACGGGGGATCGGCCATGAAACCGGCGGTTAATTTAATAATATTTTTTAAAGAATGAGGAATAAATCAATTGCCGCAGGAATAAACGAAATTTTAAGAATGACTAGTCGATATGAAATAAGGAGGAGAATAATACCACAATATGAGAAACAATTACCGAATGAATGAAAGGAATTCTGGAGTATCAAATTTTGTTAAGGAATAAGTTAACACGGAGTTCTTCGTGTCTCACCGAGAAATTCGCATAGGGCTGAGCAGACGTTCCTGTTGCTGAAGCCAAGAGAAGACGCCCCAGGGGAAAGAATATTTTGAGAATTCAGATTAATTCTTAAGTTTCTGAATAAAATTTCGAAATGCTTTTTTCTATGCCTAATGAATCGACGGCAGGTAAGCAAGAAATGATCAATGTTTTCAGATTCCTGACAAAAATAGCACATAGGAGATGGCACCAGACCAGACCTGTATAAATAAAAATTAAGTGGGGGTATCCGGCATCGCAATTTTGTAATAGCCACTTCCAGTCTTCGAGTGGGACACCATTTATTATTCCAGCCGAATGAAAGATGACCATATTCGGGAACTGGTAATTTCATACTTTTGGCATCTTGAGTTAGAGAGTACTTCCGAAATCTCGAATCAGTAATAAAAGCTGTATCAGGTACAATGGACAAAATAGGACCACCCAGAGACCACCGCGCGAGAGTGTCTGCCATCTCGTTTATTAGTATGCCACAATGACCTGGGACCCATACCAATCGCACGGTACTCAAATTTTTTGGGATTAAGGAAGTGAATGCATTTAGAACGGGAGACTCAGAAGCAGTAGAAGATAAAGATGTACATACTGTCAGCAAATCAGTAACTATAACAACTGATCTCTGTTTGTTTGTTTGTTTGTTTTGCCTACTTTTCTATGGCACGTACCCACTCTGGGGGATGGGCCAAGAATATGTAGTTGAAGCTTAAAATCTTGTTGTTGTTGTTCCTCAGACACTTGGCGCAACCCACTTAGGGGAATCTTATTCGAAGAATGTAAAATGGTTTTTTTTTCTTCGCCGCCACCACCACGCGCTCCATTTTTGTCCGCAACGTGTCGCATTCCTCGCTGCTGTCCTCGTCTTCTTCACTATTTCACCACAAATAATAATACAGTCGAACCCCTCAATAATGAAATAGTCGGGGAAGCGATTTTTGTTCGTTCTCGGGAAAATAGAAAAATGCGCAAACCAATTACTTCGCATAACGAAAATTTATTTCAAGAAGTCTCTCATCTTGCTCTTTTTCACGTTGCTTTGAAGTTGCTCCGAGTCTCGCAGCTTAATAAATGATGATGATGATGATTACCTTTATAAATGGCTCACACCCACTCTGGGGGATTGGCCAAGAAACGAATAATTTATCGGCAACAGTGGTCACATGTGAAAATGAATTATAGAAGGTTAGAGTATACTATTAATGCTAATTTTAAAATGCAGCTTAATAAGCCTTGCATAACTTCGTCGTCGTCGTGGGCGCCGAGGAAAATGCGCATGATGTCATCAAGAACTCCGCGCGATCTTATTTGCCTATCTCGCGTTTTGTTTCTTTCCTCACAGCACTGCACGCAAGCAAAGCGTGGGAGATCTCGGCGTGCACACGGAGAGACGCGCGGCAGCAAGCAGTTAGGCAGTCTACACAATGTCTGTCGGCATGACGTCACTTTCGTTGGTGTCGTCACCTGAAACGTCACGCGCCGACGTAGTTGCCAACAGAGGGGTTCGCAAATAACTCTCTTCAACAAAAAAAAAGAAAGACTTGTTGCTATTATTGTCATCCAACCGAATGTAAACGGCAATGGTCGCACCGATGCTGGTTGGCGGAAACGTGTGTGCCCGACTTGTCGAATGCGCAGTGGTGCAATTTTCGGACTTCTCGCTTCCCAAATAGCTCCTAGGTTGAAAAAATGTTGCGGATCACTGCCTGAAGCTTTCGTTATTGCGGGAGTGCTTTTCGAAATCTCTTCGCTGTCGATTGGGGGCAAACGCATTGAACTCTATTGACGTTCGTCCGGGACGCCATATTTCTTCGTTGCCGCGAGTATTTCGTTATTGACGGATGCAACTGTAAAGTGTTTTTTCCTCGACCTTGGTGGCGCGCATGTTATGAAGGGGACAATCGTATCACCCATCCATCCATCCATCCATCCATCCATCCATCCATCCATCCATCCATCCATCCATCCATCCATCCATCCATCCATCCATCCATCCATCCATCCATCCATCCATCCATCCATCCAACTATCCATCCATTCATCCATCCATCCATCCATCCATCCATCCATCCATCCATCCATCCATCCATCCATCCATCCATACATCCAGGGAAAATGGCTGCTGTCGCAGCAGATAACGCAGCAAATTAGTTACTGGCTGTCGCAGGATTTTTTCCATAAAATAAGTAGGTTTGACCTTTGCAAAGAGTGATCCCACTCAGTTGTTGTTCTAATCGCTTTTCTGACTCTCATCTATCGCAATCATTCCATATCGCGATTTCAGTTCGCGCGTAATCTCATTCATTATCCACTTAAGTTTCCGACTCCTTGCTTTGTCGCTGAAAATAAAAGCAGAGCGCAAAAAAGACAGGACACAAGAGACAAGAAGACGGGACGGGCGCTTTTCAGACATTTATTTTCAGACAAGGCACCAACTCGCCCAGCAGCGCATTCCATTTGTCGCTGAAAGCGTAAACCACAATGCGCGTAGCAACGTCGTATAACGCCGAACGAGAGCAAAAGTGTATTGTTCTCATAGCCGCTTAACGGATCGATTTCTATGACGATGTTTTTTTCGATTTCTATGACGACGATTCAGCATCTTTGAACTTCCCGAGCTGAAAATCCTTGACAAGTATTTATTTGAAACACGCAACAGTACACGTTCATATTATTTAAACACACAAAATATATTGAAGAACATACTTTGAACCTTTTTCATATCTGATACACGACATTGGGCCGAAAAGTAGTTCGTCTACGGATGCATGACTCTAGCAGTTTCGACAGGATAGTAGCGCAATTTTCGTAACTTTATGGAAAAGGCTGCGAAAGAATATATTCACTAGAAATGGCTTGCAAATTCCTTCACTGCTCTCAACAGGGCAATTTCTGATCACTGGAGCGATTAACCTCTCTAAAAATGAAACTGATCAACTCAAATTTTCTTTAACTAAAAAAATAAAACATTTAACTCGCAGTGATTTGAAGCTCAACGCAAGCTATACATTCATGCGTGACATTCACTTACCCTGTTTTTTCTAGACGGCTCCAGGGATCATCGCGCTCCCATATTCACGCTCGCGTCGCCACAAAAATGCGCGACGCTTGCAGAACTTGCACTTGCAGCAACGTGGTACTGCTGCTGAAAGGCTGAAACGCCATGGAGGGAGCCTATTTACCGATGATGACAATGGGCACCTCAAGTACCCGACACTAATATTCATCGAAATCTGCACTTTGACATGCAACTTCGTCAACAGAGTCAGTGGGTGTGAGGAGGAGCTTGCTTCTGTCAGCACTGCTGCGGCACTTCATACAATGTCCCGTTCTGATGTGCAATGTGAACAACCCGGAGCATTCGGAGGAACTTTGGCAAATATTTTCTAGGAAGTTGCTCCGACTTTTGCTCTGCAGTCGGACTGGCAGCGTCACTGCCATGTATGATCGGGTTGTCAAGCTGGTCCATAAACCACTGTCCAAAAATCTTTTGAGACTGGGAGGCGAGTTAACGGGATCTTACGTGAATATGTAAAAAAAGGAGGAAAAAAAACAGGGGCAGGTAAGAGCCCTGACTTGGTATTAAATAAATTGGCTTCGTATCTGTTGTCCGGGTTTCATGTTCACAGCCAGGTGACGTTGAGTTTGCTCGCGTTTATTGTGGACCGAATAAAGTTGTTTCACTCACTCACTGTTGTAATTTAGCATGGAACTAAAGTTTCAGTCAGCGAAATTTCTATGTGGCTCGAATCCCCTTTTGTGAGATGGTTGTACACATGCTAATTAAGCACTAGCTCGTGGCTGTAGTATGGGGTACTTTTTCAAATGCGTACTATGAACATGTTTGGTGGAAGAAAAATGTTTTAAATTCCTTGATGTCATTTTTGAAGCTGTTTTTTTCTTCTGAATGAAGTGATTAAATCTGAAGCGAGAAACTAATAGCCAAATAAAGAATTTTTGTGCATTAGGCAAGGTGTAACAGCTTGAGATCAGTTAGTTGCGATCATTTAGGACACCAGCAAAATATGCTCCTGATTACCTCTTCCATGGAAAGCGATTGGTGCGCGAAGTTGCTTCTTGCGTAGAGCAAGGACTAAAATTACCTGCAGGCATCTACAAGCAAGAGCGGTAATTAACCGACATGTACGCTATAGGTGCACTTGAACAGTCACGCCACGGTGGTGGACCGGGTAACTTCAGAAAACGCGGCCAGTTGCGTTGGCAGAAAATTTTTTCAGGGGGGGGGGGGGGGGCGGCACCTCCTTGATCCGACATTGGGTCTGGGCAGATAAGTGGGGCCGAGTGCCATTTTGTGCTCTGCATCCCATGGGAAAAAAAATTTTCGGTTGGGGCACGGGCCCGGTGTGCCCCCCACTGGCTACGCCACTGGACGCGGCAGGCGTTTTCATCCAGCGGTCGTTACCAGGCCAATCAAGGCATATAGGCTGCTAAGTATATTTGAAGCGTGCTAATTGTGAGAGAAAGCGGACCAAAAAGAACTTGCTGGGGACCCAACCGAAAACTTTCGCATGGTGCATGCGATGCTCTATTCACCAAGGTGCAGCGCCATCTGTTTGCCCGTTCATTTTAATTTTCGTTTCTGTGTGTGTAACCTTGTCATCTTTAGCCAGGGCCAGCTTTTCACTATTATCATAACATGCACGTCTCCCTATAGGAGACGTTTACAAGTTTTTATTGCGATAGCAATTACATGAACAGTCTCGGCTGAATTTTGCCGACGTCGTCGCCGCCGTCATGCACCGTATATATATATATATATATATATATATATACATATATATATATATATATATATACATATATATATATATATATATATATATATATATATATATACATATATATATATATATATATATATATATATATATATATATATATATATATATATATATATGTATATATATATATATATATATATATATATATATATATATAAAAGCCACAAAAATCATCGAGAAAAGCTTTCCGACGCGCGGAATCGAACGGGTGAGCTCTCGCTTTGCAGCGCGCGACGTTAGACGGTTAGACCACCAACCGTACCGTCTTTCAGCCTGCTAACGGCGAGCTATTTATATACACCATTTACTTCAGCATGCTTTCTTAGTCACCACATAGATGGCACGATGTGCGCGCGTGGCGCGCTTTAAAGATCGTCGCCCCGCTCCTGCGAACGCCGTTGCTCTTCGCCCTACAGGGCGTGGTCACCGTCGTGCGCTTATCTCGGGGATAGAACGGGGCGGTCGGGGGGAGGGGGGAGCGGGGGGTTGTATGCCTTGTGCTTTCCCCGCGATGTCCGCGCTGAAGTCACAGAGCGTACAAGGTCACTTCGCTTGCTGCAGCGGCCGCGTTTGCGAAAGGAGCGCGCTGTTCAAACAGAAATAAATAACAACTGCGACATTTAGTTCGCGCTCGTCCTGTGTGTACCTGTTCGTGCGTCCTGCTTTGTGTTTGAGCAGTGCGCTTCAGGGCGAGTTGTGACGCATGATAGTTCGCGCTCGTCTTGTGTGCGTTATTTTCGTGCGTCCTTTGGGCTCGAGCGACGCGCTGGCGATTTCGAGCTGTTTTGCGTTCTTCGCGTTACATTCCAATTTATTGCTATCGCATTCATTGTTTCACCGTTGCGGCGAAACTGTGTCCTTTTTTAGAGATCCCGGATGTTTCAAGTAAACTGCAAAATATTGTCTCGTTTCTCGTTGTTGGTGCATTATAGCCCCGGTTGCCTCTGCGCTATAAAACCCATCATAATTGGTACAACACACAATTGGGCGTATTGGTTAGGATTCATCTTAAAAACAGCGCAAGCAACACGAAGACGAAGGAAGGCCAAACGGGACAGAACCCGTCCCGTTTGATCTTCCTTCGTCCATGTGTTTGGATGCGCTGTTCTTTGAAAGAGATACTGAATGAAAACAGAGAAAAGTGGCGAAAACATCGACATTCCACTCTCAAGAGGCGAGTGCTTTGATCGACAAAGTTTATTTCACATATTTCTGAGCAGTTGGCTGTATTTTCGGAGGTCTGTTGGCGCGCTAGGAGCTGCGCATCGACGGCCGTGACGTCAGCTGTCCCCGCGGCGGAAGCACGCTTTCCTTCTCTCCTTTGCATCCCAGCCCTTCCACGAAGGTGCTGAGACGTGCCCCACCCGGGTGCACTGTTCGCTGGCGGTGCCGTTCGAACTCGTTCCAGGAAGCGTACTGGTAGTACTGGGAGCAGGGCGGGTTCAAAGACGCGGGCTACGGCTAGCATGGTGGGCACGTCCGTTTCTGGAAATGTTAAACTTCACGGGCTGTAGTTCACAACGTGGCCGCTAGATGCGATATTTTGTGAAAACCACGTTAAATTGATTATTTTCCCCTAGTCTCTAACTAAAATGAAGGCCGTGTCTACCAATTTCAGCACGCTATCTTGCACGAGACTAAAAAGCCACCTAAACATCGTCCAATGTTAGCGGTATAAGCATGTTTCATGTTGGCTACCTTGTGCTGCCGAGCAAAACTAGCGCTGTGGTGTACCCAGAAATTCTATAGTCAAGCTGACGAGAGCAACGAGAGGCCGAGTTGAAACTTGAAGTTGGAGGCACTTGATGGCGTGTCTTCTTTAAAGATATTGTGTATCTGTGTCGTGCTTTGTTGTGTTACCTCGCGAGTGTTCGCTTAGAAGTGAGTGAGATTGCTAAGACTACCAGCAGCCTCAATTATGACGTCATCGACTCTGCTGTCAGTTTGGATGAAGCGCTAAAGACAGAAAAGGCACACATACAACCACACATACTGCACTACGTGTGGGTGTATGTGTGCCTTTTCTGTCCCTGTCTTTCGCGCTGCTCCCTTAAGTTATGTTGAACCAACTAGCCAACAAGTTCACTCTTCAAGGTATCAGTGGTGTTCCGATGTAAGCGCCTGGTATAACTCAGTGCGCTCCAGAATGAGGTATTTGCCTTATTAAGCTTCACCGCTGCACAGTGGTGTTATGCGAAGAAAACTAAACGTCACGCTGTGAAGCTCATGAAGCTCTAGCCCTTCGTGGCCGAGAAGGGTTCGCTGCCGCAAAGGGGTTGATAAAACTTTGACGGCTTCGAAGCAACTTAAAGGAATCAGTCATCCCATGAGACTGTCCGAGAAGTGTGAATATTAAAGCTTACAGGCGTATTTTCCGTTTGTAATGAATATATCGAATTATTTCGCGATTCCCCTCGAATCCGATGTGTCCGACGGTCGTCAAATGAGGTGAAACTTGAGGCACTCGAGAGCGTGCGTTGCGTTAAAATGTCTGTGTATGCCCTGCTTTATGTTACCTCGCGAGTGTTCGCTTGAATTTATACAGATTGTTAAGACTATCAGCAGCGATAAGAAATACATCATCTGCGCATTTATTATTTGACCTGAAATGTAGCAGCTGGCGTTAGAAGTAGACATCCGTAGCGGCGTCGTCGCAATTGTGCAGCAAGTTCACTATGCGATGACGCTACAGGCCACCTGATTCATTGGTATCTTGTAATAATGTCTGTTGGCATAATTAAGTTTCTCCATGACACTATTCCAATCTATTCCAAGAAGTGGCTTGGTCTGTTCTCTAATGTAGAAGGTTGCTGCTGATTCGTTTGTGTGGCAGGTAAAAGAATTGAAGAAACCTTTGCTATGCACTTGCGCATTTATTAGACGTTTGGGTGCTCGTACGGTGACTGGAGACTGCGTGGGCGCCTTTTTTGTAATTAAAGAAGACAAAGCATCAGGTAACGTATGTGGCAGTTACGATTTCCCTGTTGGTGGGCTTCGCTGCACAACGAATCGTCGATGCACAGTACATATGCTTTGTGGCATAACACAGCTGCAATGACATAAAGCTGACTATAGTGAATCTGTCATCTTGTAGCACGTATATATAATGTAAATATATAGTGCATTGAATCCAAGGGGCAATGCAAACATGGCGTAAACAAGCAGGGTACGAGTCAAGATATGGGCGGCGTGCGCAGCACAGATTTCTTTGCGCTCCACAATCAAGGAATTGCTTTGTAAGTTTTACCGCTACACAGGGGTGTAATGCGACGAAAACTAAATACCACGCTGAGAAGCTTGCTAATTGTGGCGGCAATTAGTTGCCGGAAAGATGTATCGCTAGGTTGCTTCAGTGGCGCAAAGTGTTAGCTGGTCCGATACATACACGTTTCACACGAGCAGGTTGATGAAAAATAAGTAATGGGAAAACTTTAACAGCTTCACAGCAGCTTTAGAACGAACAATTATCTCGAGGGACAGTCCGAGACGCATGAATATTTATTGATATATACTGAATATGTGCAGCACAATGAAACGAAGACAGGAGAAGGCACATAAACGACTATGTCGTTTATGTGTCTCCTCTTGTCTTCGTTTCACTGAGCTGCACATACTCAGTATATATCAAGAGATGTACCAACTATATTTAAGTTCAGACAGGCATTTTGTGCATTTTTAATTACGGGTATACTGAACTACTTAGGGATGCCCTTTGATTCCGATGCATGCGAGTTTTACTGTATATACACTTAGCCGACAGTGTGCATTCGTAACACATTGGCCGGTTCAGCGAAGCATTATGTGGTGAGGAGCATTAATTTTCCTGGCGTAAACAAATACTTTTTTTTATTATATGATATTTAGGAGATGTTGGTGCTTCTGTATAGCACCGGCTACTCCTTTTCACTGATGATAGGATATGTGAAAAGCACAGGAATGAAAAAAAATATTTCATAAAGAACAGCTAGGCAAAAAAAGTTATTCACAATGTGCATGGTGTTTCATATATCGGCTTGATACTGCACGCATGCGATGGGAGCCATGCATGCATATGCGACATATTCGGTTGAGGATGGCTTAGATCCATCACCACGATGTCTTTGGTAGGCACCGGGAACTCCACTGATATGACGAGAAAATAAGCAATCTGCATCGCAGCGCCTAGTACACACATATATACTGTGCTCCAAGTAGGGAGGCCGGCTTTGGCGTGACTCTCGTTCGCGTGGTGGCTCGATCGCCACAAGCATTTGTTTAAAACAAGCAATAATATTGATTATTCGGTGACTATCACGGAATCTTGGAGCTAAACGTTTTTCTAAGGCACCTTTTGGGAAAATCTGGCTTTTCTGGAACCACAAAACAAGGCCCAAACAGCAGCTCATATGAATATATAGCATGCTAGCTGTTCCGATCATGTCTCAAACTTCGTCGTCCAAAATGAACCAGCTTCGTAAACTAATGCGCTTGATACGCCAGCAAGGTTAACAAAAAAAAAAAAGAAACCTAATGCGCTGTGCGGCTATGCCTGCGCAGTGATCTCATTGAGCTGAAACAAAACTGATTCCCCCTCCTTGCAAACTGCTTGCCCCTTAGTCAAAAAGCGGCCCTTCCCAAGGAAAGCAGCAAGTATGCACCTTAATTCGTGCGTCCATTAAATCAAGCCACCTGCATTTCCATGGTTAAATCGCATGATGAACGTCTCGAACGCACGTAGAGCCACGGGACTAGGCTAGGTACATCTCGCTTGGAATTTCCTAGGGACAGCACCAAAAAGTGGTCTGGCAACGCGGGCATGTTTTGGTGGCTTTTTAGTCGCTCCCCGCTATCTTTCAATTGCATGGGCTGAAAAGCTCGTGCGATCACAGCCCGTCATAGTGAATAAAATTAAAGAGTCATGCCACCGGTCGATGCCTCAACACGCGTCTCCGAGGACACGAGAGCAATCTTCGCCAGAAGGAGGTGAGCAGTTAAGCTCTTCACTGTGCAGCCACACTTTCGCGGACGTGGTGTTTTGAGCAGGCATCGTCAAGAACGCGCGCGTCTGGTAGAGGAAGCACTCGCCATTCGCAAAAAAAAAAAAAGGTTCTTCATGTGTCAGCTATATCACTAAAAATAGGAAAATCACGTACCTATATAGTAGCGCTCCTCGGCCTTGCGTTTAGAAAGGTTTTGACCACGACTTCCGTCATCCTTGCTGAGATTTGATTGTGTAATGTCGCGCATGCGGGTCAGGAGTTTTTTGTTTCTATATGTTACCTTGGTGCAACAAAGAAAAACGTTGTTACTCTCTCTTCGTCCTTGTTTGACGCGCTGGTGTTCACTTCAAACTATGCAACACCAATCATCTCAACATCGTACCTTTTTTGAATTTTTTAGTCCATGGTCCGTTTTGTGATCTTGAAGAACCACTGCCATTTTGTTTTCTTCAGTATGCCCTAAGGAAGGACATGCCTGTTTTTCATTCTTTACCGTCCGCAAGAGCTGATCACAAACAGAAGCCATCTAGTGGGAATGATATTAAGCTGCCTTTAAGCGTTCTAATTCTGCGAAAATTTTCAGTGGTTCGTGCATGATATTTCAGCAGTCACTCACCACCGATAATATATAGCTAACAGGGCGTCTCTATTTGCTGTCACATGTGTCACTTGATGCAGTCAGAACTGGAAATAAAGAGCGGTGCTTCGACGCGCAAGAACGAAGCACTTAGCAGGCCTTTCGACTTGGTGCTGACAGAACATGAGCTAGACGAATATCAGGGGCATCTGAAGTACTGGCGAGATACGACCAATAACATCTGCATACGCCACTGCAATAGAGTTCAGGACTGGGCGAGTTGGTTCGTACTCATTGCAATAGCATGGGCAACAGGATATAAACCCAAGACGGAGAAGTGCATAGGACTTTACACCTGTCCTGCGTACTTCTCGGTCATGTGTTCCTTAATTGCTGCGCTGTTCTTACCATGCATACATATGCTGGGCCAAACGCGATCGTTCGTTTATGTTAAGTAAATTATAATCGCGCAGCGTTTAGTTTTTTTGTATAATGTTTGATTACTGTGTCGTTTGCTGCTCAAGCGTGAAATTCGACGGCTACTCCTATTCAATAAATGCTCAACAGGCGAGAGATATTTACTGAGGAGACACGGAATTCCTTCTATCAAAACAAAACTGCGTGAAAATTTTAAAGCTGGCCATTGCACGAAAAGATGGTTGATCCCTCCGTGATAGGAATCGGAATAACACAAAAGTAATGCGTGCCCTTACAGAAGTAACTGAATGTTTACTGTACATTGATATAAGAGAGTTTGCACAATGTATATTGATGTCTGGCAGCTAATGTCACCGCTTAACGAGGATGCCCCCACTTTGATTATTGGTGGTACATGTCCATCCGGACGACTAACGTCCATGTTAAATGATTAAACAAACCCTTGTGGTAGCTGTAGTTAACGGTGAAAGCGTAATCAGAGAACGAGGTGTGATAGCGAGAAGAGCGTCGCCTGTTGGACGCAGAACTTGGTCGCCATCCCGCGGCATGTTAAAATGTTATTGAACACTACGGCCGCACTAGATGGAAACGCAAAGCGCGTCGTGCCGCCCCGGCAACCCGGCCGCGATTTTTCTCGGGGCGAGCGCGTGAGCGGGGAACGCGGTGTTACAGCAAGGTGCGGTCGGCGCGCGTCGCAGAGCTATTAGAGAGTTTGACAATTGGGGACCCAAGACGCTGGGCCCCCAAGCTGCGTTTGGCAGGCTGCTCTTGCGTTCGGTTGATCAGCAGAGTTTGAGAATTGGGCCAACGCAGGCTGCGTTGGGTCAAGCGCACGGAGCGCCACGCGTGACGAAATTTAAAATCATGCGAGACGCGGGCCATACTGCGCCGTGGCCCGCGCTGCGTCTGTGTATTCTCGCTAGAGACCCAAGACGCCTTGGGGCCCCACGCTAGTTTTTAATTTTTGCGTCTCGGGTCAACGCGAGCGCAGGAGCCCAAGAGTTTCTTGGGTACTGCGCATGCGCCCTGGCGGCTCGCAAGCTTCTTGGGTCCCCAAGCTCCTTGGGGCCCCAATTCTCAAACTTTCTATTTTTGGTTTGGATTAGCGTGATGCTATGAGCGAGCCCGACGCTTTTACGACGCTTGGGTTAAGGTCACCACCTCGCGGTGTGTTAAGGCATTGACAAATTGAACTTCTATTGAAAACGCGCCGAATGGGACGGACGTGTAACGCGTTGCAGGTGCTAATCGCGGAGGCCACAGTAATGACGAATTCCTTTACCGCTCCCAGAGGGCCACACCACCCTGCCGACCTGGAGAGTGGCAGATATAAAAGGCGCGTTTCTAAAGCCTCTAGAGTGTGTGAGATTTGATGGCATTATTTCCATGAAATAAAGAAAAAAAAGAAAAAGAAAGTGACTGTGGCGCAGTGGATAGCGTGCCCGGCATCTGTTGCTACGGGCCGAGCGGTCGAGGGTTCGATGCCCGTTGACGGAACTTCTTTTCTTTGCCATCTGATCGTGTAAATTATTTCGACGTCATTTCTTTGACGGAAATACGTCACTGAAGTCTCGGTGGACCCCGGCATAAAACACTTTCCTGTTAAAAATATAATGTTACTCTCGACATATCCGCGAATGAACCATTCTTGCAGTCGTAAGCTGAAATAGAAAGAGAGAGCAACGTTACACGACATGCACTTGCAGTGAGGTGAAGCACTGAAGTTTCACCGCTGTCAGTAAGTCTTGCAGCCTCAGTTTGATTAAGTAGATGTCAACAGAAAGCGCAGACGGCGAAGCAACACTATTCATAAGACGCGTAATCAGCCGCGATCTTGAACTCAGATGGATGGCGCCATTTAAGAAAGATGCCTCCAAATGCTCCTTACTGCGTATAGCAGGCTACTTAAAGAGCCCGGATCTTTCGTGAGGATATTGTAAATAAAAAATTCACAGCATATCCACGGGTGAATGATGAAGAGCTTGGGCGAAGCTCCTGAAGCAATCATGGTTACACCGTGAAATCTTCAGTGGTTTCGCCCAGCAGTAATCAAAGCGATAGCCCAGTACATCATCAAAGACGTCACAAACACTGTATATATTTATACAAGAAATTTTATTCATCGTAAGTGGTAGCTAGACGTGGCGTCCGTTCCCCCTTCATTATAACGGCCTTATGGTCAGTGAGGTAATGAATCGGTGATGGATCGTAGTGGGATGTTTGCAAAGGCGAAGTAGTGGGCAGTTTGCAAAGGATCGGTGATGGGTCGTAGTGGGATGTTTGCAAAGACGAAGTAGTGGGCAGTTTGCAAAGGTGGTTACGCCGGACAACGGAGACGTGACAAGGTTAGACTAAGAGGAGCTTCGCCCCTAAAATCACTCACTGCATTTTCTAATACGTGCAAATGTCTGTTTTCGATTTACATTGCGAGTATTGCTAGCGTTGAATAACGCTTATTGTAGCCGTTCCGTAAATAATTGTAAAGGCAACAATGACAAGTAGGGTAATAGTGGTGGCGCTGTAGTGGTCTTGAGTCGCAGCTTTTCCTTTAGAGTCCGTACTGAGTCTAAGGGCATCATAGTGCAATTCCGTGTTCGACAAGCTTTCAATGTCCGAACGAGAAATTTAAAACGGGTGATCGGGAGCTATATTGCCAGCAAAGGCGCTTGTCGCCAGGAAACAGGCATAGGGAAAGTAACCGGCAAGTATTGCCAAGAAACTGCAATTTGTTATTCCTTGGCACCTCGCAAATAAAGTGTAGGCCTTCAGCTTCAAAGCATGACATGCTACGTTCACATTACTGTGCTGAACATCTTCCTTCACTAAAAATCAAGTAATAATAATAAGCGTATCTGTAAACTGTAATACCTGTATGAAATTTAAAAAGAGTTCAGGGAAAGATGCAAACTTGAAGAGATGAAAAACACCGGGTTGCCACTGGAACCAACGCTTTGACAAGCGGAGTTCTTCGAGCTTGTTGTAAGACAAGTCCCCTTGTCTAAATGTTGGCTCCAGCGTTTTTTCATCTCTGCATGAAGTTTGGCGTTTAAAGGCACTGACACTGGTGGAAGAAAGAAAGATGGTCAACTATAGTGCTATAATCGAGCATTTATTTCTCGAATTCAAGGGGATTTGTAATCTTAAGATGCGTTTGGAAATCAGAAAAACCGGCACGTCGCGCCGCCTGGCGACAAGCCTTGGTGCTGCGCGAATGAGTCACTCGGATTGCTTGTACGTATTCTGCTGTTATTTCGGCGCACCGCAATTCGTATTCAAAATTATTCTTTATATTATCATGTATCCCCGTTTGATTCTAGACTTATCACAAAGTAAAAGGAGTTGACGCTGAAAATTGGCGTTGCCTTCGCGATAATGTTGGGCCCTGTGATGCAGGTTCTTTTTCTGTTTACGACAACTCTCTATGACTGAGCGTCGGAGAGCTTTATTAAGGACAAAGCCGTTGGTTTATCAAACACACACAACTTTTAATTATACACTGAAGGATAAATTAATATACACAGGTAAACACTTAATAAAAGAATTCGGCAGATCCCACGTACCGTGGGAATCGATGTTATGCGAAGCATGCGCGGGATGGTGACTGTGGCATAATTTTTCATGTTGAGCGAAACGTTACGGACTGACGCTAGAGAAATGTGAAAGTGGTATAAAAAACGCCAGGCCTGCGCTGAAACCGCAGCACAGTCACAGCGAAAGCTGGAAGAGCGGCGTTTCTAGAGCCCGTTGTAAGCTCTCTTGGGGCGACAATACAAGTACACTACAAAGGTACCCACTACACCATAAATCACAATTTTTGTGAAGTTGAGAAGCACCTACTAAGCCATTATTCGTCATTCTGCGGAGAAGCGAGGCACCAGCTACACGTCTGTAAGGCATTATGTGCACTTTGTTGACGCGACGACTGATGGCGATGAAGAAATATGGCTCAGCCATTTTTAATGGGTTGGAAGCTTTAAACGGCCCACCAGTTATGTAATTTGCATTGGGTGACGCTCGGTCGCTATTTCCTTATCCCGTCATGCTGTATAATATACGTTGACGTGGGAGAGAGACGGGGGGGAAGGCGAAGAACTTTACTGAGGCCCCGAGGAAATGGATCATGCGCTTATGGGCTTCCTTGGAAACCAATACAAGTGCACTTGCGAGGAACCCACTACGCTCTAAATCATTGTATTTTTACTGAGACCCCGAGGAAGTGGATCATGCGCTTATGGGCTTCATTGGCAACCAATACAAGTGCTTGCGAGGAACCCACTACGCTATAAATCATTGTAATTTTTGAGATGTAGGGCAGCAGGCACTGTGCCATTTTTCGTCATTCTACGGAGAGCCGTGGTACCTGCTAAACGCATGTAAGGCATTATGCACACTTTGTTGATGCTGTGCCTGATGACGACGAAGAATTATGGCAGAGCCCTTTGTAATGGGTTGGAAGCATTCAACAACCTACTCGCTGCGCAATTCGCATTGTGTGACGCCTGGTTACAGAATTCGCGTTGTGCGACGCTTGGTGCTTAATTTACTCTTCTACCACGCTATATTGCATATGCTAATGTGGTTCCTTCCCGACATGAAGCCTGTGTAGGACCTTTTTGCAAAGCTGTTTCAAGCACCGGCATGGCTCAGAGGTTGAATACTGGGCTCCCACGCAGAGGGCCCAGGTTCGAACCTCGTTCCATCCTGGAATTTTTTTCTTATTTCGCTTTTTTTTTTATTTCGAGCGATACTGGTTACGGACACCAGCGGCGGCGGCGGACAACTTCGGCGCCAAAAACGGCTGGTGAAATGATCTCATAACAGCTTCCGCTGTAACACACTCATATGCTGGAGAGTCGCATATGTAATATAAAACCAGTTGTTTAGAGTTCCGTAACGATGCCAACAGCAAAATGGGTGTTACGAACACTAGACGCCGTAAGCTCATAATTAGGGCTTATATTCTGCGGGTACTGGGCTTGCTGCGTCCCGTCCGTAGTTCAAGCAAGGACGACGGAGACTTCAACTCACAACAAACAACAATAATTTATTCGACTCTACGCTGCATACGGTGGGGTCGGTCTAGGGACACGAGACGACGAGGCGGGGACCATGATCGGCAGCAGCAGCAATCGGCCAGCGCGGGTGGCAGCATCCGTCCTTCCTGGCAGCCCAGGCACCCCTGGGCTCCCCTGGGCAGCGCGCAGGCTGCCCCTTTTAAGCCGCGCAGCTGGGCCACGCGCACCGCCTCTGCGCAGCACGTGGCGCTATCTCGCGGTAGCCGGTGGGCGTGGTTCCCACAATTGTTAAATACTGGATAGCGCGAATCCGAACAGCACAAAGAAGAAACACAAATGCACAGGACAGGCGTTACTCGCAACTAAGCTTCATTCAGCATGGTTGCCCTGGATATACAAGTATCCGAGCCGCACGCGCAGGCGCCCTGCACGTACGTTACAGCCACAGTTGCAATTGTTACAGTTGCGTTACAGTTGTTATGCTTATACTTATCTCTTATGACGGGAACGCACGCACGTTTCACGAACCTGTGTTTATGTGTAGAAGGGGTTCTTGACAGTTCTTGAACAAGGTCATCATCACCGTGATCAGTGAGTACCAGCAGCTGCACCGGACTTGTTAATTGGATCCGTTCGTGATCGCGGCTACGAGGGGTCTAATTGTAGTGAAGTGGGAGGTATAGCACAGCTAATGGAAATCCTGGATGCCTCTTACGGTGAAATGATCTATGACGCCTCCTGTCCTGCACGTTGCAGCGAGGTCTTTTGATGCCCTGTCCACATTCAAGCCGTCTTTCACGCAGTATAAGGACCAGGCGTTGTTGGGTCTTGATAAATCAACGTCGAAATCACCGGTAATGATGAGAGGCCTGGTTCTCTCGGCAGATTTATTGTAGGAAGTATTGACCCCGGTTTTTGTGTAATCGACGTGGTCCACGCTGCGGACCACGCGAACGAGTGCATGGTAGTTGAGCGTCATCGAGGGGTGTTCTGTCGTCAGCTTCCTCACTTTCCTTGTGTCCGCTACGGTGCTGTAGCAGTTACAGTGCTCGGCTGCTGACCCGAAGGTCATGGGTTCGATCCCGGCCGTGGTGGTCGCATTTAGATGAATGCAAAATGCTCGATGCCCGTGTACTGTGCGATCTCGGTGCGCATTAAAGAATACCAGATGGTCAAAATTAAAGCCCCGACAATTATTAAATGCGAAGCATTTCTTAGCGAACCTCTGGCACTTTAAGCGTTTCTATCTACGTATCTATCTATCTATCTATCTATCTAGCCGCCTACGTCTGGGTGCTCTCAGGATCGCCTCCTTCACATGGTGTAGACCAAAATTTGCATGGGAGGGTTAGAGGATTTGACGAATATGACTGCCGGGTCATGACATGAATAACTTTAAAATCCTGTCGCGTACGTCGTCAAACCCTTTCCACTAGACACGTATGGCACATACCCGTTTACCACGGGCCGCGGTGTACGGGTATGCGCCACAGGTGATTGACAGTTTATATGTACCTAGGAACGGCGAGAACAGACATTGGTAACTTAAATGCTAGAGCGTTAATGAAAACCAACATTGGCAGCGTTGACTCAACGAATGTAAAGAATGAAAATTAGGATCCCAGCAGGAATCGAACCCAAGCATTCTGCGTGGCAATCAGGTATTCTACCACTGAGCCATGCCAGGTCTATAAACAGGTTTGGAAAAACAGCCTACGCAGGCGTAAAACAGTGCAACGTCAATTGTGGTTGTGGTGCTGGCTATCTAATTTTAAAAGAAAGCAATAAACACTACATGATGCTCCTACGATGCGTACTCGTACGATACAGGCGTCATATGAGATTAACGTCTGTAGTTCCAGCGTTGGCTCCGCTTTTACAACAGTGTCATAAACATTACGTTTGTATTCCTATGATTCAGCAAGGTATATTGAAGCATTGAAAGGTACATATGATATCCACATTACCGCACCGTAGAGTGCACTTTGTCCACCAGAACGACGCAGTGTCCTCTTCATTTCTTACGAGGCTGGGCGATGGCCTCATGGTGACCGAGGATGATGCCGGATTGATTGACAGCCGCTTTGTAGAATAGGCTACGTAGGGCACATACGCCCAGGTAGTCTACGAATACGACAAACACCATCCACTGATGTTGGTATACGTAGCACTATCCAGGACTACCAGCCTCGACGGCCTATACCTCACCAACGCGAAGGGTGACTTCAGGTTCCGACATGTCGCCGGCTCTATCGACAGACAAATTGTAGACGAAGTGACCGAGGCATCCACGATTTCCAACAGTTGTACTATACCTCACACTTCACTACACATGAACCCCTCGTCTCCGCGATCACGACCGGATCCGATAACAAGTCATGACCAGCTGCTGGTGCTCACTGATCACGGTGATGATGCCCTTGTTCAAGAACTGTCAGGAACTTCTTGCACACATGGACACGGGTTCGTGAAACGTGCGTGCGTTCTCGGGAGACGTATAAGCACTACATATCAGCTTACCGCTTCTGGTGTTGGTAATACCGACGCTGCCATTGGCAGCGTTACCCAACCGTAAACAACTGGTTATATAACACATATGCGGCTCTTCAACATATAATTGTGTGCGTATCAAATTTATACAAATCTTTAGCGTCATTCTGTAACGTGTCGCTCAGTAAAAAGTTACGCCACAGTCACCTACCCGCCGCATGCTTCGCATAACATCGACTCCCACGGTACGTGGGATCTGCCGAATTTTTATTATTATCACTTTCCTTGCGCTTCAATGTGTGTGTTCGCGTTTACTGTGTTGGTTGAGACTTTGTATCACCTGTGGCATATTAGAGCTGTGCACGGGCCGTATTTCCGAGCCCGAGCCCGGCCCGGGCCCGCTGACTTTGTCGAAGGCCCGCCCGAGCCCGACGGCAAAAGGCTGCGAGCCCGCCCGGCCCCGCCCGACGTACGAAAACACAATCCCGGGCCCGGCCCGGCCCGGTTTTTTGAAGGTTCGCTGCGAAAACAAAACATCGTTTTCCGGTAATTTGGCATTTTATTGAGCATAACAAATATGATCAAACGACACACGACGAACAGTCTCCATTACACAGATTAAAGATTGTCGTGCAAAAAGAGCAAGCAGTTCAACGATTCCGGCTTCAACGAAGTGCGGCGCTTTTGCATCATGTAGCCCGCCGAACTGAAGTTACGTTCGCTGCTTGCACTCGTCGCCGGAATTGCTAATATCTTTTTTGCCAGCCTGGCAAGCTTGAGATATCTCTGCTGCTTGTTTTTCCAGAAGACTAAAACTTCAGATGGACAGGAGGGCGATTCCATAGAGAGATAATCGGAGAGCTCATCTTTTGTAATTGCTACATTCTCAACACTGTCGCTCCACTCGCTGAACAACTGCAAGCATTGCTTTTTTGTGGCAGGTTCTTCCTCACAATTCCCACTCATTCTCTATATTTCGGGCTTGAGTGGGGCTTTGCGCCGGGCCCGAGCCCGGCCCGATAAAACTCCAAGTAGCCCGAGCCCGGCCCGGGCCCGAAATGAAATTACGTCGGCCCGCCCGAGCTCGGCCCGCGGGCCGGGTCGGGCTCGGGCTTTCGGGCTACCCGGAGCCCGTGCACACCTCTATGGCATATATCCGCATAACATAAACTCTGGTATGCGGGTATGTCCCACGCGTGACTGAGGGAAAGGGTTTCATGACGTACGCGACAGGTATTTTGCGTTAGTCATGTCATGACCAGTGAATCGTGTTCACCATACACTGATCCCCTGCTATGCGAATTTTGGTATATTAGAAGGTATGGAGACGACAAGGAGAGCGCCCAGACGTAGGCGGCTAGATAGATAGATAGATAGATAGATAGATAGATAGATAGATAGATAGATAGATAGATAGATAGATAGATAGATAGATAGATAGATAGATAGATAGATAGATAGATAGATAGATAGATAGATAGATAGATAGATAGATAGATAGATAGATAGATAGATAGATAGATAGATAGATAGATAGATAGATAGATAGATAGATACAAACGCCCAAAGTGCCTGAGGTTCGCTAAGAAATGCTTCGTATTTAAAAGGTTCACGGCACACGGTAAAACATTCTTAACCACAAACAAAACGCAAGTTCAAGGACCTAAAATGGACAGTCTAGTTCTGACGCGGCTGAGCGGCGGAGCGGGGAATGATACGAGTTCGGTCTCACCAAATCGCGGAGGCTTGACTGAAGGAACGGTGATCGCTCGGCGACACGATGAGAAGCCAGGGCCAACCTGGCCAGGCAGCTGGACGCACAGCTCGGGCCCGTAGCTCAACTGCTGCTGCTACGCTGCCTGCCGGCATCGGAGTCCGCAGGCCTTGAGGTGGAGTTCGGGCACCATGGCTATAGTCTCGCACGGGAACTCGATGGCAGGAGGCCACGGCCGGTTGAAGTCTTGGTGGCTCGGGTCCGAAACCCGACGGCCCATCTTCAGCGCCCGGTCCGGTGACAACCTTCTCTTTGCCTTGTTCCCTTCGAACTCCCCCGGAACTCTCCGACTCTTCCACGACCCAGGCTTTTTTCTTGAACTCCGGCCCACTTGTCCCGTCCTCATTGGCGATGCTGAAGTTTCGTGGCGGCTAACTATTGGCCCCTGGAAATTCCGTAGTGACTTCCCATTTGGCGACTTGCACGTCGAGCCTTTGCGCCACGCGCTCCCGTGCTGGGCGTTGTTTCGACGTCGTCGTCTACGTCTTTTATTTGGCCGCCGTTAGCGCGCGCTAGTCTTCTTTTCATGTTGCGCACTTTTGAAAGCCGCACACTTGAAACGCACACCACACATCACAGGCCCATGTCAAGCTACAGCGCTTGCGCGCTGCGTGCACGCCTGCGCAGCAAACCTCAGAGCATGAAGACGAACCGCTGACGCACTCACCTACCACTGTTTGTACCATGCGTTGCCTATACGACTCCGTAGGCACAGCCGATGGAAAAGTTGTGATAAAAAATGGCGAAGCTTGCACTAAGTCGCGCAAGGCTTGAAACAGCGAAGGTGAACGATTCTGAATCTGATTGCTTGTATGGGCTTGCTAGGCTTTAGCTAGCTCATGCTAGGTTGTTTCTAGGTTGCTCACAGGTTGTTTCGAGGCTTCAGTTAAGTGATGCTAGGTTGTTTCTATGTTGCTTTTCAGCGCAGAAAGGTTCGAGGTAAACCACAGACAGTCAGACACGACACGGATGACCAAACTCCAGAGACAGAAACTCGCTCTGAAACCAAGCGTTCGCTCCTCTCATAGGGTCTACGGGCGCGTCGTCGTTGGCGTAGAGCTTCCATCGCTTCTCAGCCGCCGTTGCCTTGTGCTACCTCGTTGTTGCACGTACCGCTCAAGCACTCCGTACAGATGCCACGGTGTTTATCAAAGCTTTTCTCAGTTGCTGGTTACGTCTGCGTAGAAATCTTAACTGGTCTTTGCCGCCCGTCGGTTGCCTTCTTCACTTTTAGCGGGCCAGTGGTGGGATTGGCCCGATTTCGGTGGCACGTACCTGTTCATGATGATGATAGTTTTTGTACACACCAAAGTTCTTACGGCCGCTAAACAGCTTCGCTGGTAAAAATATTTCACGGTGTTTTCGAGGAACCACATCTTCACTGGGAACTCTTTACTAGCAACGTTTTGTTGCATTTAAAAAAAAGGTGCCGCATGAATTTGCTGTCAGTCCTTTATATAGGTTGCCTAGCAGAAAACTCGGAGGGTGCTTAAACGGACTGTAAAGGCAAACACCAAGTCGACGTGTATTGTACAGATAGCGTTCCGGAATCCTCGCAGTGCTTGTTTCGTGCCAGGGAAATGCTTGTTTTGAAAGAAAATCAAGTTTTAGTCGTCCCGATACCTTTCGCGCACTTCAAAGCTCCCGCCTCTGAGAACGGCCTTCTGACGTAGCATTCGCCATGGCCGCCCCTAAGTGCCCGGCAGCCGACGCTGCTGCGCAGCAAAGCACAGCCCGGCGAAAGCTGAACTTCCGTCGTTCTGAAGGGTAACGGCAAGAAGTTCCCTTTTTCCACGAATCGGATGGAGGTGCACAAGTTGTATTTTGTTCCGTCTTGCAGTCCACTAAAATGCTCTTTTTTGTCATAAGTAGTTTGAGTACCTCCGATTACCTGTACTAAGGACCTACTACGTCACCGGGCTTGTGTTCCAGAATGTCCCACTGGTGGCGCAGAGCGTGTCCTCCATTTATCTCAATATCTCGATTACCAAAGCGCTACTGTGTATCATCATATTGAAGGAACACAAAAAGGGAGAAGGCAGGGAGGTTAACCAGACAGCAGTCCCTTTAAGCTTCGCCTTGATGTCCATTACTTGCATTCTTGCATATTACTGACACTGATTTTGAATACTTACGTACGTCGGCATGTTTCGCTCGCGAACGACGGCGCCGTAGCCGACACCGCGTTTTTTGCCACATTAACGCTGTTGCGTTAATAGTTCCGACCAGAATGCTGTCAGTGCGCATTACCGAGCAGTTCGTTTATTCAAAACCTATCTTTTCAATAACCTCTTGTATTTTCGACCTCTCGCGGCGTTCATCCTTCTCGTGGAGGTGACATCGCTTATTCACTGGCACTTTATTATTGCGCAACGTTTGCTTAATCAGCTGTAACTTCTCATTTGCGCAATGTAGCATGTCCCGCTTACACATTACAGTGAGGTTACCACAACAGGCGATTCTGGTGGTCGTGTTGTCCACCGTCGGTGTCCATCGCAGTTATCGAGCACACTGAAAAAAAGAAGCGAGAAAAAATATGGCTCATCTCACCGTCGTATGAATAACACGAAACTGACGCGTGTCTTCACAGAAGTATTTATCGTCTATTGTACAACGATATATGAGAGCTTTTACAATGTGTATTGCTGTTTGGCAGGTATAGCGCCGTTTCACGAGGATGCAGCCATGTTGATGCCTAGTGGCACATCTTCATCCCGACGACTAACGCCCATGGTCATGATTTAACTTTTGTGGTGGCTGAAGTTAACACACCTGGACACAACACATGGTGAATACCACGCGACGATGACATCGACAAGCACATAATAAATACTGGTACTAGATATGCACGCACGCCTTCAAAGTGCCTTCACTAGAGGAGAGACACGTCTGTGTCACGGTGCAAGAAATACTTTCCAGGTGAGCGAACGAGGCGGAGCGAGCGCTTGTTGGAGAGAGGCGGATTGTGTTCTCGTTTTCAGCATGCCCAGATATGGCGCGCCGGACTGAGGACCGTTAGAATTACTGTATATGCTACCTTTAGGTAGCAAAGTAGCGCCGTTGACAGAACTCGCCGCTCGCGCTCCCATTCGCCAAGCGCGCTCACGTGCGCAAAAAGCGTCCTTTTGAGAGAAAGCCAACTTCACGGCAGCGCGGGTGCTGGTAACCGCCACGCCACCGCCGCCGCTGTCCCAAGCAGTCCGGCGAGCCGATACGGCTCAGTGCGCAATGTGTTTTGTTGGTGTTTTGTTGCTGTATTGTGTTGTGTGTTTTTAGTGAACGTCAGTGTTTGTCGTGCCTGTGCGGAGCAGCGCCGTGACTCAGTGCTGCCAAGTTCCGACGATGACAGGGTGCTGCGCTCCCCACTGCACGAACCAATATTTTTGAGACTAGAGTAGGCGACAACAAACAGGATATGTATTACTTTTCGCCCACTGTCAACGGCTGGCTAGCCGTTGACAAAAATCCAGCGTGACAGAACGATAAAATTGTGCGCCAGTTACTGTGTGAATATTCATCTTACAGGTCTATTGAAACAGAATAATTCAGTACGGCAATAAAGTTCGAAGCCTTACCGAGTGTACACTTTATGCCACAGCTACCTAGATACACGTGAAATTCTCGTTTGCTTGTAAAACACAAAGTGCTCATTCCAGTACTTGTTTTCTCGAGCCCACCTGCTTAACCTGCTAAAGTGCTGCGTCAAAAACTAGGTGAAACGAGCGATTTGCTGAACTTAATTTGTCCGGAATCGCGTCTGTTTTCCTGTTAGCTGTTTAAAACAAAAATATTACTTCCGATAGTGACTGCCATCGAACAGTTTATAGCACGCGCTTCACCTAAATTCATTATTTTTTCCAGATTTTTTTTTCTTCGAAGCGAAAGTCATTGCTCCAGCGACGCGTTATGAACCGAGTGAGAAAGCACACGGAGCCGTTGGGCCGCGTCTCGTCGGCTCCTACATTCCAAAGGAGTGGCTTTCCTGCATGACGTGGACGCCTCAGCGGGCAAGATGGCGGACCTATGCGCAGCTCTGCTACCTAAAGGTAGCATATACAGTAATTGTAAGGACCGTGGCGGGCTGCTGGCAAATTCCGCAAAGCACCTCCGGCACGTGGGCGACGTTTTACAAATCTTAAAAACCGAGTTATCGCGCGATATCGAACACGCGACACGTCGCGCGAACGGCCCGTTTCGTCGCTGCGGTTTATCGCATGGCGGTGATGTGATAAACCAGACGGCACCTTTCGCTGTCCCACCGCGCTGAAAAATAAAAAAAAAGAAAAGAGTGTAAACAGCTCAATACGGTTGAGAAAGGTCGAAATCGCAAAAGAGCGCGTCAGCTTTCACGTCTTCCGTGAGTCGACTGAGCAGCCTATGTGAGTACGCGTGCGCTTCTTGTGCTCCGCTGAAACTTGTGGCTCAGTTGCACAGCTCATAGCGAGCGTATAGCGCTGATATTCTGACCAGGGGCGGGAAAAAGATTATTTATGAGCGGAACTTTAGGACTACGTAAAATTTGGATATTTCCTTGTTCAGGAGCCTTATTTATGACAGAAGAAGCTTTGTGTCAGGACTGCTTCAGCCTTCAAATAGATCTCCGTAAGATCTCCAGATGCGTCTGTGTGTGACAAAAATTTTGTTCTTGAGCAATCCGATGTTGAGGAGCTGAACATTTTTGTTCGCCCCGCCGCGGTGGTCTAGTGGTTATGGCGCTCGACTGCTTACCCGATGGTCGCGGGATCGAATCCCGGCCGCGGCGGCTGCATTTTCGATGGAGGCAAAAATGTTTGAGGCCCGTGTGCTTAGATTTGGGTGCACGTTAAAGAACCCCAGGTGGTCGAAATTTCCGGAGCCCTTTCTTTACGGCGTCCCTCATAATCATATCGTGGTTTTGGGCGTTAAGCCCCAGATATTATTAATAACACTGCAAGATAACAACATTTTGTGAACTCACGCTATTCATAATATTATGCCAAAGAAAATTTTGAGACCAACGGGTTCAATAAATTGTTGTCGAATCTCGTTAAAATCCCATTTTCGCGCAATTGGCAAAAAGCGGTTCTGGCTCAGTGGAGACTATAGCGAGTTTTTTTGACGAAGGTAAATTTTTTTTCGCGACAGTAACATTGATGTTGTTTTGCTGGGGACTCGGAGAGCAAAATATTTTTATTTCAGCAAAACTAAAGGGGGTCGCCGGACATGCACCGACGTTCTTATCTGAACACATCCCACAGAAATCATCGACGATATGTGTTAGTATGAGCGAATAGCCGAACGAGTCTGGAAAGAAATATACTGGCTTCACTTATGGGTGGTAGATAGAGAGCGTATATATTAGAATACTTCAGTAGCGTTGATCATCATTGACCACATGGCGGGTTTGTATGATTGTCGTACGTATAGCTAACACCTAGCGCACATCCTGCTCGACAAACTTTAGTGCCGCTATATTCTAAATGTTCCTGACACAGCACGTGTCGTGTGAAGCTACGAAGCGAGCCTCGAAGACGGCCTCTTTTGCGGGCATTTGTGCGGCCAGCAAAGCAACGCAAGCGCATAATTAGAGAGGGCCGTATGTCGGATGATAAGATCGATAGACATGCGTAGCCAAGCCGCGCAAGGAGATGGCTTAGGGACCAGAGCTCGGTCCACGCCGGACGAGGTTTAGGGGATGCGCCGGTTTCCGGCTCTTGTCCGGCGCCGCTTGAATATTTATGAGGTTTTAAAGGTCATTACGTCCGGTCGGGATCACGCAGCATCCAGCGAAGCAGCCTCCGGAAGGAGACGGCGGCGCAACCAGTGAGTATACTACTCGGCAGATTCGAATGCAGAGCTTTCTCACGAAAGATTCTCTATTAAGTCGGAGGAAATGAGCATGCTCGGATGACGTGTCGGCATCCACGGGGGCCATATTTTCACTTATCATTCGAAAGATCGCGGTAAGTGTGACTGGCACAAAGCGCAGCATCATTGGCATCCTCGGCCTCTCCGTAGACGCGAATCGAGGACACTTGACGAGGGCTGTTTGTTAAAGGTATGCGCGGAAAAAGAACGGCAGCAACGGAAAAGCGGGACAGGCGCTCGTTGGTGGAGCACAGGAGAAACTCGATTTATTGGCAGAATAGCACACCTCATAAGAGACAGCGTGAGTAAGGAAGAGGAATGAGACTACAAGGTTTAACAATTTCGTAATATGATAGGCAATTAAACTTCTCAATTTGATAGCATATCATATTAAGAGATTTGGTAAAAAGTGCGTTATCACCCCTTCTCTTGCTCTATTGGATGCTGAACCTGATCTTCTCTGTGCGGCTGTCGGGTTTCAGGTCGCAAAGGAAAATCAAAGATCACGTTTTGTAGCCCTCTTTCCTTGGCTGGCTGTGTTGCGCTGTTGGCGCTGTGAATTGCTAAGCCTTGTTATCTCATTCCTCCTTTACAGCGAAAGCTGTTATGAGATCATTTTAGCTGCCGTTTTTGGCGCCGTAGTTGTCCGCCGCCGCCGCCGCCGGTGTCCGTACCCACTATCGCTCGAAATAAGAAAAAAAAGACGAATAAGAAAAAAATTCCAGAAAATTAGAAGTATTATTAACTAGATTACGATGCCGTGTACTCCC
Source organism: Rhipicephalus sanguineus (assembly GCF_013339695.2). Classification (NCBI taxonomy): domain Eukaryota; kingdom Metazoa; phylum Arthropoda; class Arachnida; order Ixodida; family Ixodidae; genus Rhipicephalus; species Rhipicephalus sanguineus. Next base: position 3,956,425 of record NC_051180.1, read on the forward strand.
GTTGAATCTGTATGCACACAGGGCTGGTCTGGCGATATCTCCCCTCTGTCACTTTTGTTCCGAAATCGAATCAATAGAGCATTATTTTTATTGCGATAGCAAATATATGGACAGTCTCGGCTGGAAAATGTCCGTCCCCATCGCCGTCATTCACCGTATATGTATAAGTATGTATATATATAGAAAGGCCACAAAGAAAAATAATTAAGAAATTCTTTCCGACGCGCGGAAACGAACGGGCGACCTCTCGCTTTGCAGCCTGCCGCGTTAGACGTTAGGCCACGACAGCACCGTCTCTCAGCCTGCTAACGGCGAGCTATTTATATATACCATGTAATTCAGCATGCTTTCTTAGTGGCCACATAGATGGCGCGACGTGCACGCGTGTTGCGCGCTTTAAAGATCGTCGCCCCGCCCCTGCGAACGCCGTTGCTGTTCGCTCTACAGGGCGTCGTCGCTTTCGTGCGCTTATCTCAAGGAAAGAAGGGGCGGCCGGTGAGGTGTTTCGCTTCGCTCGCTGCAGCGGCCGCGTTTGCGAAAGGAGCGCGCTGTTCGAACAGAAATAAGTAACAACTGTGACAATTAGTTCGCGCTCGTCTTGTGTGTACCTGTTCGTTTGTTTCGTGCGTCCTGCTTTATGTTTGAGCAGTGCGCTTCAAGCGTCCAGCTGTGACGCATTAGTTCGCGCTCGTCCTGTGTGCGTTCTTTTCGTGCGTCCTTTGGGCTCGAGCGACGCGCTGGCAATTTCGAGCTGCTTTCCGTTCTTCGCGTTACATTACAATTTATTGCTATCGCAATCATTGCTTCGCTGTTGCGGCGAAACTGTGACTTTTTTATCGTGTCGCCGCTATATATTACAAAGAAAAAGACTTCTTGAAACTCCATGTGCTAAGCTGGGGATAATCTTAACAATAGGCGTTATTCTCACCTTCGGTGCTTCGGACTTGGGCATCAGCCACAGGAATGTTTTTGATGCTGTTAGTGCTTTCCTTCATGAAACAAAACGAATGCGGTTTTAAATTCCTAATTGCAAACATGTTCCAATAGTAGCAATGAATCAATAAGAAAAAATATCAATAAAAAGAATAAGACGTTCGGTAACACATTAATTTCATTATTCTAATTTCTAGGTAGGCTGAGACGTCTGGGCTGAATGTACAAATAATTATTGCACTCGTTCTTTTTGATGTTTGCTTGCCTTTTGTGTGTAATGATTAGCTGTAACTTTAAAAGTTCATATGAACAATTCTTGGCCAATCCCCCAGTGTGGGTATGAGCCATGTGTAGAGGCACATCATCATCATCATCATCCAGGATGGAACGAGGTTGGAACTTGGGTCCTCTGCGTGGAAGCCCAGTATTCAACCTCTGAGCCATGCCGGTGCTTGAAACTGCTTTGCAAAAAGACCCTATACAGGCTTCATGTCGGGAAGGAACCACATTAACATACGCGTTATAGCGTGGTATAATAGTAAAATAAGCACCAAGCGCCGCACAGCGCGAATTCTGTAACCAGGCGTCACACAATGCGAAGTGCGCAACGAGTAGGTTGTTAAATGCTTCCAACCCATCACAAAGGGCTCCGCCATAATTTCTCATCGTCATCAGATACAGCATCAACAAAGTGCGCATAATGCCTTACATGCGTTCAGCAAGTACCACGGCTCTCCGACGAATGACGAAAAATGGCATAGTGCCTGCTTCCCTACTTCTCAGAAATTACAATGATTTATCGCGTAGTCGGTTCCTCGCAAGTGCACTTGTATCGGTTGCCAAGGAAGCCCGCAAGCGCATGATCCATTTCCTCGGGGTCTCAATAAAGTTCTTCGCCCCCCCCCCCTCTCTCTATCCCACGTCAACAGATGTTATACAGCATGGCGGGAGAGGGAAATAGCGACCGGGCGTCACCCGGCCAATGCAAATTACATAACTGGTGGGCCGTTTAAAGTTCCCAACCCATTACAAAGGGCTGAGCCATAATTCTTCATCGTCATCAGTCGTCGCTTCAACAAAGTGCACATAATTCCTTACAGACGTGCAGCTGGTGCCTTGCTTCTTCGCAGAATAACGAATATTGGCTTAGTAGTTGCTTCCCAACTTCACAAAAATTGTGATTTATGGCATAGTGGGTACCTTGCTAGTGTACTTGTATTAGTAGCCCCAAGAGAGCATACAACGGGCTCTAGAAACGCCGCTCTTCCAGCTTTCGCTGTGACTCTGCTGCGGTTTCAGCGCAGGCCTGGCGTTCTTTTTTTTCTCGTGCTTCACTCTGGCATTTGTGTCTGTCAATAAATACAGCTGTAAGTAAGCGCTTGTGGGTTCGTGTCGTTTCTCGTGTGGGTGTGTGGGTACATCATTTGCACCAACTGGCCCAGCAGACTGCGGACGTGACGAACGCTGTGTGTCGCCTTATTTCATCATCGCTTCCCATTGAACGAAAACACCCACTACAGTGGAGCGACGAATCACGCGAAGACGCTCATTCTCGTACTTACTCACTTTTGCATTTTTGCTTTTTTCACGCTCATCGGTAGGCCATCGGTATATGCAATGGGCCGCAAGTACTGCCAACTATGTTTAATCCCTGTCGCGACTTGGACGACAGGCATGCGTCGCACGAACGGATACGTGTGTAGGGAGAAAGCTCCACTGCAGTGTTGCACTGAGATAACTGTAGTGGCATTGGATGGCATGTTTCGCTTTGCCCGTTCCGCTGACAGCGACCAGCGTCCACATGGGCGTTATGCCAGCGTGATGAAGCCGCCTTTGGTTCCTTAATAACAGAAGCGGTCGGCTGGGCTAGTTGAAATACTTCGATGCATATTCAGAGCTTAAAAGAAATAAGAAAAAAAAAACGTCAGACAAGGAAAGACGAATGGACAGTAAGAGCGCTGGCCTTCAGCCAAAGTTGTTGCACAGAAGGGACGGGTTGTAATGCAAAATAAAGATTCGCCAGAAGACGCCGGAAATGGGACTGTGGCGTATGCGTCATGCCACTCATCACGGTAGACAAGTTTTGAAGAAAAAAAAACATGGCTGATTCTCCGTCATCGTAATCGGTATAACTCGAAAGTGAAACGTGTCTTCATTCACATAAGTAGTTGATCGTTTATTGTGCATTGATATATGAGAGCTAGTACAATGTCTATCGGTGCTTGGCAGCTGTAGTACCATTTTACGTGGATGCACCAATGTTGATGCCTGGTGACACATCTCGATCCCTACTACAAACGTTCATGATCACGATTGAACCCTTGTGGTAGCTGAAGTTGTTAACATATTCCTGGATACAGCATATGGATGAATACCGCGCAGAGATGACATCAACAAGCATATAATAAACACTGGTACAAGGTGTGGGCTACCCAGTAATAGGGTAGCGCACACCTCGTACCAGTCTACGCACCTACCCATGTGCTCATGCGTACACTACCACACTGCGCTTTAGGGACGCGGGAGGCAGAGGTTCGCAGCTTCAGCCGTAAACGCGCAAGGCGTTCCGCTTTCCGCCGGCGTGTCTTGCTCCACCAAGGCGCGACATTCGCCCGTCGATGTTGCCTTTCAGCGGCGCTTATTGCATATAGTTTTATTAGTCGGTGCTATCGCACTCGAAGAAGTAGGCGGCGGGGAAACACGGCTGGTGCATATGGAAGCTGCACTACTCGGACACACGACGCGAAAGGCAGTGCACGTAACTGCGTCTGGGGCACACCCTCGATGCCAGCGTTCTTTCGCTGTCAGTGAGGTGCCCGAACTGCGTCGTCACCGAATCGCTTCCTATCAGCGCTCGTTAGTGCCATGACGCCGTACTTCACCACTCCCAGACGGCAACACAGCCCCGCCAACCAAGAGTATCGTGCGAGAATGTGAGAGATATAAAGTGCGTTTGTGGAGCTTCGTACGTGTGCGTCGGTGGCGCAGTTGGTAAAGCGTCCGGCACCTATCGTCGCGGACCGAGAGGTCGAGGGCTCGATTCCCACGTGGTTCGCATCAATAAAGCTTTTTCTTTTACCACGAAAGTGTTTTATGCCGGGGTCCGCCAAGACTTTAATGACGTATTTCCGTCACGGAAGTACGTCAGCAAAATGAACGCCCTCAGATGGCAAAGAAAAAAAACTATAAGAAAAAGTTCCGTTGACGGGAGTCGCACCCGTGACCTCTCTGTCCGCGACGATGGCTGGAGGGCGTTTAGCCTACTGAGCTACCGCCAAAAACATTACGGAGGCTACATGAACGCGCCTTTTATCTTTCACACTTTCCTCTCACAGTGCTCTTGGATTGATGGGTGGATGCTATTAGCGTCCCCTTTATTACGAGGCGGTGACATCTGTGCACCAGGCTCAAAGAAAAAAAAACGCGCCGTTGCTACGACCACGACCTACTGTACTCCTGACCTGGCCAGATGTCCCCTCTCCAGCGCCCACGTTCTAGTTCATACCTCCTGCCCCTAGGGATGTAACCTACGAGCGTTGTGGCGCTAGTCAGCACCTGTTCGCTGACGTCCGCTATAATGCTCGTGGTGCTGTTTCGCCAGCGCAGAGCGCTCATATCGTGTAATTATTATGGATAAATGCAAAATACATCAGAAATAAAATAGGGAAAGTGATTTAGAATTTTGTTGCTAGCATCTAAAAGGACACAGCCGTTCTACACTATGCAAGTCTACGGCTTCTCACGTTAGTCAACCAGTGTGTAGTAAACACTTAACCGCACTGAACAGCTTACTTGACGCTCCGTGTATGTTTGCAGAAACAGTCACATAATGCCGGCAGTTCGTCGCAGAATACAGGCGTTCCTAGTCCAGCGCCGTCCAAACGATCGCAGAGTAACAGACGAACAGGTCATACACTCTTATTCAAGTCCCGTATAACGTCCGGCACATAAACGGCCCATTTTTATTCCACCACAAGGTACTTGATATAAGCAGCCCTTCAATCGCCATTAAGCGTGACAAATTCTGCGGTGACGGACTGGGCTCGCTATATGCGGCCGCGAGCGGACGCAACGCTTATATGGAGCCCGGTGTTTATTGAGGCAAAAATAGATTTAGTTGAGCTTTCGCAACAACGTACGGACGCAGCCTGCCAGCCATTTCCTATGGCAGGCTGCGTCCGTACGTTGTTGCGGACGCTCAACTAAATCTGTCCAATATCTCGAGCGGACGCAACGCTTATACAGGGCCCGTTGTTTTATGCGGGAAATTGAGATCGGCGCCGCGGCGAGAAGCGAGAGGGAAACTTATAGCAACAGCGCCGAGCGAGCGTGCTCAAGGCTTGAAGTCCACGTTGACGTCGTGTAGTGTTTCCTGTGTTGGCGCCGAATGCGGCCGGTGAACTCTAGATACAGCCAGCGCATCCCTGACCTTGGCCGATCGTATCTGATTACGTGCGAAGCACGTGCGTTGGAAACACAGCGGCCGTGCCGAGTTACGTCAGTTGCCTCGTCACTGCTGCCTCCTTCGCCTCGCAACGTTTTTGTTTAAAATATACAAGTTTGTATTGTAAACGTGCCTTTGTTTCTCTTTATTCGTGAATACGCAAAATTATGACGCAAGCACCGCCCGCGACGTCTACAAACTCTACGTGCGAAGGAGGTTTTCACCTTTGATCGCGTTCCCTCCCTGCTCACGCTGCTCACTTATTCCCCCTACAGTTCTCTCTCCCATGCGCGTCGAGCGGTGCTCTTTTGCGCCCGCTCCTTGCGTGGTCTCTCTGTTTTCGTTGAGAATTCGGTCCCGCGATCGTCTTGGCGTGCTTCAACGTTTCGGCTGTGCCGATCAGGCCCTGCTGCGTGGGATGTACACCTCGAACGACGTCAAAGGCATTCAGAGAGGTGCGTGCAGTTATGATGGCGCGTGTGAGTGCGATGTGAGTGTGAGTGCATCAGATTGCTCGCGTACAGCCGCCAGCCAGGGGAACCAGGCGTGCCACATCAAGTTGCCTGGTGCTCCTACTGCGGGCATCGCCCCGTGAACCATGCACGACAGGGTGAGTTTATTTCAATGCTCCCAATCTTGTGTTGTGCTGTTAGAAACAAAGCACCACTCTTAACGAGTCTCTATAGATGTGTGAAAGGCGCATCGGAAGAACCTCTTGCTCGGACCTTTTCTTCGAATTGCATGAAGGTCGCAAATTGGCAGAAAGCGAAACACTGTTGCTCACTATTATGTGGTTCGCGAACCAAGAACGATATCAAGCAGTATCTGCAATTGTGCACCTGGAGCGGATCTATCTCTCATATATTGCTCAAAAACAGAATCAGTATTGTACCTGCATGACTATCGTAAAACGTTCGTAAACAATGTAACTAATTATCTGCGTTTAGTTACTGCAACAGATATAACTGAGATATTTGTTTCTGGTGGAGAGTTGATAAATTACAATTAAGTCTATAGCTAGCTCATTTCATTGAAGAATTTTCTTTCGCACGACAATTTTGTCACAATTATGCAGCAATTTTTGGCGCAGCATATAAAATTTAAAAAAAGCTATTCTATGTCTGACCAGACGACAAATACATGTTTGTCAAGATCACGTTGAAAGGAGATATTCAGGGTAATATACACCCAAATATGCTATATGCAAACACAAAAGACTTTTGAATACAACAATGTTCTTCTGCAAAAGAGCTTTAATTTCACTGAAAAAAAGGCAATATTTAATAAGCAGGTGGTGGCACCACTCTCAGACGTGTGCATTGACAGCCCAAAGGACCTGCAAAGTTATGATATTAGTCTATATACAACACCACCATTCACTGAACGCATCTGTGTACACAAAGTGGGCCCTTTGAGCCTGCTAAAGTACTCTGACATTGACTGTGAATGTAATTTGTATCATTTACTCAACGAAAGATTATATGTCAAATTTCAGTATTAGAACATCCATGTAGATTGAAGTTTGTTTCCTTGGTGCTGCAAAGAATATTGATACTAGCCTATGTGTAGCCACCTTACATGCGTAGCCACCTTACATGATGACTGGGAACTGCTATGTATCCTAGTGTGGACATGGCCTTTAGTTTTTTCAATGTGGACTCTGTCGCTACGTCCACCTTGTTTGTAGTAGAGTTGCTTTTCTGCCATTGAATGGGGCCCAGTCAATCCCTTTGTTTAAAATAGTTTAAGATATTTCAAGTACATCTGTATGCACAAAGGCGTACACATATAAGCAATCATGTAATTCAATGTAAGCAATCCACTCGGGCCTTTTTGATTGTCCTGTGGTACTTCCATTTCCCAACAGAAACAGAAACTAGGTATTTCCAGGTTTGCTCTGTGAGCGTGACACTACAGCACTCAAGTTTAGTGCAAAAGGACATGCCCAACACACATGCCATCTGTCACCACCTGTGATATGTCATCATTGAGAGGTGGCTTCAGGCTTCCATTTCAGCCTACTATTGAAGGAAGCCAAGGCTCTGCTTTCCATAACTTATGGTCTCAGTACACTCATTTGGCTGCTGTTCTTACCCATTTTCATGGAACAGATATATGATATGAACATTGCATGCGAAACACAAAGAAACGCTTGCTTTTACACTTGTGAGATCTGACATTGTACTTGTGGCTGCTTTGAATGCATTAGCAAAATTTCAAGCAGTGGCACCTATAGCTGCGTATCGGGGTTGCTGATACTGCTTTATTTACTGTGGCATAAACCACGCCCATAAAAATCTCAATTTATGCACGGTTTTGCATCTAGAGTTTGCAATATCTTAGTGCTGGATTTCATCCATCCACTACCTCTGAATTGTTAGCTTTTATATAAAGATGTGCTGTGCAGAACATAAAACATACATCAGTTTTTATTACTTTTTTTTTCAGTATCTTGCAGATGTCCATGGGTTGCCAGGGCCCATGATTGTTTGGAGCTCGGCAACAAAGGTTATTTTTTGTGCTGAGCACGAGCGTGTTACCCCGAAAGATGACTGCACGCTTGAAAAGACACTTTTCTTGTGTTTGACCGCACATTACATAAATGATGTTACCTACCCGTCTGCTTTCGCCCAAACATTGGGACTGATTCAAAGTTTGCTGCACAAGGAAGAGAGTTTTCCACGTTGCTGGGCAAGGAGGAAACTGCTGAAGATTCTCGACAAGCTCAAGGACAACGCCTAACGTATGTTCTTTTTTTGTGCAGTTTTATTTCGTTTGTGTGTTTTTTGTTACAATGTTAGGCTGGGTAGATAAGGCTGCTGGCTAGCTGAATTTTCACAAACTTTGGAGACATTTAAGTTTGTTTTATGTTTATGCACTTTTCAATACTCTTTCTTTTGAGGATACCTGAGTAGCAGGTACACTATCATTGGAATCTGTGGCACACATCATGTGCAATAATAACTGAATGTGTCTGTGTATTTGTGTGTGTTCACATATACATATTCATTGTTCATTTTGTAGTTTTCCTCGGAGTATAACATACACAGTCATCGCATTATTTCTGATGCATGTACTATGAAAAGTCCTGTTTATTAGGGCATTATATTAGCATATCACTTGTCGTTCATGCACGGCTGATACCCATGTTTTGAAATTTTATTAGCCACTACCTACAGAAAAGCTGCGTCCTCAAACTTCAGGCCTACTAATATAGAGGGTATCTAGTTTAGTCATACATTTGTGATAAATCATAGTACCTACGTGCACTACACAGGTCATGATATAGAACAGAGTTTTTTCACTGTGTATTCTACTCATATATTGCAAATTAAGGGCCAGAAACAGGGAGGAAGCACACCTGAAGCCCTTCGTCTGTTTCAAAGGCTACATATATGTCGTCGATCTAGGACCACTTACTTGCAATACTTCTTTGTTACTCTAGTCAATTCTGCGTTATCTTGTTGTGTTTAAGTAAAGTTATTATAATTGAAGGCATTTAGGTAGCTCCTGCCATTTATATGGTGCAATTTTTATGTATGTATTGACCTGCACTCTGCAAGAAAGTAGAGTTTTTTCTACGTATAGGCGTGCTGAAACTCGAGCTAGGTAATTGTCAATTAATTCTAGTCAGATGAGAAGGCCTGAAACCCCTAAAGCGTAGAAAAACAAAATTCGTTCTGTTCAAATATTTGATCACCTCTTTCGCAGTTGTTTTTTTTTACCTTGTTTCTGTAAAAGTGTAAAATTCACTTATTAGTTTACAAACGCTGTATTGATGTATACATTGTTGCACAGTTTTGTTTGTAATTGAACATAAAATATGTCAAACTACAAAAGTGTGCACTGTGTGTTCAGGCTTACTGACTGCGCAAATAGGGGTAAATCATGCTGTTTGGAAAAAAAACTAGTTAAGTTATGCAAAATATTTATAGCTGTTACTGTCTAGAGAAGGACACAGGTGACTTGTGAGATCACAGGGCCAGTGATAAGATGCATGATTAAAGCATTGCAGAATGCATCAATCCATGAATGCAGGTGATGGTGCCGAGAGTTGCATAGGAATTGTGGTCTTTACTGATAGAGAAACTCGTTAGGAATTTCAACTGAAGAGTTTGGAATGCATGAACTATATGTCACAATGATACATACATTACAATGCTGCATTACTGAACTTGGAGGACTGTTCATAAAGAAAAGTTTTACTGATAACCGATAGGCCACTGACTGCTGTTTGGGACACAACTGCAGGGAAAGTGCACAGGCTCAAGGCCAAATTGCTAAGGTAGCTTGCTAGAAAATAACAAGTGGACTGCCCCCTTATTTGTTTCGAAAGGATACGTTCATGAGATTCAGTTAGCTTAATCTGATCCAATAGCAGCTTTCAAAACCATTTCAGAGAAACTGCTGCCGAGGTGCACAGGTGCTGAAGTGGAACACGTGAAGGTTGAGAATTGAGCAGTAAGGAATATGGCATATATATTGATTGGGTGTTTGGGTAATTTTATTAAGTGATCTTATTTTTACATTCATTATTTTGTTCACAGAATGCCCTATTACTACAACAACAGAGCATGTAGGTGAAAAATTCTTACGATGCATCCTTACGATGCATCCAATCGGCGCACTGCCTTCTTGTCGGTGGGTGCATGCACCCACCGACAAGAAGGCAGTGCGCCGATTTCTCGGCTTATGCGCCTATTACAGACGCTTCGTCAAAAACTTTTCAGGGATCGCCGAACCACTGACGCTTCTCACGAAGGCTAACGTGGAATTCAGGTGGGAAACGGCGCAAGTGCAACCATTTCAAGAACTTAAACGACGCCTGCAGACGCCACCCATACTTGCGCATTTCAACGATTGCGCCGATACGGAAATACACACCGACGCAAGCAGCGTAGGACTCGGTGCCGTCCTTGTGCAAAAGACTGACGGGCTTGAAAGGGTTATCAGTTATGCTAGCCGGTCACTATCCAATGCAGAAGCCAACTATTCCACAACAGAAAAGGAATGCCTTGCCATCATCTGGGCTACGTCAAAGTTTCGCCCCTACCTCTATGGCAGGCCCTTCAAAGTTGTCAGTGACCATCACGCCTTATGTTGGCTAGCTAACTTGAAGGACCCTTCTGGTCGTCTCGCACGATGGAGTCTCAGACTTCAAGAATTTGACATTACCGTCGTGTACAAGTCCGGACGAAAACACTCTGACGCCGACTGCCTGTCCCGAGCCCCCGTCGACGCGCCGCCGCAAGAGGACGACGACGACTGCTTCCTCGGAACTATAAGTGCCGACGACTTCGCCGAAAGGCAACGAGCCGACGCGGAACTGGGGGGCCTTATGGAGTACCTCGAGTGCAAGACCGCCGTTGTTCCGAAGGTATTCAAGCGAGCACTGCCGTCGTTTTTCTTACGGAACGGCGTTCTCATGAAGAAGAACTTTTCGGCACTTCGAACCGACTACCTTCTTGTCGTGCTCTCATCATTGCGACCAGAGGTCCTCCAGGCCCTACACGACGACCCGACGGCTGGGCACCTCGGTGTTTCCCGCACGCTCGCCAGAATACAGGAAAAATACTACTGGCCACGCCTTGCTGCCGACGTCGCCCACTACGTTAAGACTTGCCGAGATTGCCAGCGACGGAAGACACCACCATGGCGCGAAGTCGGCGATGGCAGCTGTTTTCCGCGGGTCTGGGCGCACTCCAGACTTGCTGATCACATGACCCAGAAACAGCAGCTCGTCGTATGCGAATCGGCACTTTTCTGGCTTCAGGGTCAGTCCAGAGGTCTTGATTGCTTGAAGTACTGCCTCAAGCCGCCGGAGATGCTCGTCGAAGGACGAGGAAAACACGACGACGTCGTCCAAATACACAAGGCACGTCTGCCACTTCAATCCGGCCAGTACGGTGTCCATGACGCGCTGGAACGTCGCAGGCGCCGAGCAAAGACCGAAAGGCATGACCTTGAACTCAAAGAGGCCGTCGGGCGTTATAAAAGCGGTCTTTTCTCGATCTCTTTCGTCTACTTCGATCTGCCAATAGCCGGTCTTGAGGTCCATCGACGAAAAGTACGTCGCGTTGTGAAGTCGATCCAGGGTGTCGTCTATCCGTGGGAGGGGGTACACGTCCTTCTTCGTGATTTTATTCAGGCGCCGATAATCAACGCAGAAGCGCAGTGTCCCATCCGTTCCATTCTACATGTTTATCGGTGATGTTTATCAAAATAGTGGTGTTTCAATAGGATCTTCGATTCCACCGATTCTGAGCGATTTGTTGCTTGCGAAGTTCGACAGGAACTTGAATGAGCGGCTGAGTTGTCAAGAAGTCGTGAGAATTTTCAGGTTCCTCGATGACTACCTGGTGGTTTTTAAGTGTGAGTCTGCTAAAGTAACTGGGTTGTCATCTGATGTCATTGAAGCTTCTAGTGACTGCTTGAGTCCACTCGTACTGACCCATGAACTCCCAGTGAACAACTCGATTCGCTTCCTAGACATGAGACTTATGTGCAGCGTAAATCACACATGCTGGATGTATGAGCCTCGCGCTATGAAACCGCTTTTGCCTTTTAAATCGGCGCATAGCAAGTTGGTTAAGAGAGGCATAGTGAACTCCTGCTTCACTAATGCCCTGGACCGATCATGTTTCCATATGATGAAAACAAGCTTCCAAAATCAAGTTGAGCGTCTAAAAGAAGCTGGCTACCCGGATTCGCTTCTCATTTCTGTGGCAGAAACAATAAAAAAGAAAAAGCCCAGAAGTAGAGAAAGCACTGATCACAGAGACAAAAGCAATCGCGACAAAGTCGCGGTAATCCATTACAAGCACCAGCTATCTCACAAGATGAAAAAGCTCGGTCAGCGCATGGGCGTAAAAGTCGTTTTTTCAGCACCTTACAAGCTCTCTCAGCTAGCCAAAATGACATGTGTAAACAATAAGCCCAAACAATCTTGCACTGTCAGGCATAAAACCCAGTTTGTCAGATGTGACACGAAGGTAGTTTATAGAATTCCGCTATCTTGTGGTGCGTGTTGCATCGGGCAGACAGGGAGATGCCTAAATGAGCGCCTGCGCGAGCACGCACGCAATGTACGCAATGGCAATGAAGGTTTTTTGGCTCAGCACGTCAGTAAGTGTGGCTGCCATGCGCAGTTCGAAAGCACGGTCGTAATGTACAGGCACAAGGACGATCATACCCGTATGATCGTCGAAGCGGAAAAAATGGCACGAGAACCAGAAAACTGCGTAAGCAAACCGTCGTTAGCTCTTCTAGATAAAGAGCTACAGTATCTGGCAAGTGGCGCACATGGACCATGAATCTGCTTTTATCAAACGTTCAAGTTTTGTTGATTGTTAAGAGCTAAATCATCATTTTTTGTAGGTTTTTGTGTTTTCTTTTTCTGTTTCAGTCATATATATGTGGTTTGTGAAAAATAAACCTTCAGTTGATAGTCTGCGCTTGTCCTTGTATCATCTTCTTGTCCGCGTTTACTACTGCGGAGTATACATACATCGATCATGAATCACCAACTCGCCCAATCGTCCACCTTGAGTAGTTACAAGATCGCTGCGTGGTTTATAGCAGGAACATGCCACGTGATTAGTTGTTACGTGATTTACTAGTTGTTACGTTGTGTTACATGGTCATGTAAAGCGGTACCTAAGATGGGCGAGGTAGGTGTAGCTGTGCCAGGTGGTTGCTAGGCAACGCGAGGTGACGTCACAGCCAGACAGTTTCTTATCGAGGCGACAAGGGGTTTGCCTAGCTCAGCTCCGCTGTTAAAAACAGAATAAAGGAGAAAGAAAGAGAAAAAAGAATCACAGCATATCCACGAACTGAACGATGACGACAGGGCGAAGCTCGGGGGATCACTAAACGGGAATCCCCCCGTACACTGCCCACCCGATCATGCAAAGACGCGACAACACGTGTGTACACTATATACAAAGTTGTTTATTAATCACGCTGCTTATATAGTGTTGAAATGTGGGCGGCGTTTTCCGCTCATTATGACCGCCTTATGATCGGTGAAATGTAAAGCCAAAGGTTCTTCTGTGGGATCCAACCTAAAATTCGAGACGACGAGGTCAGTGCAAGTCCCACTGATCGAGCCTGAAGGAAGTGCGGAGTTGGGCAGCCTTCTTTGTTTCTCTTCCGTTTTCTCTTTCTTTCCTCCTTTCTTTTTCTTGTTTCGTTTTTAACACGAAAGTGTTTTATGCCGGGGTCCACCAAGTACATCCGTCACGAATATGACGTTGATAAAATGAACGCCAACGGGTGAGAAAGAAAAAAATCCCCCGCTGCATGGGAATCGAACCCACGACCGTGCGGCTGCGACGGCAAGCGCGCGACGCCCTAACGTCTAAGCAAACACGGCACATGCTGGACACGGCGTGAACGCGCCTTATATATTTCACTCATTCTCTTTCGCACGGTTCTCTCTGTTGGCGGTGTAGGTAGGCGGGGCGGAGCAGGGCGGTGCCGCGGTCTGTGAGAGGTGAAAGGAAGTAATGCTTCACGATCGACACTTATTAGCGCTTACTCCGAGATTGCGTGCGATATCGGAGGTCATGGTTAAAGCGTCTGGATACCAGCGAGGTACACTGGCCGCGCTGGCGTCGCTGAGGCACCCTTGACGCAGTTACGTTATTGCCTTTCGCTTCGTGTTAGCGTGCGTCGGCTCATTGGAGTAGTGAAGCTTCCACATGCACCAACGGGGTTTCTCCGCCGCCGACTGCTTCGACTGTGAGAGCACCGACTAACAAAACTGCTGCAATACGCGTTGCAGAAAGGACGCGATTTCGACGGGCGAATGCCGTGCCTTGGTGGAGCGAGACCAGCTCCTGCGAGACAGAGGCCAGCGGGACGCACGCGTTTGTGGCTCAGGCTACGAACCTCTACGTTGCTCAAGCGCAGTGTGTGGTAGTGCATGCATGAGCGCAGGCGTCGGTCACCCATTGCTACTCGTAGAAAGCGCACAGCGTGCCGCTTCTCTCCTTAATTGACGACGCCTTGACGAAGTGCATACCCGGTACCATTGTTGATTATGAGCATGCTGATATCATCCTTACGCGGGATTCACGATTCGCTGTGTCCAAATGTATGTTCACAACGTCAGCTACCACAACGGTTTAATCATGATCATGGGCGTTAGTCATCGCGATAGAGACATGCCGTCAACGTGGGTGCATCCACGTCAAATGGGGCTGTAGCTGCCAAACACGAATAGACATTGTACAAGCTCTCATATATCACTACACAATAAGCACTACTTCTGTGAAGACACGTTTCCCTTTCGTGTTATACCGATTCCTATGACGGAGGGATCAGCGATGTTTTTTTCTCTTTATTTATCTTTATTTCCATTTTTCTTCCTATTTTTATTCCTTTCTCTCTCTCTCTCGCTTGCTTCCTCTTTTTCAATGTTTATATGTGATTTTGCCTGCGCCCGCTCGTCATCATTCACTTCGGGGATATGCTGCGATTCTGAAGTTTTCCTCATTGGCATCATGATCAAGGCGCTCGAATAACAAGCGGAAGAGGAACTCTCTTTGGCGCGAGCGCGAGAGTGAGCGCATCCAGTGCTAGCGTGTCACAACGAGGGAGGGACATGGCTCCACACTAAGGAGCTTCGCCCCTAAGAGAGGAACGCGCAAGGCCTCCTTCTGGCTTGGTGCGAAGCGGCCCTAATTCTTTTCTTAAGCGACTCTCGCACAGCCATCAGCAACTATGCCAAAGGAAGAGTCTCCCCTCGAGCACTGCGCATTCTACACCAAACGACTCGTACACACGAAAGCCAAGTTACTCTCGACTGGTTCCCTGCGCACGCAGGCGACGTCCACCCGCATCTCACCAACATCAACGAGGTAACCCACTCCGCTGCACGAGGTCTAGTCAACCGTGCCGGAGGCCGCATAGGCGAGGGCGTTGACCGCGATCGTCTCACCAGTTATAACGACCTTACGAAGTCATTTCACCTTTCCCGAAGAATCGCCCCTCCACCTAAGCACAAGTTATGCCGAGCTCAGGCCACTATCTTACGCCTGCTACAAGCGTACTCCTACCCGTCACTTTCCCGATATCACAAGATTTACCCCGACATATACACTAGGAACATTTGCAAGATATGCAAGACACACGTAGCATCGCTCCCTCACATGCTGTGGGAATGTCCCGTCCAGTACCAGAATGTTACTACCGAGACCCTCTCGTCGAGATGGTGCGCTGCCCTGCCCTGCGCAGCTCCCACTTCGACGATCAGGCGCAAAGTCTCCCCCACACATTGACCTGGTAGGGGTGGGGGGGGATGAAACTTCGCCCCTCTGTTGAGGAACCCTTCGCACGCCTATGGCTGCTGAAGTAGTCGAGATTCGGACGGAAACGCGTCTGGTCGGGAAAAGACATGAGAACGTAATGACGACAACTTTCCACTCGTGTACGCACGTTGCCTACGTCATATTTTAAAACGCATTGAACCGGACTTTTTGCGCATTCATTTTTCATTTGTCAACAAGGCTCCCGTGCGGGAGCCGAAACGTCTCGCTCTTATGTTGTTTTATTTTTGGTCGGTGTTTATTAACACGAACGTGTTTTATTCCGGGGTCCACCAAGACTTCAGTGACTTATTTCCGTCACGGAAATGACGTCGAAAAAATACACACGATCAGAAGGCAAAGAAAAAAGTTCCATCAACGGGAGTCGAACCCACAACGTCTCGGTCCGCGACAACCGATGCCGCGCACGCTATCCACTGCGCCACGGTCACACACTGTGGAGGCTTTACAAACGCGCCTGGCGATAGTGTCAAGTAATGCATTATGACCGTGGCTTCCGCGATTAGCTCCTGCAATGCGTCGTTGCTACGCGTCCGCCCCATTCGGCGCGTTTTCAAAAGAAGTGCAATTTTGTCAGCAGCGCTTTAACGCACCGTGAGGTGGTGACCCGACCCACAGCGCAATATATATATATATATATATATATATATATATATATATATATATATATATATATATATATATATTGTTACGTGATATCGACTCGGTAGACTGTAGTCCGTAGACTATTTACACGATATATTTACAGTAGCGGTTGCAGCGCTGACGGGTTCAGCTCAGAGCCCGAGCGGAGAGAGATCTTCCTTCTCTTCGTCCGGCGCACACGCGCATGGTTCAAGGGGCTGGCAATATGCATGTAGCAATATATATATATATATATATATATATATCTATATATATCTTACACTATGGCTCAACCCTCAGCCTCGTTCATAGCATCCATCTACATTAAAAATGGATCTGCGACGCGCGCCTTCCTCTCCTGGCTGTAACACCGCGTTCCCCGCTTACGCTCGCCCATAGAGTTTCATACAATGACCTGGAGAGGAAACTGGCGCTGCGATCGTTCATCCACCATGGGAATGATGGGAAGCACAGGCTTCGGATTGGATTTCATGAGCTAGCGAACTGTCAACGGATCTTTTTCTATAGTTCCAGTTTCGTTCTTTGCGAGGCGTGGGCAGTGGGGTGCGTTGCAAAGCACTCAAGCAGTGCCTTTGTTGTTCAAAGAGGCTGAAGACCGCTAGGTTTCTTGGTTTGCTGCCACGTTGCAGCTTTACAGGTTGTCTTTGACAGTTTTAATAAAGCGTGGTGCACTCACCGCTGCGCGTAGATGTAGCGTCCCACGCCCAGGGGCATAGCCGAGGGGGGGGGGGGGGTTGGGGGTTTCAACCCCCCTTCGAAGTTTTTCAGTTTTGCTTGCGTATATATACACGCACACATACAAACGCACGCACGAACATACATAAAGTATGGTTGAACCCCCCCCCCCCCGAAAAAAATTTCTGGCTACGCCCCTGCCCAAGCCAGTGCAGGAAATTGCATAGAGTTCACGTTTTGTGATAAGCGCTGCTTGTCAAAACTCTTTCAAATCGACTGCAAAACGACGGCGAAGCTAAGTAGACGCATCGTCGCGCTCCTCTGACTCGACTTCACAACAAAACGAGAGATGCGTTGGGGGCAGGCCACTTGGACAGACGCATCTGGCATCGCAGCAGATGATACGTTCAGTGTTTCTGAGTCAATACGGTGCTGTTTTTTCCATAAATATATAATGAGTACTTTCGAAGGAAAGACAAGCGCGTTTGTGTTAAGTGTTGTAAAGAAAATAATTTATTATATTGTGATGCCAAATCTGGAACACAGTTGCAGAGCAATGCATACTCTGGTGGTTGAATTTGTCCAGGTTTCAGTTCCCTCTCACGGTCACGCAAACTTTTTGCAATGAGATTTACGTACAAAATATTGAAGCAAGTTTTAATTGGAAATAACTTCATATCGCTTTGTTTTACACTTGGCAAACAAGCGTCGCGAATCTTAAGCACCGAATCCATCCGAAGCAAATCGGAAGCCTGTGCTTCCCATCATTCCCATGGTTGTTGAAGCGCCGCTCAAGGAGCCCGCGTAGACTCTAGCGCCAGATTACCCTCTAGGTATTATTGTAAGAAACTCTATGCGCTCACCCCTTGAGAAAAAAAAAAAAACGGCCGGGCTACAGAGGAGACACGACGCGCGTTGTGTTTTCCTCTAGTGCTGCCGTGGTGTTCAGTAACTCTTTAAGATGGCGACCTTAGCTTACGTTCTGCGTATAATCAGCGACGCTCTTCTGGCTGTCACGCCGCTTTCTCCGATTACGCTCTCACCGTTCACCACTGCAGCTACCACAAATTTTTGTTTAATCATTGATTATGGACGTTAGCCATCGGGATGGAGATGTGCCAAGCGTCAACGTGGGTGCATCCACGTTAAACGGTGCTATAGCTGCCAAACACCAATGTTATTTGTGCAAGCTCTCTTATATCGATGTACAGTAAGCATTCACTTACTCTTGTAAAGGCACCTTTTACTTTCGTGTTGTACATACTCCTATGACGGAGGAATCGACCATGTTTTTTGTTTAATTGTCCTCATGCAGAAGGTTTTGAAAACAGTATTGGTTGATATGCGAATTATCAAGCGCACGATAGAAGGCACCACAATGAGCTTCAGCTGGCGTCTGTGCCGATCTACATCTGGTATGCTTCCTGTTTGTTCATCTTGATATGACAGCGTTGTGACTGCATGGAAGTGCATCTGGAAAATCTGCATGTGCAAATTACACAAAGGCTATTACTAAACGCGTTGCTGGCGAAAGATACGACGCGTAGTTGTAATCTGTGAATAGCTGCCCTTTCATAAATATTTAACTGTGCTATGCACAAGATGTCGTTCAACAAAAGAAAAAAAGGAAAAGAAAAGAAAGAATGAAAAACCGTACTTTGATACACATAGTGCGACATTGAAACGCAGCATTGTTCTAACGAGACACTTTCTGAAGTTTGACATCGATGAGATGGGCAAGTATTGCGCCTAATATTCCTCATTGCAAAAAAAAAAGAAATAAAAGAGAAAGAAAACCACTTTCCGAAGAGGGTTTATACATGTTTCATGCAATGAAAAAAAATTACGTTTTTGTGTGTATGTTTGCTCACGTTTTCTTTTTGCATCGGCTCATGAGAATGTCCTTTTATTGTCGCAATAACTTTATACACTTGACATCCGAGGATGGCTGCATATCTGCCACACCAACGTGTACCAAAAAAAAAAAAAAAACCACAGAGACCAAACGAGGCGTAGTGTATGGCAGTAAGAGCAATATAGAAATTCTTTTAACTATACTGTGTGAACGATATTCTTCTGAACGCTGTTCATTTGCGAATTTAGCAGGCTGCGCAATAAATATTCACAAGGAATAAGTGCTTGTTCATCCATGCACAAGTGTACAGTCGCCGTGTTCAAGTGTTCTCATTACGTACGAAGAGGGCGTTCCCTTTCGACAATCACAGCTCTTGACAGTGCCGGCAGGAAACAACGAAGAAAGATTCGCCTGCCCGATAAAGCAAAATTACAATGCCTTACCTTTGAAGGCATTGTTGGCGTGAAACACTTCCGCGGAACTGCTCGCAGCCACGTTATGTTTTGCGCGGTGTCACTTGGGAACGAATACACGCGCACTTTTTGCGCATTGTCAGAGTTACCGCGGCACCCGGGAACGCAACACCGGTCCGTGTTTGACGAAATTGAAGTCGTTGCGATTTGCGCCAAATGCCACACCGCGCAGAACACGTGCACTCCACAAAAGCAATGTAGGGCAGACAGGACGTTGACTAAATGTTCGACTCAGAGAACGTTCTTTGGAAGGGCACCCATGTCTATCGGCGCAGTGCAAAGGGCCGGTGGGTGCTCACCGCTCTTTTGTGATATAGTTCGATTTTGTTTGGACACAGAGCACGTGAGTTTGTCGAGGCTGCCCATATCCACAAGCAGTCACAGCTGTGCGTCAGTGTACACTCCGTGACTTTGCATGAAAGAGAACTGCATTATCTTGGGCTTGTTTGAAGTGGCTGCCTCGCGTGGTGTGTCGTAGCTTTTTGCGTGTTGGCTGCCCCTCGCCCTCTCTCCCCCCTGCAGCTCTTGTGCTGTCTCTGTATGTTTCCCGATATTTTCCCTTACGAATAAAGCTTCAGTTGATAGTCAGCGCTTGTTCGTGTTTTTCCTCATCTTTGGTGTTC
Organism: Rhipicephalus sanguineus; assembly: GCF_013339695.2. Classification (NCBI taxonomy): domain Eukaryota; kingdom Metazoa; phylum Arthropoda; class Arachnida; order Ixodida; family Ixodidae; genus Rhipicephalus; species Rhipicephalus sanguineus. The sequence continues at coordinate 3,976,404 of NC_051180.1, forward strand.
TTTGCGCTATTCCTCAATGAAAAATATTGCGTTGCCCTTTGTGACCGAAGAGCAAGAACCATTGCAGGCATGTCCGATTCTAGGCAGTGTGATTTTATGGAGCTTCCTTGATTAAAAGGAAAACAGTGGAAGGCGATACGAGAAGCTGCGGCACGCAACAAACGAGGCCAGCGGGAAGAACCAGTGGTCAGGTTTAAGACGTGACGTTCCCATTATCCATATTTGTGTTCGGTGTTTCACAAGTGCACGATATAGGGTGATGCGGGGCAGGGATGACAAAAACAGCGCCATCAGGAAATAAAGTCAAAGGACAACTCAGAGAAACAGCAAACTCTGGAGGTGTGAATGACACGGGTATTTCGGACGCGTTCCCGACTTGGAATAATGCGACGCACATATTCGGAGCGGACATTTCGTTCTGTCTAAACTTGAGAGACGGAACACATTTCTAACGAGTTCTGGCACGGTTTGCAGAGCGAACGCACTGAGCGCAAAAACGAAGCTCGAGAAATGAGATGTAACCCCAGAAGTTCCTAATCGGACACAAGGTGGCCTGTGCAAGGGACCGGGTTATCTGTTTGCAACCAGTTTAACCACTTGCGCCTTTTCGAGAAGCTAAGCATTTGTTTGCTTGGCGCTATACGCTGTGCACGTTGTTTTACATTGCGTTTAGCTGCAGGAACTCAAAGTGTCACGCTAATAAAGAACGTCCACAAATGAGACAACATCGGCTGTCTCAGGCAGGTCAGAAATTTCGGTAATCTCGCCACAGCTTACAGCGGCCTCCGCTAGGCGGCGCCACGTTTCGTAAAAGTTGCGAATAGCCGATAATGACGCTGCGATGGACCGAGCAACAGGTATTTGTCTTTTTCTTTTTACGCGAAATTTTATATTCCCTATTGCATGCACTGCATTAATATTTGGCACAAAGGGCCGCCGACGATGGTTGGATATTTTCCTGACTATGTTCAAATTTGTTGTAGCACTATTTTAAGCTTGCAAGGTTCCTCTATCTTGGCGTGTGGATGTTTTTAAGAGTAAATCTTCTCGTTCACTCAGAGGGCAGCAGTTTGCGCCTTCTCCGACTGGACGTTCCGTACGTGGCACGCCGAGGAGAACCCGTGTGGCTGAACTGCAGCTACGACCTCGAGCGTGACCAGCTCTACTCCATCAAGTGGTACAAGAACAATGTCGAGATCTACCGGTACTTGCCCAGCGAGACGCCTCGAGTGAAGGTCTACAACATGCCCGGCATTCATATCGATGTGAGCCTGCATTCTTTGTTGTTCACAAAACAAACTCTCTGAACCATGTAGTAAGGGCACTATCCTTCGGGCTTTTTCGACACTGCAAAAAAAAAATGCAATGCCAGCAGGTGCATCTGGTTTCGGTCAAAGTGTGGTACTGCTTCCTTACGTGAGTGAAATTATTTTGTCTGTTTTACCAGACAGAGGAGCGGCTCATAAAAGGCTGCCATTCAGCCGAGCCCCTGTTACGAAGCCGCACAGGCATAAACTTATAGATGGCATAATCGTAGGTCACCACATAAGTAAAGAATACATTGGTAATGTAACAAAGTAAAAGGATAAAAGTATCTATTTTACAAAACTATGTGGTCGTGTTAACAAACCTTAAGGGCAACTTGAGCTGTTTATCTGGTCTGGCAGTTGATAAGTTCAACGAACATATTGCGTAAACTAACGTTCCTTATATTTTGTCGGTGTATTCACGTTATTCTATGCTCACTACGTAAGACCTAAGAAAAGCTTACGCGAGCATGTGGCACCGCTTTCGCGGCAGGGAACCCTGGTGTCCCTGACTGCATGACCGTACTAATGTAGGCCCTACTCTAGTTACATTCATACGTTCAAATATATGTGGCCAAGAGGAAACCGCCCCACGGCTAACCACGTCTAAATTCACTTTTGATTGTAGTAAAAGCGCGTGTTTGATTACTTCGCTTGAAGGAAAGACGATGACTTTTAAGGGCTCGTTTCTTAGACACAAAATCCTCCGTAGTTAGACACAATATATCTCCTGTGTGTTAGTTCTCATTAATTACTTGGCTTGGTTTGATGAAGCGTGGCTTTCATTGGTTGTGTCAGAAAGCACAGAAAGACGTGGTGCATATTGTACAAATTTCAGGAAGCATCAGCCACATAAACCAAGTAATCATTTCTTCCAGCGCAGATAGGACCACAGGATCTCCTGCTTCCCACAAATACTGGCGCACGATGTTTATCGTGCTTACCTCTCACTGTTTTCTACATTGGAATGCATAAATGTATCGTAACTCCGTAATGAAAAAAGTCCGGCAGCTAGATCCCACGCATTTTGAGAATCGATGCAATGGAAAGCAGCCAGCCTGTAGTTGCATACATGGCTTTGTTTGTTCTCGAGGCAGATAAAGACATTCACGTCGTGACACGTCGTTCATTATCGCATGCTTGTTATGTTCAATCATGTCATGCATGTTCAATATGGTATATACCATGCTGATGAAACGTATATTCTGGCATATACACTGCATGACCTGTGATTTATGTTCTTCATACACTCATGTCATGCCATACCAATTTTCACACATATTACGTTAATGAAATGACCGCGAGCGCACCAAACCGTGTCATGTAAATAATGCCCCACATGGCATGCGTGTCACCATTTTCATGATACCACCTGCCATTTATGTTCGGCATACACTCATGCCGCCCCATATCAATTTTGACACATGCCGTGTTAAGGAACGGGCCGCGAAAGCACCATGAGTGTGGCATGTAAATCATGCCCAACATGACATCCATGTCATAATTTTCATGTTACCACGTGCCATTTATGTTGAGTATGCACTCGTTTCACACCATAGGCATTTTGATACATCTCATGTAGCGAAACGGCCACGTAAGCACAATGAGCGTGGCATGTAAATAATGCCGTAAATGACATACATGTCATGGTTTTTATGTTACCACTTGCCATTTATGTTCGGCGTGCACTCATGTCACACCATATGAATTTTGATACATGTAATGTTAACGAACCGGCCGCGAGAGCATAATGAGCATGGCATGTAAATCATGCCGTTCATGACATGCATGTAATGATATTCATGTTGTGACCGCTCATTTATGTTTTTCGTAAACATATGTCACACCGTACCAATTTAGGGGAATTTTGAGGGCTCGTTTTTTTGTTAGACACAACATTAATGAGAACTAACAGACAAGCCAAGGAAAGTATAGGGGTTATTTGGAGTAAGTGTGATGGAAGTGTGAAGAAAATAAAGTGAACGAAAAGATAACTGCAGGTTATCTTTTCGTTCACTTTAATTTCTTCACACTTCCTGCAGGTTATCTTTTCGTTCACCAGCGGCAAGTTATCTTTTCGTCCAACAATTACTACAAATAACATCCCCTCTACTTTCCTTGGCTAAATTGACTGTTAGTTCTCATTAATGTTTGTCTACCATACCAATTTCGGTATATATCCAGTTAATAAAACGGCCACGAGAGCACAAAGTGGTAGGCGGCTAGATAGATAGATAGATAGATAGATAGATAGATAGATAGATAGATAGATAGATAGATAGATAGATAGATAGATAGATAGATAGATAGATAGATAGATAGATAGATAGATAGATAGATAGATAGATAGATAGATAGATAGATAGATAGATAGATAGATAGATAGATAGATAGATAGATAGATAGATAGATAGATAGCGGCGAGCACGACACGGCCACGTATCGTGCTCCCCACATTATTTCAAGACAAACGGCGGAGCGGCGGCGGCTGCCGGAGTCCAGAGCAGCCAGGGGCGTGAGCGCGTTCTTAACTGGATCGCGCCTCGAGTTGTAGGCATGAGCTGCGCGAGAGGCGCGGCGCGTTGACTGGAAAATGATGATGATGGTGAAGGGCGACGATGATGGCGCGACATATGTATGTATGTATGTATGTATGTATGTATGTATGTATGTATTGTGACGAGTGGGGGACATTTTTGAGTGAAAGCTGAATTTGGAGAGAGACGAAGAAGAAAGTGCGTGTGTGGTGCGCGCCAGCGCCGCTCGTGAGGGAGCGCGAAGAAGAAGATTTTAGAACGCTCGAGCAGCAAGTCGGGCCGAGGCTGTCGGCGCAGCAGTGGCAGAACGTGGGTCGTGGCGGCTACCGGCCCGTTGCGGCGCTCAACCTGTCACGGGTGGACTGCGGACGGACTCGGGCGACAAGCTACGCCAGGCGACGACGGTGCTTGCGGTCACGGTCGAGACCTGCGGGCGAGTGAGCGGTTTCGCGGAGCGCCGAGCCAGGAAAGCTGCGCAGTGCTGTGCCGGACTACCGGTGTTCTCGGACGTGGCCGAACACGGGTCTGGCCATCCACCACGCAGCAAGGCGGCCGCCCCAACGACTGCCGTGGTGGTTCACCAACCCCGCGGCGTCACACCGGATGAGACACGGCGACACGTCGGAACATCTCGACGACAGCGACGTGTGAGTGTGTCACGTCGAGTGGTGCGCGACTACACGCGCGGTGTCAGGGCCGCGAGAACCGTGCAGCGTAGGCACTAGAACACTAGAGACGGTTGTACCGGCCGAGATTTTGAGTTTATGGATCTAGTTAGACCATTCATGTATTTATGTCAGTGTGTATAAACGTCCTGTCTTTGTCTGTGACCCATCCCTTGTCGGTTGAGCGCCTGGGCCCACACTAACATCCCACAATTGGCGAGCCTGCCAGGATTGGCTATTAACATCTATAGCCCACGCTCAAACACAAGGGTGCGACATGGACAATGACAACGTCGTCAGTATTGGCAAAGAGCTAGGACTAAAAGATGCGGAATTGAGGGCATGGGTGGAGCAAGAGCGTATAAGGTTACGCGATGAGCGTGCCGAAGAGCGAAATGCTATAAAGGAGGAAATGGCATTGAAGCAGCAGCTGATGGAACAGGAGCGCGCGGCAGCTCGCGAGAAAGCGGAGCAGCAACAAAAGCTGCTAGAACAAGAAATGAAGGTTCTTGAACTGAAGCTTCGGCTTCAAGAAAGTGCCGCTAGTCCGCAGTCCGCACAGAACGTAAATTCTGCGAGCGCGAACGCGTCCGTTGCGCCGAACGTGTGCAGCCCCCACAAGCTCATACCACCGTTCAATGACAAAAGGGACGACCTAGACGCGTACTTACAACGCTTCGAACGTGTCGCCACCTGTCAGGAATGGCCGCGAGAGAAATGGGCGCTATCATTAAGCCTTTGTATGACAGGGGAAGCTTTGACTGTAATCGGACGCATGGACCCGACCGCTGCCTTGGACTACGACACGCTGAAACGGGCACTCCTCCAACGGTTCTTGTACACCGCGGACGGGTACCGGGAGAAATTCCGTAATGCAAGGCCCGAAGATAAAGAAACTGCCAAGCAGTACGCGTCGAGGCTCTCTGGTTACTTCGATCATTGGTTGGAGCTTGCAGAGGTGGATAAAAGCTTTAATGGCCTCAGAGAGCTAATGATTGCGGAGCAATTTGTCAAGGGATGTTCCCCCGCATTAAGGGTTTTCCTGAAGGAAAGAAATTGCCGAACTGTACAGGAACTCTCCCAGGCAGCCGACAATTTCGTCGAGGCTCAGTCTTTGTTGAACTTTGGTAGAGAGCGGCCTGAGAAGGAAGCGCCCCAAGGCTCCGCTTTGAGAGCAGAGCAAACGAAGAAGACACCTCGGTTAGACAATCGCTGTTTCCTATGCGACAAGAAGGGGCATAGGGCAGCCGAATGTTGGTCGCGCACGAAAGGGAATTACAGAGACCAGGGGCGAACAGGCGACAAGTTGCGTCTTAGCAGGGAGAAGTTTGCCACCGGAGGAGAGGGCACGAGAGAGGCATCGTGCGTGGTCTCAGTAGATAAAGAAGACACAACGGATCACGGGGGTTACGTCGTCTTACAAGACGGAGAGACGATTCCGATCGTGAATGCCACGGTGAGCCAAGGAGCTACGGCTGGTAGAACTGGAGACATGCCAGTTGCGAAAGGGCTCTTGGATAAACATGAAGTTACAGTACTGCGAGACACAGGCTGTAACACTGTGGTAGTTCGACAGGCGCTGGTATCTAAGGAAAAAATGACCGGCACTTATAGTCCGGTATTCCTACTTGATCGAACAGTGCGTTATTTACCCGAAGCTGTCGTCTTCTTGGAGACACCATTTTTTAGTGGTGAAGTTCGAGCCAAGTGCATGCAAGACCCCTTGTACGATGTGGTCTTAGGAAACATCAAAGGAGCTGTCACACTGGACACATCGACAAGCACCCAGAACGGAGCCACTACTGTAGGTACGGAAGACGACGAAAACCCAGCGGACGCGCCTCATCACTCCAATGACGTCACTGAACAGGAGGTACCCGGCAGTAGCGACGATGGCAAGGAGGGTGAAGTACGAGAAGGAGGGGTGAAGCTGAACCTCCACAACAGCGATGACTCATTGCAAGAATCAGTCGCAGCGAAAGACTACGAACTGGTAGCTGCAACGGGCGGAACGAAACTTAGCGACGCCCCTCTCCCGGTTTTAGCGAGTTCTGTTGCCAGTATAGATAGCAGCACCTTACGACGTTATCAGAAAGAGGACGTCTCGTTGAATCGCTGCTTCAGCGCAGTCGGGAAAAAGGTGACTGCGAAGTCGCATGAAACGGAATTCTTTCTGAAGGACGGCATTCTGTTTCGTAAGCACAGACTACCATGCCAGAAAGAACTGGAGCAGCTGGTGGTACCAAAACAGCTACGGAATATGGTGCTAAAAATGGCTCACGAAGGGATTCTAGCGGGTCACCAAGGAGCGACCAGAACCGTGAACAGAATCGTCGCCGAATTCTATTGGCCAGGTTTGCAATCCGCTACCAAGCGTTTTGTAAAGTCATGCGATGTGTGCCAGCGGACTGTTCCGCGACATTTAGTCGGACAAGCACCCCTAGGCACGATGCCCGTAATTGAGACTCCCTTCACAAGAGTGGGCATCGACATTGTTGGACCAATTTCACCCATATCATCTAAGGGAAACCGGTACATATTAACAATGGTTGACTTCGCTACCAGATATCCGGACGCGGTCGCTTTACCAACGATCGATTCGAAGCAAGTGGCCGAAGGACTTCTTGAAATGTTCTCCCGGGTGGGAATTCCCAAAGAAATCGTCAGTGACCGGGGATCCTACTTCATGTCGGCTGTAATGAAAGAATTCAGCCGCTTGCTATCCGTGAAGCAATTGCCAACGACGCCCTACCATCCCATGGCCAACGGCTTGGTAGAGAGATTTAATGGCACATTGAAACGAATGTTGGGTCGTATGTGCCAGGAGTGTCCAAGATCCTGGGACCGTTATCTCGGTCCTGTGCTCTTCGCCTACAGAGAACTCCCGCAAAGTAGCACAGGGTTTTCGCCCTTCGAGCTCCTGTATGGCAGATATGTCCGAGGACCAATGACAGTGCTAAAGGAGTTGTGGACGAACACGCACCTGGATCCGGACACCAAGGCGACGTACATACACATGATGGAGTTGCGCCAACGACTAGAGAAGACATGCACTATCGCAAGAGAAGAACTTGAGAAAGCGCACTTGATGCAAAAAGCATATTACGACAAGAAAGCGAAGAAACGAGACCTATTTCCGGGCGATAAAGTTCTCGTGTTGCTACCGGCCGATAAAAACAAGTTGATCTTGTCATGGAAGGGTCCGTTCCCTGTGGTGGAAAGGCGCAACGAATTAGACTACGCCGTTAACCTTGGAAATAGGGTTACAGTATTCCACATCAACATGTTGAAAAAATATGAAGAACGCGACCCGGCCGACCCATCTTTGGCGGCTGGCGTTGCAGTTGCCGACACTGGAACTGACGACGCGGACAGCCATCGCGGAGAAGACGGCCACGTTCCGCTGAAGCAGACTCAAGACTGGCGAGACATTGATGTAGATTCTGGACTAACAGATGAACAGCGAGCCCAAGTAACCACGCTTCTTGCAGATTACAAAGAAATTTTCTCCGACCTACCAGGAAAAACTGACCTCGTGCAGTGCCAGTTAAAACTCACAACGCAGGCACCAATCCAAGTCCGACAGTACCCTCTGCCCTTCGCGATTAAAGAGGACGTGGAAAAGGAAATTCAAGAGATGCTACGCCTCGGCATCATTGAAAAATCTGACTCCCCGTACCACGCGCCTATCGTCGTGGTTAAGAAGAAAGACGGCACAATACGGTTATGTATTGACTTTCGCCAATTGAACAAAGCTGTGGTTCCAGACTCTGAGCCGATTCCTCGCGCTGATATGATGTTTGCGAAGCTGACAAACTGCCGCTACTTCTCGCGCTTCGACTTCACGAAGGGATATTGGCAAGTCCCCATGGCCAACGAATCGAAAGAACTGACAGCTTTTTCCTCGGACTCTGGACTCTACCAGTTCAAGTTCATGCCGTTTGGCATTAAAACCGCGCCGGCAGTGTTCAACAGATTGATGCGTGCGGTCGTCGGAGAGATACCAAATGTGCTTCATTACTTCGACGATGTGCTTATCGCTACAACCACGTGGGAAGAGCACGTCGACATTCTGAAGCTTTTCTTCGCACGCGTCCGGCAGGCCAAGCTGACTATAAAACCTAAGAAGTGTGAAGTGGGCTTCCCTAAAACAAGTTTTCTGGGTCATGTCGTTGGCCAGGGGAAACTGCAGACCATGAAAAGTACAACTGAGAAGATCCAAGTGGCTGCAAGGCCACAAACGAAAAAAGAGGTACGAGCATTCCTGGGCCTCACCGGGTACTACAGAGATTTTGTACCCAATTATGCCGAACTGACGTACGCCTTAACTGAGCTCACAAAGAAGGGGGCGTCAAACAAAGTCGCCTGGAATGAGAAGCATGAGGTGGCCTTCCAGGAGCTGAAGAACTCACTCACAACGCAACCTGTATTACGATCGCCTGATCTGCAAAAGCCGTTCGTTTTGCGCACGGACGCATCGTCTCGCAGTTTAGGTGCGGTCTTACTTCAAGAACATGAAGGTCGCCTCCACCCTGTCTCCTATGCCAGTAGAAAACTGCTTCCACGCGAGGCAGCGTATTCCACGATCGAAAGAGAATGCCTCGCCGTGGTGTGGGCAATTCAAAAATACCATGTCTTCCTCTATGGTCGGTCATTTATATTGCAGTGTGACCACCAACCACTGGCATATATTCAATCCGCCAAACATCTTAATCAACGTGTACTCCGTTGGAGTCTGCGCCTGATGGAGTATGACTTCACAGTTAGCTACATCAGAGGCTCCGACAATGTAGGCGCAGATTACCTCAGCCGAGCTAACACGTAACTTCTTTTGCGTGTATAGAATCTTCGGTGCTAACAGGACAACCTGTTTCATTTGTTAGTGACTTGTGACTGTGATTGTTGTGTGTGTGCCGTGTGCCGCTCTACAGACTGCATAACTACGCGGCACGACGTTCTGGAAGCGGGGGGGAGTGTGACGAGTGGGGGACATTTTTGAGTGAAAGCTGAATTTGGAGAGAGACGAAGAAGAAAGTGCGTGTGTGGTGCGCGCCAGCGCCGCTCGTGAGGGAGCGCGAAGAAGAAGATTTTAGAACGCTCGAGCAGCAAGTCGGGCCGAGGCTGTCGGCGCAGCAGTGGCAGAACGTGGGTCGTGGCGGCTACCGGCCCGTTGCGGCGCTCAACCTGTCACGGGTGGACTGCGGACGGACTCGGGCGACAAGCTACGCCAGGCGACGACGGTGCTTGCGGTCACGGTCGAGACCTGCGGGCGAGTGAGCGGTTTCGCGGAGCGCCGAGCCAGGAAAGCTGCGCAGTGCTGTGCCGGACTACCGGTGTTCTCGGACGTGGCCGAACACGGGTCTGGCCATCCACCACGCAGCAAGGCGGCCGCCCCAACGACTGCCGTGGTGGTTCACCAACCCCGCGGCGTCACACCGGATGAGACACGGCGACACGTCGGAACATCTCGACGACAGCGACGTGTGAGTGTGTCACGTCGAGTGGTGCGCGACTACACGCGCGGTGTCAGGGCCGCGAGAACCGTGCAGCGTAGGCACTAGAACACTAGAGACGGTTGTACCGGCCGAGATTTTGAGTTTATGGATCTAGTTAGACCATTCATGTATTTATGTCAGTGTGTATAAACGTCCTGTCTTTGTCTGTGACCCATCCCTTGTCGGTTGAGCGCCTGGGCCCACACTAACATCCCACAGTATGTATGTATGTATGTATGTATGTATGTATGTATGTATGTATGTATGTATGTATGTATGTATGTATGTATGTATGTATGTATGTATGTATGTATGTATGTATGTATGTATGTATGTATGTATGTATGTACTACATCGACTGCTGATGTTCCGCAGCCGGTGACAAGCTGAATCGTCGCGCCGTCGAATCCACGAGATTTCCACGCAGATATTCGGGGTGCGTTCAACGACGCTCTAAAAGAACGCTGTGCGCTACGATGGCTGGACTATGCTCACGAGCTGGTTGCAGCAAAGTGGAAGCTGCGAAGAGTAAGCGAACCACGAGCTTTCGGAGCAAAACATTGTTGTGTTTGTAACTGCATTGTAATTGGAGATGGTTAAGGCAACTTTGTTTGGCACGTGCTACGTCACAGAAATATGTGATACGCTAATCAGGATTTGCATGTATGTCGTAAGCATTTAATTATTGTATCTGTAGCTGCCGATAATTATGGTCGCCCACTTCGTTCCGAGCACGCGTTTGCTACTCACCCACTCTCCCGAGAGCAATAAATAAACAGCGGAATCAGCTATCGCTTTGTCTCATCTCATCCTGAGGAGAAAGTATCAAGTACGTTTTGTCCTTACTACTGAGATTAGCTTTTTGTTCAGCCACGCCTGCTAAGCCTTCTCCACGAGAACTTGAAAATGAATCTTCCAAACAGTGCAAAATAGGCACAACTACATTGCTGTCAAAGCGTCAGGACGCAAATATAGCGTATACAGAAGCGTCGGTTTAGAACAGATGGGCCACGCTGCTCACGAGAGCGACTTGATAATTTTGAGGCGCAAGAACCAGCATCGACGGGTGCCGCCATGTTGTTTTTTCTGGTGCTACTCTGACCGCCCAACGCAAACAGCGTTGGTTGCTACCATGTGTTCGCTCTACTCGCCCAACGCATGAGCGCAGACGCTATGGGGACGCCACGCAAACGACGCTGAGCGCATGAGTGCACCGTGAGGAGTGTTCGTTCTTCCTATTGGCCTCGGTGCAAGAAAAATAATTTAGGTGTGGACACCCTCCGCCCGCCGCGAAGGAGAGCGCGTCCAGATAATGTTTGCCTTTAATACATGCGCCGGCCCCAGTTTCGTGGGGGGCGCTGCGACATGGGGGCTTAATAGTGTGCCTCGATGCGTGCGCCCCCCTTAGGGTGTTGCCATTCTTTGAAGGGGCTGATGCCGCCACGACGCCATTTTTTGCCCCGCGTCTCGTGCCTCTCAGCGCAGCTGCCGTAGAGCGGTGAGACGCCGGTAAGAAGCCGTGGGCTAAAATATGGCAGCCGCGCCGCAGTAGACGCCGCAGATGTCCTCACCCTGGACAAAACGCGCAACAAAACGCGCATCAAGGCACCCTAGGGGCTTAAGAAACCTATTGCGACGAGGCGAACGCGCGTTTTTCTTTATTTTTTTTCACCTCATTGCATTTTTTCACGGCGAGTTTTCATACGGCCACGGTGTAAACGGCGCACCTGACGCACATAGCGTCCCTAACAGCGTTGCGTACGTAAAAGCGCGGCGTCTTGCTTAGAGCGCGTGAGCAGTCTTTCTGCTCGCTGACTTCTCACGTGCTCAACGCCGTTACGGACGCTACGCACGCAGCTCGTCTTCTATAGTACATGCGCCGGCCGCGGTTGCGTGGGAGGCGCTGCGACATGGGGGCCGAGAGGAGGAAAGAGGCGAACATTATGTGGACGCGCCGTCGGGCGGAGTGTCCACACCTAAATTTTTCTTACACCGTGCTATTGGCTAAGCAGCCCCGTGGCTTCCACAGTGATGCAACCAGCTTGTGAGATGGAGCATAGAGCAGAGACGTGACGCGATCTCCTCCAGTCAGGCTGCCGGGTACGCCTTTCCAGGTGTGCAACGAAAGGCCCGAGCGACTCGTTATTAAGTCGTCAGTCTCTTTAAGAAAGTGTCCTGGCATGGATCTAGTTTTACCGCCCAAGTCGCACATATGAAGTGCACACTTACGCAGCAGTAATGAAAGCTTGTACACATAAGCATCGGGCCCGTAGCCAGGAATATTTTTCGGGGGTTGCCCACTTGCTGAAAGCCTTCAGTATTTGAGAAAAACATCTATTTTCATTATGTATTCTTGGTAAAATAGCCCCCTTCGACAAAATTTCGGGGGGGGGGGGGGGCGAGCACCTAGGGCATCACCCCTGGCTACGTGCCTACTAAGCATATTGCCTATAGGACGTGTACTTGTTGACTGTGGGGTGCAGTGTAGTAGACCTGTATACGGTCCCTTATGCATTTTCCTGAGACAACTGGAAGGCGACAGCCACCTTCTTTTTCTTCTCACTCGATTGTATTGATCCCGCCCCAAAAGCTTTCCCCACCCAACGTGGTTTTGCACTGCCTCCGGGATCGGAGGAATTGGATGCTTTCTGCACCTCACGTGGTTTTGCAATGCCTCCGAGATCGGTGCACCTTTGACCAAGCGACGATGTCACGTGAGTGCGTCATGATGTGACGTCATCGGGACGTCATGATGACGGCACATATTTTGGCGATCTGTGACGTCATAGGGTGACTTCATTGCGTGATCTATTGCAGTGGCATCGCCAGGGGGGGGGGCACACCGGGCCCTTGCCCCCCCCCCCCGAAAGTTTTTTCCCCCATGGAATACTACAGAGCACAAAATTACTCTAGACCACACTTCCTTGCCCGGCCCCCACCAAGATCAAGGAGGTGCCCCCCTCCCTGAAAAAAATTTCTGCCTACGCCCTTGATTTATTGTATCACCCTAATGTGTTGACGCCACCGCTGACGGCCATTTTTCGCGTTTGGCGAGGCATCTAAGGCTTTCGCCGTGATATTTTTGAAAGCTTCGCTGCTCTGTATTTGAAGGAGGATTCGCTGTGCCAACTCCGGCGTTGCTGAAATTCGAGGCTGCGCAAAAAAGAGAGATACGAGATGACATGAACCAGAGTGAAGCGGAGGAAGGCGCTGAGACAAGAGAAACATTTATGCAGGGTTGTGAACATCGCGTTGCATACCGTATGCTCGAACAAAAGGTGCTCGAGAAAACTTCAATTGCGTACGCGTCCGCAGTAACTGCAGATGCTAAATACAACTGTCAAATAATGAGTAGAAGCGTGAACCGTTGGACTAGTTGGTGTGACGTTCCTAGGATGAAGAGGGGAATAACTGTCGATGAATAACCCACCGAAAAGAGGGACACTGCAGCGACAGGAAAGACGCTCCACTTGCAAATGAACTGATTAGGCACGACAGCCGGACGACAGCCGCGCAAGAACTAGCGCAGCTAGTGACGTCCTTGCGCAGATTTTGGTGACCGGCCTTCCTGGGGCGAACTGTGCGGTGTCTTGTGGAGAGCTGAAAAGGACAGACTTGTGGGCTAGTTGATAGTGCACAATCCAGACAGTAGTGCAACGAATCACACGGACGGCGACAGATCCCGTCTCGTGTCCCGTCTTGATCTGTCGCCGTCCGTGTGATTCTTTGGGCTACTGTGTGAATTAAGTTGAAGAGCTATTGTGTTCTGTGCTGCATGGTGAACTTCTTACTTCTAAACAGTGAGATGTTGGGCTAGTTGGTTCAGCGTCTTGCGTTGAAGCGGTCTCCTATGCAAGATCCTTACTTCAGTAAGACACGTACATGACAGTTACAGAGTGGTCCGCTTCCGGAACAGACAGACAGTTTTCTGGGGCTTTTTTATTGTTACCTGTGTTCCAACTTAGTTATGTAGAAGGACCAGGCCTATATTCAGAAAAGGGTTATTTATAGGGGCTCCTGTGAAGCTCCTGCACTATGTCGACTTTATCTGGCAAAATAGGACTCCGAACTCTGTAGAATTCTTAGGCAGCTACCATTTATCTAAGCCTTTAGGTACCTTGACGATTTTTTGGTTATCTTGTGTGTACCGGATTAGTGTGCCTCGATGTGTGCGCAATGCGCGTTTCAAGGCACCCTATACCGGATGATTAGGCCGCGCCCTCGGTGGCAGAAAAAATAACGCCATATCCACGCATAACCACTACACATGACTATGCTATGCTTTACCCTCGCCCTCCTCGTTTCCCTCCTCACCCTCACATACTCATCCTTCGATGCCGCCACGTGCCCGCACGCTCGCTCGTGATCACACTGAAACTAAGCCGCGTGATCGAAGATAAAATATCACGCCATATCCACGAAGTCAATGATGATTGAAGAGCTGGCTCGGAGAAGATCGGAAAAACCCGTGAATCTTCCGTACAGGTCCTCTACCATAATATGGAGACGTGACACACGTTGTTATATATACGTATATACACAATGTTTTATTAATTTACAATTTTGATGAACTATGTACACAATTTACAATTAAATACACATTGATGAAGTATACATACAAGAAATATCTAAGAGCGTCTGATTCTCCATTGTCGACACTTGCAGACGCAACGCTCCTAATGTGCTTTCAATTTGAAAACTGCCCTCGAGACGCGCACGACAAAGTGACCCTAAAAATAGCTGTCTGACGCTCGCCTGGCTGTGGACCCCATTCCCCGCTCGCCCTGTGAGAATTAACGGCCAGGCTAGAGGGAAGACACGACGCGCGTAGCGTTCCTCTTCGCGTTCCACGACGCTTTGAATGGATGGATACAGGTTACGGCGCGGGACTTCGCCCCAGCTTAAGAACCTGGCGAGCCAGCTCCTAAAAGTGTTGCAGTGTGTTCGCAGTCCTTGGTTTTAGGACTGAAGTACCTTAGAGTGTCATAGTGTCGGCGGGCATCGTCGTCTGCTGTCACGGCGCGCATCGTTGTGTCCTGTCCATTTGCTTGAGCGCAAGAGAGGGCGCCACCGCTTCAGCGCTTGCCGTGTGGCGAGAGAGAGCGAACGGCGCGCGTTGACTATGGGAACGCTCTTTCTGCGATGAACGCTGAACTACCAGCTCGCAAGGAAGGAGAACGCGCTCTCGCCCGCGAGAGGTAACGCCGACGCAGGCAGCGTCTGCTAGCGAGTTTCTTGATTTAAATGACCGACTGCTCGCGCTGCACTACCGTTCACCGGCCACCCCGTATATATAGGCACTGAATCTTGACCTGTAATGTAGTGCCGGTGGAAGATTTCTCTTGTGCGTAGTTGAACAATACAGATTCGCAGCGTGCACGTTAACTAAAAGTGGACTGCGGATCTCTGTGTCTAATCTTTCCTCTGTCTCTCATTGCCCACTAGCAGGGATTTCGCTGCGGGATCGGAGGGAATACAGCGCAAGACAGGGACAAGAAAGGGCGACGCTTATCTTGCGCTGTATTCCCTCCGATATCTAACCAACACGCCCAAGCTTCGATACTAATTCGCTGCGGGAAACACCGGCCAACACTGCATGCTCGACCCCCTACAGGTTTCACGTTAGTGGAGCTGAAACTCCCTTGGCTACATGTTTCGCCCTTCCAAAATTTGTTTACCATGGAACTGCCGGTTAACGGCAGCGCCCGGTTTCTTGACTTAGCCCTATTTTTAACCCAGAACAACAGCATATGCAGCTTTTCCGGACACCAGTGGCCTAGTTCGCGTGAACGACATCACGTCGCGTATCGACCTTAAAGAATTCATGACGTATGCAGTGACGCGGCACTAAATAAAAGAGAATCAAAAGAAACGGTACACACGCCCCGAGACTGTCGCTTCACCTCGGTGCGCAGAAAGGAGAGCGCTGTTTGTCGGCGTTATCTCGACGGCGACGACTGGCAATGAATTGGCAGTTTTTCTAGACGTGCCATGCCAAATGTCTCGCCGTTATAGACGCGCCCACGATGCATGAAGAGCATCGTGTTTTTATTTGTTTGTTTGTTTGTTTGTTTGTTTGTTTGTTTGTTTGTTTGTTTGTTTGTTTGTTTGTTTGTTTGTTTGTTTGTTTGTTTGTTTGTTTGTTTGTTTGTTTGTTTGTTTAGTTTCTTGCGCTGCCGTACCGGTGGGATTTTGGAGAATCATGCTGCTTTCCGAGTTTCTTTTTTCAGCTAGCGGGAACCATTATGTTTGGGTACGAACAGGATATTGTGGTTGCATAATAAACCGAATTTCCTTTGGTGTACCACTTGGGTGACGCTCGTTTGCTCTTTGCGTTACCTCAAGTTAGAACTGGATAAGTTTGAGAACGCTAGGAATGAGAGTAAAAAAAAGGAAGTTAAAGATAGTTTTTATTTGTTTTCATTTAGTTCTTATTTAAATGTGGCTGCCACCGCAAGCTTGGCGCCGTCTAAGCGGCTGTGCAAAAATGATACAGTCGTTGAAAGATGATCTTGTACACCGGAAAATGTGAACTTGGTTAGTTTTTTGTTAGGAATGAACGTATAGTAGAACATATACGACTGACGTGTTGTGTAATAATCTCTAGATCTGCCGTCTATCCCGCTAAAAAAGGCATTTATCTATCCTAATTGCATTTCTTCTTTTTCTTTCTTTTTTTTCCTTTTTTTGCTGGAGGTGATTGTCTTGAATCCTGTTGGCGCAGATAGACCCATAGGTTACTCTAATGAGCTGGAAGTTCTCCTGAAGCTCTCCTTTCATGTTCTGTAGGCGCAGTCTCTTTCAACTTTGCACTACAGCAAGCACAAAGTCGATCATGAATCACCTACTGGCCCAATCGTCCACTTTGATCAGCACAAAGAAATTCAGAAGAGCGAATATTGGCGTTTTTGCGCTGACAACAACGATTGTTAATGCAACATAATATTGTAGCTATTCCTACAATCTCTCAAAATCACTTCTTTATTCTGTATCACTCCTGATGTAGAATACAAAATGCATTTGACTTGCTCAACAACGGGTCACAAGACACATCAGAGAAAAGCGAACCCTTTAATTCCCCCTTCTTTCGTTCACTCAGCATATGAAAATTTCTTCAGTTGTGAGTGGAGCTCCTTCTGTTGCCACGAAGATGTGCAGGCGTTCCAAAGGAAATCTTAAGCCTTTCTTTCCAGGAGGTTCCCTTAAGAGAACGATGGTGTTTATGCGCACAGGAATTTCGATTAGTAGTTTTTCTCTCGTAGCAATAACTGAAAAATACCAGTCTTCAGCCAGATAAAGCCTAGCGAAATCTGCTTTTTCCCTTAATATCTACTGCTTTTCAAGCAGTAGTCTTCTTCCTCTGAAAGCCCAACGGAAAATGACCCATGTCGAATAGAACGATTACAGCTCCGCTCGAGGGTCTTCAAAACCGGAGCTTTTTCTTTTTGCACTTCATCATGCAAAATATCAGCCGCGTATTGAATCCTGGAAACTTCTGGGTTGATAGGAATGTCAAAGCTGCGAAGACATTCCTGGTTGGGATTCTTTTTTTTTTTGCTCAAACGTGTAGGCCCACCTTGAAAGTCCCGTCCACTGTATCGGGTAGGTTTGCCTCTGTTGTAGATAAGGAAATCGTAGTAAATTAGGTAGTAAGAAATATATATATTCAATATTAAATTTTACTGCAACATAAAACTTGCAATAGAAATACGCGCGAAAGCGACTAAGAAAAATTAATAATATTTCAGAAGACACGATAACTGGCATGTAGCCTCGACTTTAATAATAGGGATATCTGCACACAGGTGTGAAGTCTGGTTAGTGCGCATCGATAGCACAGTGCTATCATAGATGCACGCGTTTTAGAAAACACCCTCTAGACATGGTATTCCCTCTCAGCTTTGTCTGAGTGGAAATAGCTCAAAGAATTGAATTCCTGTCAATCTGATAACATGTTATTTTTTTTCTTAGATTAGGCCCTAAATCTGCCCTAAATGGTAGCTCTGCGCTGTACACCACACATGTGGGCTGTACAGCGCAGAGCCACCATTTAGGGCAGATTTTGTAGTGACGCGGAAATTACCTTACCTCCTTGATAGTGAGAAAGTTCAAATATGTATACACAATAACCTTCTCAATATTTACTTATGGACAAATATTTGGGATCGTGGAACATGAGGTGAGCATGAGTGAGGTCACGCCTTTTTAGAGTAAATACTTACTCTATCACTATATATATTCGCGATGTGCTTTCTTAAAGGGACTGAGAACCGACCGAAATGTGTCACAAGACCCTGGCTGTGAATTACAGTGACATAAACGAGCTTTTTTTTTTCACCATATGATTAGGATTTGTATTGTTGAATTGCGCTTTGAAAGTCACAACGACATGTCGCGTTGCCTGACCGGCAAGCCTTCATAGTGCACGAATGAGATGTGCACAATGCTGTACGCAGTCCACTGCTATTTACTAAAGAAAAAAAAATCCGTTTAAAGATAATCCGCACGCTATTAGACATTCTCGATTTAATCTGTGCTTATAAAAGAGTAAAAGGAGTTGACGTTGAGAGGTGGCGTTGCCTTCGCGACTACTAGTGAACGCATGTCGAGCAACGGCGCATGCGCGACGGCGCTTTCTACATTGAATGAACTTCCAGGTAGTGCACATCAAAAACCGGAAAAAATGCATTCCATAACGTTTGGGCTGTGGCATGGGCTTCGCAAGACACTGATTTACGTAGGCGGTGTCACGGCTGAAACTTTAGTAAAGGCATCTTTTCTTTTTAAATGCGAATGCATTTCTTAGTCGGGCTATGTAAGGCATCCGGCGTTGTCCGCGGCGCCTTCTCCCATAGCAACAGCTGCGGGCGCGCGCGCTTATCCTCGCCCCTAGAAACCGGAGCATGTGGTGCGAGAGAGTGTAGGAGAGGGTAGGTGCAGTGCTTCGCCGCTCCTTCTCTCGCCGTTCGCTCTCTCTCCTCCCTGCGCCCCACTCTCCCGTCCGCTCGCGCCTCACTCTCGACCGTTCGCTGGCTGGGCGCCTTTCAAGAACATCCGGAAATGTGTGCTCGATACGCCGCTGTGAAACGCCAACGCCGAGCCGAGAACGCTGGCGCCCCGCTCTCCCGTCCGCTCGCGCCTCACTCTCGACCGTTCGCTGGCTGGGCGCCTCTCAAGGCGATGGCAGAAGTCGGTGAAGGCGAATGTCTGAGGGCAACGGTACCCTCTCTCGGCGCAAGAAATGCACTCGCATTTCCTCACGATTCCCTTCGGAGAAGTGGGGGCATTTTTTAGTGAGTGCTACCCCCAAGGCATGCATTCTCTACACACACACACACACACACACACACACACATATATATATATATATATATATATATATATATATATATATATATATATATAGCTTGATCTGTCCATTAGTTTGATGAACCGTAATTAGGCTTGGCTCGAACACAGTGCGGAGGGCAATCTAGTGAGCGTCGAATACTTGGCTCATTGAATCGGTAAGCAGAACTGTAAAGCGAAAAGCGCTTGTTAGTTTTGAAGTCTTCTTCCTGGCTGTTTTCATTCACTATGTTGCACTACATTGCTGCTAACATGCGTACCTGTTAAGGGAAAGCCTTCAGTAAATACAACATGCATGTGTCCATGCCTGGACTTCCCTCTTAGTTACTCCCTTTTATTACTCTTTCAACGGCGTGAAGTGGCGTTGCGGCAACAAAGGCAGTGTGTAATCGGCTAATATTCCCTATGAAATTACCTATGCTTTTCAGGAAAGCAGCGTACACCAAAGAACGTGTTGAAAGGGTGTCGTTTTACCTCACAAAAACAGTCCTGATATCGTGCATGCCTCTCGATTGCATTATCGCCGCGCGCCCGGCACTTCCAGGTCACAAATGGCATGCACGTTATGAGCGTGAGACAGCATTCTTCATAGGAAAGTGGCGAGTGCCAAGAATTCAAGAAAGGAAACGCAAGCCAGCAGCAAACCGGCCGGTTGAAGATCTCTCCGTCGTTGCTATGGCAACGGCGCGCGCGGCCGCGCTCTCTTCCGAGTCTGCTTGACTACCGTTCCCGCCGCCGGCCTGCGCCAGTCACCGGGGGGGGGTAAAGGGAGGGGGCACTTGCTGAAGGCCTTGACAGTTTGAGAGAAACACATATTTTCATTATTGTTGTCGGTAAAACACCGTCTCCGTCAAACTTTTGGGAGGGGAGGCGGGCCCTTGGGGCATACCCCCTAGCTACGGGCCTGGCCTCTGGACTCCTAGGTGGCCCCGGTCGGTCTACGAAACTTCTTCCGAAGTACCACGACCCGTACCGTTTGGTCTAGCAAGCCTCGTACTTCATATACGCCGTCAAGTCGCTTGAGACTTATTGTAATCAAACAATGTGGAGGCATGAGATTGTGCATATGGACCTGCTAAAGCCTCACTGTCACTGTGCAGCTGTCCCTAATTAGTCAGGATGGCTCTTTTTCAAAGGGGACGTAAATGTAATGCAAAAGAGCAGCACTACTTGCAGAAGCAGAGAACGCTGCTCCCGTAGAAAAAAGGCGACGATTCAACAATACAAGCTTTGCGTTGCTTCTACGATTACTGGTTACGTTTCTGCGTCGTCTCTAATAGTAGAGTACTTCTTTAAAACGCTTCATTATATTACAAATGGCTGCCCTCATGCTTGCCTTGGTTTCGTTTTGTATTGCATTCTTATAGTTGAGGTTAACTAAAATCTGGGTTCTTTTTCTTCGTTATTAAGTAATGGGTTGCGTGGTAATAAAAAATAAAACAGAAGTTTACTTACTCCATTTCCAAAAGGGAAACCGAAACTGCAACAAATATCTTGGTTGCAAAAAACAAGCAAGTAAATCTTCAGCAGCGTTGTACTAGTAATAATAATTGCTGGAGTTCTACGTGCCCAAACCATAATATGTTTATGAGGCGTGCCGTAGAGGAGGGCTGCGGAAATTTCGACCACTTCAGGTTCTTAACGTGCATCTCAAACCAAGTACACGAGCCTCTAGCATTTTCGCCTTGTTCAAAAATGCTGGAGCCGCCGTGAAACCTGTGCCCTTTGGGTCAGCAGCCGAGCACCGTAGCCGCTGTACCACCGCGGAAAACATAAGCAATTCTGAGAGAGACAAAAAAAGAAGAAAAAACCGCATTGGGATTTGAATCAAGGCCCCAGCGATTGCGCACAAACAGGCAGCACGGATGATCAACCCATTCAGCCACAGCGCGCGGCGGCTAGCCCGTGATACGATAGCTATTATAAATATACTACGGTCAAACTCTCCTTGCAACGCTCCTTGCAAGTGACCTTCCAAAGGGCAGGAACGGAATGCAAAAGTGAAAACAGCTGCTTTCTGTTTGCAAAAATGCCCTGTAGACCATAATTCGATGTTTCACAGTGCAAGGAACGAGGACGACATTGGAAAACACACACAGCGCTGAACTTACCATTGACTATATTTTCAAACTTACAGCAATATATATGCGCTCTTCACCAGGAGAGAAAAAAGAATAGAGGAAATGAAGCATACACAAACTTCCAGAAAAAATCGTAGAAGCCCAAACAATTTTGAAACGTGATAAAAAGTGCACGAGTGCAGCTTCGCTTGCTCTTTCGAGCAACGATGGTGAATTTCTCGTGATCGTAAAATAGATGTAATATCGATGATGGGTTGTTGTTTCCTGCAACTACAATTTTAGGGGCGAAGCTCCTTAAGGCGGCACCCGTTCGTCCCTCGTAGTCGTAGTAGTGCGTAACCAGTCGTAACGCTAGTACCAGATCTTGACCTCCAAGGTGGTGCTGGTGGGAGATTTTTCCTGTGCGTTGTTGAACAATAAAAAATTCGCAGCGTGCGCGTTAACTAAAAGCAGAATTCTCCTGTCTCTCATTCCCCATTAGCAGCCATTGGCATGTTCCAGTAGGAAACGTTAGTAGAAGTAGAAGTGTAAGTGTTAGCTTAAAGCCGACTTCTGTCTCTCATTCCCATTAGCAGCCATTGTTTACCTCCAAGGTAGTGCCTGGTGAGATTTCTCCTGTGCGTGATTAAACAATAAAATTTTTGTTCAAAACGCCGTTGATTGATGAAATAAACCAACGAAAGACGCCAGATGTTTTGTAAAAGCAAAACAAAAGAACGCCAGATGTTTCTAAAGCAAAACGAAAAGACGCCAGCTGCTTAACGAAAGACGCCAGGTGTTTTCTAAAGCAATGGTTTTCTAAACAATGAAAATTCACAGCGTACATGTAAAATTAAAGTGAGCTGCAAGTCGTTAACTCATCGAACCTTTAGTATAAACGCGCCCGATCTCACGTCGGTGATGATGTACTGGGCAGAATTCACGGAAGATTCACGGTTTACCGATGAACCTCCGCAGCTTCGCCCACTCATCATCATTCACTCCGTGGATATGCTGGGTTTTTTTTTTTTTTGTACACCAGGCCTGCAATTGTCGCGTGACCACAATCACGTAACATCGCACATCTACTTATGTGACTACAATCACGTAACAACTAGCCACGTGACTAAAAATCACGTAAAATCAAGTAATTAGTCTCGCCACTAAAATCCCGTAACGTCACGTCACTATTGACGTGACGTGTTGGCGCCAAAAGCTTCGGAACAACCGGGTGGCGCGGGGCAACCTCAGCGTCTGCACTGGACTCTAATAAACATGTACTTTCTCTCTCACATGACTAAAATCCCATCACGTAACTACTAGTGACGCGACATTTCCCCTTCAAAACCACGCAACAAGTGCGTAGTCTGGGGAACCGACCGAAACCTGAGAAGAATAGATTATCCAAGCCTAGCCATAACCTATAATACTATACTAGCAAAAACTGCACCTCTAGCAATAGCTTGGTATTACTAACAAAACTTTAGAAGAAGCTAGGTCGAACGCCCGCTCCGCTCTCGGTTCCAGCCTTGCGCAACCAGTACATGCTGCGCACATTTTCATTTACAGATGTTTAAAATGGCATCTTATTGCGGTACGTTGAGGTGGGCTGTTAGTGCGTGCGAAAAGCTGCTGAATCACAGGATTTTCGTTTTGTAACTAGGAGCACCAGTCCCTGGACTTCCCGAAAGCTTTGATCCACACACGTCATATCACACGGACCTATCCGTTGAAGCGCACACTGCTTTGTGATGTTAAAGGAGAAGGCATGCTGGTTTTTTTCTGTTCACGTAGCGCGATAGATATGACAAGATATGAATAAAAATCCCAGTTTCACCGCAAGGACGATGCAATGAGTGCGATAGCAACAAATGAAGTAAAGCTGGCAGCTAACTCTTCTAGATCCAGCCTCGCCTAACTCTACAAAATTGTGCTGTAAGAGAACACAGCCACTCCAGGTAGGAAAGGGGATTTCGCACAGTCTCTTCGAGTTGAGAGCGCAGCATATAGAAGGGTATATGAGCCGTCCGCTGATGTTTGTCGAGATAGCGATTTTGATTTCATTTAAGTTAGGGCGAAATCATTTCACTGCTGTTTGAAAAAGAACAAATAATTTTTCCTATTCTTTGATTGGCTTAATTATCTGTTGGTTTCATTAGTAGTGTCTAACAAAAAAAAGAACCCCTCGAAAAATTCCCCTTCGTTCGTTAAGATTGCGACAGACACATGCGTTAGCCCTTAAGTAAAAAGCAACTGCAAAAACGTCTAACTTTGTCATTTAATTACTGTGCCTCGCTTGTCTAAGCTTAGTTCGCTTCCTTTACGTTGCTGAATTGTAGGTACCTGAGAAGATCGTAACGACATCATGAGAAGGGAGAAATAAGTTTCCACCACAATACGCGTACAAAAGTTTGAAAGAGCTTTGTTCACCATAACTTGATCGGGCGTTCTGTTCCTTAGGACGTTTATAAAAGAATAAAGTAAGAATTACAAATGTAGATCTGAACGATGTGATACGCGTGGAGTGTTTAATCATACACTAAAAAAGTCATATAATGAAGAGAAAAAGAAACGGCAGTTCAAGAATACACTCAAGAATCGAAACCGAAACGAAAGCTCTTTTTTGTTTCGGCGGCGACATCCTGTGCGAAGCTGTGGAACTAATTCACGGCCTGAAAAAAAAAAAATGGTGATCCGTCGCCAGGAATCGAGCCGGTGACGGCGCGGTCATGCCGTGCTCTGAACTTGAGCGATTAGCTCACTCGGCCACGGTAAACGCGTTGTCGCCTGAGGCAAGCAAGGGTTTATCAATTTGCCACAAACATTTGAACGACCGCGCTTCAAAAAACGCGTTAGGGAACAATGTTATGCCGAATGCGGCAAGTTGACAATGGCTTCAAACGAAAGCTGAGTGTCAGGACTACATGTGATTTCCTGACCATTAACATAACTTTCTTAGTTTTACGACAGTGACCGTTTTTGTCTCGAAAAACAGGCAACATTTTTCGCCGTTTGCATAGACTCCCATTGTACAATCTTTAACTGCTCTGGGAACAAAATTGAAGCTTACTGCAACGTGATCGCTGCAGTCCTCTCGTGCGTTTAGGTTCCCAGAAGCGCTCTGTGGTCTGCGTTTTTCAGCATTCACCCTCTACACTTAATTATTCGGGAAAAACTCGCCAGTTCCATTGAAAACGCGCTAGCTTCGCGCCGGGGCCGCCAGGGGCGCTGGCTGTGATGTGTCCACAAAAGCTGGATATGGTATGTTGGGAGCACAAGCCACGGTCACAGAAAGCTAACTCATCCAAATCAAGCGAGGTAGTGCCCCCCTGCAGTGTGTTAAAGCTGCAATGTCTGTTGCAGTGTGCGCATAAGGTCGCCACCAGCTATGACAATCAGTTAACACCCTTGATTAGCTCTGGCTATACCTTCCAGCCTGGCAGTTTCTGTCAGCGCGTCACTCTTGAGACATCTCGATGGTTCTTCCCAGTAGGGTGCCTCAACAGAGGACCACGAGTTTCGCATTACCTTGCGAGGGTTGCGTGCTAACACGACGTGATTCTTGTTTTCACGGCCCCTTACAAGCTTTGACGGCTGTGTGCACTTGCAACAGAGCAATCTAAGTCGCGAGCTTGTGCAAAGATGCATGTACACTCGTTCGGGCCCTGCGCCACCGGGTTGGTGCATATAGGCGATGCGCAAAGCGCCTATGACGCCATCTGCCGCCACGGCTCGGAAGCGCTGATGGGTCCCGGCGAGCAGTGTTCTCGCGGGCGTCTACGGGAGTGCACGGATGGATGTGTTTTCATCGTGATTTAATGACTCTGTCGGGCCTCAGCGATGTCGAAAAATAACTGCTGCGTTGTCGGCTGCTCAAACACACAGAACAAATCGCCGGGAACGCACTTCTACAGGTTTCCGGTGCTATTTCATGAGCGAGAGCGAGGACGGCGGTGGATTGCTGCTTTACGACGTAGAAAGTAAGCAATCGCGCTTTGTTTACGGCAGTGTTAGAACGATTACCGTGTTTTTATTTCTCCATTTATGTCGCTACGTCTTCAGCGAACGCTACTACGTTTACACTTGGTCGCCTCGCCTGCATTGTAGACGCTACAATGCACATGAGGTTGTTATTACTGATAAGACGCAATGCCTATGCTCTCTTGAAAAACGAATGGCGCGAAGCGTAATGCCAAAGAATGTGGGGCAGGTGAGGGCTCCTTTACAAAAGCGCCGTGGAATCATGTGTGCTGCACGAAATCGGCTGCATTCTACCCAGGGGCGTAGCCAGAAATTTTTTTCGGGTGGGGGAGTGAGGGTTCAACCATACTTTATGTATGTTCGTGCGTGCGTTTGTATGTGTGCGTGTATATACGCAAGCAAAACTGAAAAATTTAGGGGGGGTTGAACCCCCCCCCCCCCTCTGGCTACGCCCCTGATTCTACCTAATGATGCCACTAGAATGCGATCACCAGTGCCTGCGTACGGCTCACAAAGGAGGTGGCTGGAGAGGATCTACTGAGAGGATCCCATGGCACGTCGGTAACGTGATAACGCAGACGCTGCGTGGCGGCACAAGCGGCGCTTCTGCAGCCCGACCGCGCTCACCCGCTCCCCAAAGAAAAAAGAAAAAAACAAAGAACATAAACAAGAAACAGCTCAATTCGCTTAAGAAAGGCCGAAATAATAAGAGAACGCCTGCTTTCACTTATAGACAACAAAATATATTTTTTTTTCAGAGAAATTACAGGGGGTCGACGGACATGCACCGACGTTCTTATTTGAATACACCCAGCAAACACGTAGCCAAGCTGCTATGACAAGCTAGGTGACCACCAGCTCCGCAGTGACTCAGTCCCGCGCCACCAGCGCAAGCTGTCGAGATATTTTTTCACAAGTTTATCGTGCTGGTTTCAAAGTTTTACCAACGCTGACCCTTCGCGTGGCCGCACCCGTGAAATTCATGCGCCGCTGCGACAGCGCTCCCTCAAAATCTACTATATAAACACATGGCACGTAAACGAAGCTACTGTGTCGAGAAAAAAAAACGTTGGTTCATGCGTCAACGCATGCAGGCATTAGTGATCGGGACATTATAAAGAAAGCGGTGTACTTACGATGAGCTCCACTTCGTAGGGAAGATTGTTGACGCTTGTCTGTGGCAAACACTTGGCGCGTATGGTGACATTGTCGTCCAACACAGCTGTTACATCCGACACATGTCCACTATTATAAAGTGCGGCTCCTTTGCGCACGCTATCGCCGAAGAAGTAATTATTTGGCACGTGCACAAGCGGAAAATCGCACGCGCGCACTTTCGTCATGCTTGCAGTGAAAGGAGGCGTCTGTTACGCGACCCGCCAGCGGTTCTAACGGCCGCCGCTACGCGGCTTTCAGTGGCGCCCCTATAGGCGCTGCGCTTCGCGTATAGGGTACCGCTCAGCTGCGGTAAACAAGATACAGGACAAACCGGGCGCTGTCCGAATGACAGGCGTGCCGCGTCCCTGAAGGCTGACCACCTCCCAATGCACTGCCGGCAGTGCGGGTGTTCTGCCCTCTACGATAGCGCCAAGGCTTTGTTAGGGGCAGGCGGAGAAGGAGATGATTAATGCAACAGGGGATTCCTGTATCAGCGTACCCTCTGCACATCTTCCAGGCATCTTACTTGACAGCCTGATGGCAATGGGAGTTCTCGTTACGTCGTCCCTCCAAGTGAATCCTGTTTTATGTCTCGGTTCGCACCTTACGCCGCCTTTACACTAGGTTCCAATCTTTGTCAAAACAATGTATCTGTAAGTGTCTGCTGATCATTTTGTTTAGCTCACTTCTCGACACATTATGGCGTCATGAACAATTCACATCTTTTTTTAGAGCGCAACTCTTAGGCGCCCGTTCCTGCGTTGAGCAGCGTCACCTTTGGCGTTTTCGTCGCCGGTGTAACCGATAGAGCGAACGAGTACGAAAAAGAGCGAACGCGGATTTTGTCGATATCACGAGCCACTGGCCTCGCTTACTTGCCCGGCCACGCGCGCTGGCCCCTCGTGCACACGCAGGGCAGCCACGTGCACTGCGGCTGGCTTCGCTGGTCCTAACGGGGCTGTCGGCGTTTCGCTTGGTTCGCGACGCCTGCAATGCGCAGAGTGGTGTGCGTATAGCACTCGAGCGCTGGCAGTTTTTGGGGCAATATGCAACGAATGTTACCACTGCGGATAGCCAAAACTTCAAACACAGTTGGCGTTGCCCCAGCACGAAGCGACGCTCAGAATTCGCATGAGAGAGTATCGTAATCGTCGGTGAATTTTTTTCTTTCATGTTTTTTTTTAATTTTCACGTTTTTACGAGAGGCGCATCAGTTTTTGCCACGGTGTAAGAAAAATAATTTAGGTGTGGACACTCTCCGCCCGCCGCGAAGGAGAGCGCGTCCAGATAATGTTCGCCTTTAATACATGCGCCGGCCCCAGTTTCGTGGGGGGCGCTGCGACATGGGGGCTTAAGAAACCTATTGCGACGAGGCGAACGCGCGTTTTTCTTTATTTTTTTTCACCTCATTGCATTTTTTCACGGCGAGTTTTCATACGGCCACTGTGTAAACGGCGCACCTGACGCACATAGCGTCCCAAACAGCGTTGCGTACGTAAAAGCGCGGCGTCTTGCTTAGAGCGCGTGAGCAGTCTTTCTGCTCGCTGACTTCTCACGTGCTCAACGCCGTTACGGACGCTACGCACGCAGCTCGTCTTCTATAGTACATGCGCCGGCCGCAGTTGCGTGGGAGGCGCTGCGACATGGGGGCCGAGAGGAGGAAAGAGGCGAACATTATGTGGACGCGCCGTCGGGCGGAGTGTCCACACCTAAATTTTTCTTACACCGTGGTTCTTGCGAATGCGCGGCTGCCGTGCCTCGTAAACTCAGCGGCAAGTCGAACGTCAATCCTGTATCCCTCTGTTCGGTGTGTTATTCATGGACAGTTTTAAATGCGAAGCATTTCTTAGCGAACCCCACGCACTTTTAGCGTTTCTATCTACGTATCTATCTAGCCGAATACGTCTTGGTGCTCTCATGATCGCCTCCTTAACTTGATGTAGACCTGAACTGGCATGGGAGGGTGAGAGTGTTTGACAAATATGCCTGTCTGGTCATGACATGAACAACGAGCAAATCCTGTCCCGTACGTCGTCACACCGTTTCCTCCAGACACGTGTGGCACATACCCGTATACCACGGGCCACGGTAAGCGCCACATGTGCTTGACAGTTTATAGTTTTCTACGAACGGCGAGAATAGACATTGGCAATTCAAATACGAGAGCGTAAAGAAAACCCGACATCGGCAGCGTTGCCCCCATAAATGGGAAGAATAGAAATCAGGATCCCAGCAGCAATCGAACCCAAGCCTTCTGCGTGGCAGTCAGGTATTCTACCGCAGAGCCACGACACGTCTTGAAGCTGCTTTCGAAAAAGATTTGATGTAAGCTGAATGTCGGTGCAGCATCAATTGCGGTGGCAGTGCTGGTTATCTAAATTTATAACAAGGCAATAAACATTACACATGCTATCCTATGATACAGGCTTCATGCCTGGTTAACGTCAATTCTGGTTCCAGTGTTGGCTCCACTCTGAGAGAAGTCTAATAAACATTACATTTGCATTCCTATGATTCAGGAAGCGTATTCAAGCGCTGTTCCTATGCGGAGGAATACGCTAACGAAAGTTACGTATGATATTCGCATCATCCATCATAAAGTGCATAATATTGACTGCGCCCTAAAGTAAGCGCTGACGTTACCTCAGACCATTGTTACCCTTTACACGCCAGTGTAGTCGGCGTGCCTGGTAAAGCCACGATGTGCACAAAACTAATACGCTTACAAAAACACGTCGATCCACCGCGTAACGCTTGGCTCAAAGCCCAAAAACGCAGCATAGACAACTACTCGCTCATTGCTTCGCATGAAACCGATTCCCACAGGGCATGGGATCTGCCGAATTTTTTCCGCTCTTCATCCTAGAAATAATGCGCTGTTCGCGGAGCACATCGTATGCGCCGATTGAATTGCTGCTCATAAGCAAATCTGTCCCTCGCATTCAGTTCCACTGCTCGAACCAGTGTTCAAAATATACGGTACGCCAAGTAAGGTGTATGCTTGTTCAATTAGGGCTAGCATTGGTACCGGTCGTGTTACACTTGTTAGCATCTTAAATACATATAGGTCGATATCATCGCCTGTAAGTGAAACTTAGACCCACGAGATCCTTCAAACGACTGGTGTGAAAGCCACGAGACTCAAAGCAACCCCATTTTTGCGTTCTTCTACTTCAGCGAAGCAGCACGCAAGAGAAACATTGATAACGATGCTATAGCGGCATTAGAATTTGTGCGATAGACGTCGCACGCATTGAAGTACGCGGCACAGGACAGTGGCTAAGGGCAAATGTCATGTCACTGAATACTAAAAAGAGAAATATCATAAAAACAAAAGGCCGGTTTGGCGTAGACGTCCGCGCGCTTGCTTTTGTCCAAACGGCGCGAGCGTCACCACGTGACCCTGCTCCACCAATAGGGACACGCAGACCACATCGCCAGCCCTTACTGGAGGACTCTGCCGGAAAGATGAAAGAATGTCACTGCATTTCCCTTTATTCAGGTGCCTTAGAATCAACAGTATCAGCTTGCGAAAAGGATTTTAGCCAACGTTTATTGCTATACACGGTGGTGTTGCGATCGCAGTGTCTTGTATCTTTTGATGAAACCGTTAAGCGCACAAAGATGGGAACAAGACGACACACAGAGCGCTTGTGTGTCGTCTTCTTGTTCCTGTCTTTGTGCGCTGAACGGTTTCGTAATGTCAGTGTACCAACTAGCTCGGACCCAGCCTCTGAGTCTTGTATCTTAAGATATTCGATACATTATCGAATATATCGAATATGCAGATACTGATACGCATATTGAGAGACGTATCGCTATACAGATACAAGACGCCCGAAGAGTATCTAAGATAGCATCTAACATACATGTATCTTAGATGCATGTATCTGCCCAGCACTGCCAGCAGGGGCCGCATTCTGAGACGGCCACTTTTCGTAGATATCGTTTTCAGTGCGCGCTGATTCGCTAGTTGAAGAAAGACAGATAAGTAGTCGCTTTAATCAGGGAACACGCGAGAAGCAACAGAGATGGATACGGCCCCAGCACTCGCCTCCACTACTAGAGAGTTTGAGAAATGGGGACCCAAGACACTGGGTCCCCAAGCTGCGTTGGGTAGGGTGTTCTTGCGTTCGGAGGAGCAGCAGAGTTGGATAATCGGGTCAAACGCAAACTGCGTTGGGTCAAACACATGGGGTGCCACACGCGGCGAAATTAAAATCGTGCGAGACACGTGCCATACTGCGTCTGCGTCTTCTCGCAGGCGACCCAATACACCTTGTTCACCCACGCTAGTTTTCGATTGTCGGGCAACTGGCTCAACGCGAGCGCAAGAGCCCAAGAGTTGCTTGGGTTCGGCGCATACGCCCTGGCGGCTCGCAAGCTTCTTGGGTCCCACGCCCCAATTCTCAAACTCCCTACTGTCTTTCATATCTTTCAAAAACTGTTTACTCGCAGGTGCTCCGCTCCAACGTGAGTGACCTCTACTTAAACGACACCGATTTAAACTCGGAGGGCAAGTACCGGTGCGAGGTCTCAGCCGAATCGCCGTCGTTCCAGACAGAACGTGCCCAGCAGGAGATGATCATGTACGGTAAGCATTGCCGCACGTTTTTGTCTCGCAGTTACCGTGGCTCGTTCGCTTTGTTTATTCGGCGTTGGAGCCACTCACACGAACGCTTTCTTATGTCAGCTTCTATGTTATCCAAAGCATGCAGACGAGCACTAAACTGATATATCTGTGAACACTACAATACTGTCACCGCTAAAAGCCAACAGATGACAACGCGGTGAGGAGCACGAGCAGCAACCACCATTCCTCCGAGGAAGACGACGTTGTGATCTCTGAGTACAGACCTTGTTTTTCCTTGTTGCACCGTGGTCCTGTGTCCTGTTCTTTCAGCGTTGCGACACTGGTGGAGGTGGTGGACTTTAACGCCTGATGCTCAACATTTCTCCACGAAGCGGCAAGTCCAATCCCGCAACCTGTGACCCCTGGGAACTCCTACGATACGCTACGGTCGCCGAGTGCGAGGCCTTAGTCCTGAGGCAATCCCCTTGGAACTTCCCCAGCCAAAGACTTCGTCTGGAGAAATGGCGTCCACCGGCGCTTTACAGGTGACTTCAAAACTAGCCCAGCAACGGTTTTCGTTAAGTTACAGGTGATTGTTGGGCAGCCTCCGATTTCCGAGAACTTCTACGGGGAAGTTGATGAGGACGTCGAGGATTGCCTCGAACAGTATGAGCGAGTCGCCAAGGCGAATCAATGGACCGTAGAACACAAGTTTTCACGCGTCTAATTTGCCCTGGCGGACAGCGCTCGTACGTGGTACGAGAACCGGGAAGCCACATTGTCTTCCTGGGATTAATTTTGGCAGAAACTTCTCTGAACCTTCGTAAGCAGCGATCGTCGCGATTCTGCTCAGCAACTCATCGAGTCGCGCATACAGAAGTCAAATGAGAGTGTCGCCATGTTCGCGGAAGATAGGACCCGCCTGTTTCCCTGAGCTGACCCCGAGATGCCTGAAGCTAAGAAACTCCAACATTTCATGAGAGGCGTCAACGAACAACTGCTTGCCGGTCTTCTTCGCAACCCGCCAACAACTGTAGTGGAATTGATCAAAGGGACTACAACTATCGATCGAGCACTGCAGCAACCGTGCTGCTGTTACAAACGACCACACAATGGCTCGATCAGCGTCTCTGCTCTGACGGCCGGAAGTGAGTGCTCTCTGCGTGAGCTCATTGGCGAGGCCGTTCATGAGGAGATCCGCAGCCTCCTTGTGACTCCGCAAGAACCTGCAATGGCTTCTGTCGCAGGAGTTGTGCGGGAAGAACTCAGGCAAGTATTTTCGTTTCCGGAATCGCTACCAGGCCAGCGATCTATAAAGTACGTGTCGGCCGTCCGCAGTCCAACACCAGTGCAGCACAACACGTCACCACCGCCTCATACTTACAACGAGTCGATGATCCCAGCGTACAATACACCGCCGCCGCCGACTGCACTGCTTAATGCGCATACGGAAATATGGCCGTTCTACCCTCCTCTGCAACTTGGTTGCAAAGGATGGCCATGAGTCAACCATTTGCTCGTAAGACGGACTTGTGGCGCACCGTCGACCGCCGTCCACTTTGTTTCCATGCGGAGAAGCCGACCATGTTTACCGCACTTTCCCGTGTCGTGACCATAGATATCAGACTTTTGCACCGCCCTTTCCTCGTGCTCGTTTTGACAACCTACGCGACAGCAATGTGCACCTGCAAGCACATCCATTTGCTCCACCGTATTGTCGATCTCGCTCTCCGTCACATGCACCGAGCTCTTCGCCGCACTGTCGCATTTACGCCTATGCTGTACGGGGCAGATCCCCTGGGGAAACTAACAGCAGCGGCCTTTGGGGGTAAGGTTGCCGATGCTACAACTCCCCCAACAGTCGATACTACGGACGATGCGACGTCGCCGACCACAAAGGTAATCGTAAGCGCCGACCTGGATGTGTTTGCACAGACGAACGCCCAGTGACAGCGCTAGTAGATACTGGTGCAGACTTCTCTATTATTATCCCGAAACTCGCCGACTGCCTAAAGACAGTAAAAACTTTATGGGCGGGCCCCAGCATAAGAACCGCGGGGTGACGTGGTTCTTATGATGCGGCAAACTGGTGACGCCGACAGGCAAATGTGCCGCTCGAATTAATATCGACAGTTCGTATTTTGTCGCTACTTTTGTCATTTTACCGGAGTGCTGCAGACCTGCTCTTGGGAAGGCATTTTTTGCTTCAATACGATGCCGTTATAATCATTCGCGACAGGTCGGTTACGTTTTGGATGGCCCCAGGTCAGATTTTGGATGGGCCTTGTAGAGATCAGTGACGTAAGCCTCTGCATGTCATCAAAAATGACGTGACCATTCCACCGCGGTTGAGCGCACTTGTGGCTGTGACATGTGACGGGCCAAGCCACTCGACATCGCCGAGCGAATGCCAACGCTGCTATTCAGCCATAGCTTGTCTATTGCAAGAGGCGTCGTGAACATAAACTGTGGACACACGCAACTCTTGCTCACAAACTTCAGTTCTGAGCGCCGACATCTTACGAGAGGTATGGCAGTCGTGTATATGTAAGAGCTCGCTGAGGTGACAGATTGCTGGACTATTGAGCAAGATGATTCAACTGACCTGCCGCCCGTACCTCTATCCGTTGATGTTCGTCCAAGTTTGGTGCTCGCGCAGAGGCAAAGCCTCCTGGAGCTTATTAACCAGTTTCAGGACTGTTTCGCTTCGACGTCCAGAGTTCGTGAAACGCCGTTGTCGAAACATCGAATAATTACGGATGAGACCACCAGACCCATACCGCAAAACCCGTACCAGGTAGCTCCGCGGCAATGAGAAGCCGCGTAAAAGTGCGAAAGATGCTTCAAGGTGAGGTTATTCAGATTTCGAAGAGCCCTTGGGCATTGGCGGCAGTATTAATGAAGAAAGAACAAGACACGTTGCGTTTCTGCGCGGAATGCCGCAAGCTCAGTCAGGTCACAATAAAAGACGTTTGCCCTCTACCACATATAGACGATTCACTCGATCGACTGCGGCATGCACGCTACTTCTCGTCGATAGATTTAAGGAGCGTGTGGTTGCAGATGCAAGTCGACGAAAGAGACGGAGAAAAAAAAATTCGGCAGATCCCACGTACCGTGGGAGTCGATGTTATGCGAAGCATGCGGCGGGTAGGTGACTGGCGTAACTTATTTTACTGAGCGACACGTTACAAAATGACGCTAAAGATTTGTATATATTTTATACGCACACATATACATGTTGAAGAGCTGCATATGTGTTATATAAGCAGTTGTTTACGGTTGGGTAACGCTGCCAGTGACAACGTGGGTATTACCAACACCAGAAGCGGTAAGCTGATATGTAGTGTTTTGATGTGATCGGGGGTCTGCCCATAGGACCGGGGAGCAGCCTGGCCTCAGGGGGAAGTCGAGTTCAGGAACCGGAGTTGATAACAGTAACGTTTATTTTACATGTCGTTTTGGTAGCGTGTTTGGAGCGTCCTGACGCTCGCGTTATAACGCCTGGGCCTTCCCAGGATTCCCTGCTGGAGGAAATAATCAAGTCCAAGACAGTCCAATCAAAGATGTTGTCTTCATCTCCGCCCACTAAGTAAGCACCGCCTCCTTCGCACTCCGGGAAAGAGAGAAGCGGTGCACCTGGACGACGGATGGTCCCGGGAGACAAACAAAAACATAATAAAGCACTCTACACACAAGGAACAGTTCCCGGCGTGGCACATTCCCGAAAACAGGCTGCGTTGTCAGGTGTGCCGTCAGGTGCAGTCGTTCCTTGACTTGATAGCGCCGTCGGTGCAGCGGACGGCCAGCTCCCAGTCAGGTCACAAAGCCACAAAGGAACCATACACACAATGAACGGATCACTGCAGCGTACATTCCTGACGGCGGGCCGTGATGTCAGGTGTGTTGACAGCTGCAAACCTCTCCTTGCCTCGATGAGTCGCCGGTGCAGGTGACGGCCAGCCGCCGGCAGGGTCCCAAAGTCGCATCTCCCAGAAGTCGCATCTCGCATTGTTCGGCGCATCTCGCATCAGTGCACAAACGACTGCCTCCTCCGCACAGCCTGGACTGCAAATAGTTCATCTTCAGGCCATAAAGGCGTCAAAGTCAGCCAAGCTTGTCCAAGGCGATTGAAGAGCGAACTGACGGCCTTGAAGGGCTCAGGACACTACGGCAGGGTCGTCGCCTCATCTGGTGCGTTTCGGGGAACGTTGAGGTCGAAGAAAGCAGGGCTGATGCCGCCATACTATTCTGACGATCCAGCGGCGCCAAGCCGTGAAGTCCGATCATAACAGCCCGTCCACCGCCCCAGGAGGTCTCGAAGGGGATGCAACACCAAAGCACCCCGGAGAGGCCGTAGACTTTCCCCTCTATCTTCCTTCTCACGTGGGCCGAGCCCCAGCTTTGGACCTGAGAAACGGCTTGCAAGTGCCGGAAATGAACCAGCCAAACCCAAGCCACAACAAACAGAGAGCACTCAACTGACCTTGAGAAATGCCAGGCTACATTCTCTGATCAAAACTCGCTTGAAAATTACATTTAAGCTCTCGCTCGTGAAAGTCACGGATCAATTAACGAAACCATAAGAAACACAGACATGCTAAACATGAACAAAATCAATAGCCTAACGTTTTGTATCGTTTCCAGAGAAAGCCACATCCTCTAAGGCACGCAGGTGCTAAGGGCGATACAATAACGAAAGGGAGTGATTTACACAATACACTAATTACATGTCATGAACTCAAAACACAAATAAAAGGTGTCTAAAGCTTTGGTGTTAAACTGGAAAGGCACGGCTGGGTCAACAGCGTTACTGACACTTGCCCAACATCGTGGTCCAAACAACAAACCTCAGCTTTTGCGACTACAATGCTTACAAATAACAAAGCGGCTCTGGCGGTCATTTTTCCCTATTCGCTCCTACACAGAACGCGCGCGGAAAGAACAATAAACAAACAAAACTAATTTTCGCGCGGCTCTGCAAAAACTCGCACAAAGCCTATCCTTCTCGCAAGCTTCGAGCTTACCCACGGTTCCGCTATCCAACACGTGGGACACACTGCGTCCACACATGACACTCAACGGAAATGCCACCAACTCTTAAGCCCTTAACTCGCTTGGATGCGTGTCGCTAACCTTTGGATAGCTAACTGCAGAATGCATATCGGCTAACAAAAAAAAACAAACAAACAAACTATAGAGCGCTAAAGAAAACAAAGTTCAATACTAGCTGAACTAAAGCGTCAAGAGTCGCGAACACTACAAGGAAATCTAATTCCTAACTAAAATCAGAAACAAAAAAACTTTCAACAAATCCTTAGCCGACATTCCATGAAAACTAACAGTTGTCCTCAACAACTTTTCAAGCGCACTCGCGGTGGTCGCGCCCAAAAGGCTTTTCTCGTCAAGCGGGGCGTACGATACGCATGAAAGTCAGTCACCCCCTTGACGAGCCTCACTACTTTCCCTGAAGCGGACTTGTCTTTGTCGCCTCCTGCCACCTCGCGAAGGTCACCGACCTCGCGGTGTCGCACCTGTTTCAACGTTCCGCGAAAGGAACAATGGGAAGCTCCTTTGCCCTCAGACCCTTTCTGGGAACCACGCGCTTCTGTTTTCTTTTTCTTTCGACGGCTCGGACGCATGCGGTAGAAAGCTGTCAATGGTGACAATCGCACCTTTCTCGCCTTTTTGCGCCGACGTTTGAAGCCCTTTCTCAAACGCGTCGCGATCTTCGCTGCATTTCTGCCTTTCGGACGCTTTCTCCTTTTTGCCCGCTTCTGGGTGCAAACTCTGGAGCCTTTCGTCCGCCTGCGATGCTCATCAGCATCAACCCGCACGTCAGCTGTCTCGCGCTTACTGTCTCGATGATTGCGCATCAATTCATCCCCCGACCGATTCCGCGTACAATGCGCTGCGCTTTTCTTTTCAGGAGCGGATTTACGAGCCGTCGGACGCGTCAAAGCTGCAACCGTGTGGTCAACAAAACAAAGGCCCTTGCTCAAAAGCCTCTCCGAGTGACTCGAAGTCAAATAGAGATAACGCTTGGGCAGGTTTTGTGACCCGGCAGCTTCAGTCACCGGTAGCTCGAATGGTCCCGCAATCTCCACGCGGCTATCAACCTGTGGATTAGCAGCGTTTAACACTTGCGGAGTCGCGCCACGTGTCATCTCAGGAGCGAACTTACATACTGTCGCACGCGTCAGAGCCTCTACCGACTGGTCACCAAAACAAAGGCCCTTACTCAAAAGCATCTCCGAGTGACTCGAAGCCAAATAGGGACAATGCTTGGGCAGGTTCTGTGACGCGGAAACCCCCGTTTCGATCAGTCCGAACGCTCCCTCACTCTCCACGCGGGCTACCGGAAAACGCACATCGTCCTCTTCAACTACCTTTTCTGTCTCGCCACCCTCGTGTTGGTCGTGGCTTTCAACCCGTGGATCAGCAGCATTTAAGATTTCCTGAATCTCGCTGCTCTTCATCTCGGGAGCGGACTTACAAGCTGTGGGACTCGTCGGAGATTCAGCCGTATGGTCACCAAAACAAAGGCCCTTTCTCAGAAGCATATCCGAGTCATTCGAAGAGGGATTATGCTTGGGCAGGTTTTGTGACCCGGCAGCCTCAGTAACGGGTAGTCCGAACGATCTCACAATCTCTACCTGGCTATCGACCTGTGGATCTTTAGCGCTCTCTGCTCCTTTAATTTCACTGCTATCCACCAAAGAGAGAACCTTCTTAGGCTTTCGGCAGGCGAACGAAAGATGACCAGGCTCTTGGCAACGGCGGCAAACGACCGGCTTTCTAGCCTCAAACGCCTTCTGCTTCTCTTTTTCTTTTGAGCCACTCGCTACGGCTGTGGTCTCGTCTGATTCCCCAGCTTTGCGCGTATGCCTAAAACGCTGTCGGAATGCTTTTGGTGACAAGCGACGATTGCTACACAGCGCCTCTTTGACCCTGTCGTACGCTTCAGCATCCTTTCTGCTGAGTCTAGCTATTACAGCGGCGGCCTCGCGCGGGAGAAGTGTTAGCAGTTCTCGTGGCCAAATTTCGAGGGGAATTCCGGCATACTCGCATGTCCGCTCAAAATTAATAAGAAAAAGTGCGATGTCCAAGCCGACTTCGAACGGCTGCAAAAGGTCTACCGCCTTTACCGACACCCTCCTACGTACTTCCGCGGCCCTTTTTTCGTTTTCCTCGGCCCACATTTTGGTTCTCTCGGCCTCTTTTTGCCTTTTTTCTACTTCTTCCCAGCACTCCTCAATTTCGTCATCCTCCGCACCGCATTCCTGAATTGCCCTAATCAGCTGCGGCTCTCTCTGACTTTCCCCCACCTCAATTCCCAGCTCTTCACAAAGTAACAAGAGGTCTGGTTTCTTTAGTTTGGCCACCAAATCCATGGTCTTCACGAGCGAGGACTTTCTTACAAGCCGTGACGTTAGGAAGCGAACAAGCGAAGCCTATACGCACGGGAACATGACTGCAGGTTTAGAAAACACAAAAGCTAAAACCTGGCAAATCTCAATGAAAGTCAAGCACTCACCATCGCTGAAGCCCGAGTCAAGATGGGACATCCCAACGCTGCCAACCAGTTGATGTGATCGGGGGTCTGCCCATAGGACCGGGGAGCAGCCTGGCCTCAGGGGGAAGTCGAGTTCAGGAACCGGAGTTGATAACAGTAACGTTTATTTTACATGTCGTTTTGGTAGCGTGTTTGGAGCGTCCTGACGCTCGCGTTATAACGCCTGGGCCTTCCCAGGATTCCCTGCTGGAGGAAATAATCAAGTCCAAGACAGTCCAATCAAAGATGTTGTCTTCATCTCCGCCCACTAAGTAAGCACCGCCTCCTTCGCACTCCGGGAAAGAGAGAAGCGGTGCACCTGGACGACGGATGGTCCCGGGAGACAAACAAAAACATAATAAAGCACTCTACACACAAGGAACAGTTCCCGGCGTGGCACATTCCCGAAAACAGGCTGCGTTGTCAGGTGTGCCGTCAGGTGCAGTCGTTCCTTGACTTGATAGCGCCGTCGGTGCAGCGGACGGCCAGCTCCCAGTCAGGTCACAAAGCCACAAAGGAACCATACACACAATGAACGGATCACTGCAGCGTACATTCCTGACGGCGGGCCGTGATGTCAGGTGTGTTGACAGCTGCAAACCTCTCCTTGCCTCGATGAGTCGCCGGTGCAGGTGACGGCCAGCCGCCGGCAGGGTCCCAAAGTCGCATCTCCCAGAAGTCGCATCTCGCATTGTTCGGCGCATCTCGCATCAGTGCACAAACGACTGCCTCCTCCGCACAGCCTGGACTGCAAATAGTTCATCTTCAGGCCATAAAGGCGTCAAAGTCAGCCAAGCTTGTCCAAGGCGATTGAAGAGCGAACTGACGGCCTTGAAGGGCTCAGGACACTACGGCAGGGTCGTCGCCTCATCTGGTGCGTTTCGGGGAACGTTGAGGTCGAAGAAAACAGGGCTGATGCCGCCATACTATTCTGACGATCCAGCGGCGCCAAGCCGTGAAGTCCGATCATAACAGTTTATAGGTGTCCCGAGAACGCACGCGCGTTTCACGAACCCGTGTGCATGTGTGCAAGAAGTTCTTGACATTTCTTGAACGAGGGCATCATCACCGTGATCAGTGAGCACCAGCAGCTGGTCATGACTTGTTATAGGATCCGGTCGTGATCGTGGTGAAGAGGGGTCCATATGTATTGAAGTATGTGGTATAGTAGAGCTGTTGGAATTCGCGGTTGCCTCGGTCATTTCGTCGACAAATTGTCTGTCAACAGAGCCGGCGACATGTCGGAACCTGAAGCCACCTTTCGCGTTGCTTAGGCATAAGCCGTCGAGGCTGGTAGGCCTGGATAGTGCTACGTACACCAACATCAGTGGATGGTTTTTTTCCTATTCGTAGACTACCTGGGCGTATGTGGCCTACGTAGCCTAGTCTACAAATGGCTGTCAATCAATCTGACATCGTCCTCGGTCATCATGAGGCCATCGCCCAGCCTCTTAAGAAATGAAGATGACACTTCATCGTTCTGGTGGACGAAGTGCACTTTACGATGCGGTGATGTGGATATCATATGTAACTTTCGTTAATGTATTCCTCCGGGGTCGAGCAATGCTTCAATATAGCTTGCTGAATCATAGGAATACAAACGAAATGTTTATTAGACTGCTATAAAATCGGAGCCAACACTGGAACTACAGACGTCAATCTGATATGACGCCCGTATCGTA
This sequence comes from Rhipicephalus sanguineus, assembly GCF_013339695.2. NCBI lineage: Eukaryota > Metazoa > Arthropoda > Arachnida > Ixodida > Ixodidae > Rhipicephalus > Rhipicephalus sanguineus. The sequence goes on from NC_051180.1 coordinate 4,016,765, forward strand.
GGAGTATCATGTAGCGTTTATTGCTTTCTTGTAAAATTAGATAGCCAGCACCACAACCACAATTGACGTTGCACCACCATTACGCCTGCGTAGGCTGTTTTTCCAAACCAATTTATAGACCTGGCGTGGCTCAGTGGTCGAATACCTGATTTCCACGCAGAATGCTTGGGTTCGATTCCTGCTGGGATCCTAATTTTCATTATTTCCATTCGTTGAGTCAACGCTGCCGATGTTAGTTTTACTTAACTCTCTAGCATTTAAGTTACGAATGTCTGTTCTAGCCGTTCCTGGGTAGACATATACTGTCAATCACCTGTGGTGCATACCCGTACACCGCGGCCCGCGGTAAACGGGTATGTGCCACACATGTCTAGTGGAAAGGGTTTGACGACTTACGCGACAGGATTTTAACGTTATTTATGTCATGACCCGGCAGTCATATTCGTCAAATCCTCTTACCCTCCCATGCAAATTTTGGTCTACACCAAGTTAAGGAGGCGATCATGAGAGCACCCAGACGTAGGCGGCTAGATAGATAGATAGATAGATACGTAGATAGAAACGCTCAAAGTGCCAGAGGTTCGCTAAGAAATGCTTCGCATTTAAAACATCATTCGTGACACCTGATGGCCTTTATCAATTTAAGGTATTTCCCTTCGGCTTGTGCTCAGCACCGGCAACGTTTCAGCGACTAATGGACACCGTCGTATCAGCCCTCAACTTCCAGACGTGCTTAGTGTATTTGGACGACGACGTAGTAATCTCTGCGACATTTGACGAGCACATGAAGCGACTGACTGCACGCAGTATTTCGAGCTATACGTTCTGCTGGACTAACGCTTAAGCCAGAAAGATGCCACTTTGGCTTCGAAAATCTTCTGTTCCGGGGGCATCTTGCCAGAAAACCCAGAAAAAAATAACTGCCGTTGCAAATTTTCCAGTGCCATCTGACGAAAACGCGGTCAGACGATTTGTAGGGCTTTGCGCCTACCACTGACGCTTCCTCGAGAAATTCTCACGCATTGCCTCGCCATTGACGCCCCTCACCAGAGAAGACTTGGCGTTCGTACGGAATGACCAACAGCAAGAAGCGTTCAACGAGCTGCGGCAACGCCTCCAAAAGCTGCCAGTCCCCGGACACTTGAAGAAAACGCCACGACAACAGTTCACACCGACGCCTGGTCGCTCCCTGTCTTTCATCTTCCTCCTCAGCCAAGGCCAGCAACGTCGGTCTAGGAGCTGTATTCGTGCAGTGGCAAGATGGCGCCGAACGAGTAATCGCTTATGCGAGCCCAACTATCTCCCCCACGGAAGAGAATCATTCCACCGTAGAAAAAGAATGTCCTGCGGTGGTGTGGCTGCTAATTAAATTCTGCCCACATTTGTACGGCCACCCTTTTAATGTTGCGAGCTACCATCAGCCTTTTTTTGGCTGACGAATTTAAAAGACACATCAGGATGATTTCCGCGCTGGAGCCTTAAGGTAGGTCACCACCTTGGAGAAAAAAAATTTACAGTTGTAGTCCAAAAGTTGTAAGTATGGTTCTGGCTTGTTAGGCTTAGTAAATTTAAACTTTAAATTGACGAAATTGCTAAGAACGTAAAAAATAAAGAATATAAAAATCAATATCTTCCAAAGTATGCGTGTTGCGCCATAACTAGAAAATGGTTGGTGCGACTCAAAGGCGACTTGGCAGGTACGTAGTGAGGACAATATCGTGTGCATCTAACCTCCACGATCACCACACCTCTAAGCTGAGGTGCGTTATCACAAAAAGACTGATAAAGTTGATATTTGGCTGGTTTGTTTAGCGCACGATTGTCCATAGCACAAAAAGTTACCGCTCGTTTTCAATCATTCTGCTTGAATGCACAGTTCCACCTATAAAGAAATACAACGAAAATTTTATGTGAAAACATTAGAAGGAAAGTTATCACTGTTCGCGTAAGCATGAGAAAAATGGCTTTACAGATTTGAACCGAATGTCCATGAAATAAAGAAACATTCAATATGTCTGAAATTCGCCAGGCTCACAGCTCGGGACCTGCTTTACAGCAGTACAATGTCCTTTTGAGCGAGCTGAAGCACATATTTTTTTTTCTAGCTCGTTTTGCGTCTACAGCTGACTCTCATCCACGTGCTGCACAGCGTGTCCACGCTTGGTATATTGATTCCCGAACTTGCGTTGACGCTTATTTTTCGTACTGTATATATTCGCCATATTTCATGGAGTGCTCTAAATTTCTCCTTGAAAGGCCAGAACTAAGTCCAAGAGGTGAAATCTGCTACATGCTGCAGCATTGCGGCTAACATCTCATAATTTGCGCCTAGCATGTGCGAAGACGTCATTCTTGCGGCCTTTCGAAAAAAAAGAAAGAATTTTAAGTTTATACGTTTAAGGTTTTTTTCTGGCAGCCTACATATAGGTCTTTTTAGTCGGGTGCAACTTAACATGACAGGAAAGGCACAGCCCAGGTGACCGAAGCGCGGCAGTCGATTGCCCCCGCAGCTGAATAATTACGGTTCTCGGCCATGTTCCCCGGCGACGGGGTCACCGTCCGTCCGGCTCATGAAGCCAATGTAGAGCGCGCGCACATTGGTGTACGCTTGTGTGCTGCCGGTATTGACATGGCCGCTGCCTTCTATAGTTGTACAGCACTATAGAATGGTGTTTCCTGCTGAAAGGGGCGTAGGGCTGCGTGCACCGCTGTAGAGCAATGCAACCATCCCGTACTGCGTAGTTTTCTGCGTAGCATTATTAAATCGAGTAAGTATAGTTTCTAATTGTTTTGGTGTTAGAGAAAAGTAGTACTTGGTGCAATTACAGGTTTTTCAAGGACGTCAGCATTTTGCTTCACTGATTGCATTAATTACATTGAGCAGTACATGTATGTGCTTGAACTGACCGCTATGTTACCTTTCTTTCCCCTAGAAATGGGTAGTGATGTGCGTTCTAATTTACTTCAAGAAGAGGTGATGCAGAACGCTTCTTTTATTACGGTACTGCGGTCAGGATTTATCAACAATTTCACCCGCGGCAGAGGCCTGTGAAGTTTTGCTAAGACAGACGGGCAGCAAATAGATTCTGGTGTCTCGGTCCTGCTTCTCGACTGAGGGAAACTTCCTGTTCAAGAACTTGCCAAATGAGATCCGAAGCCTTTCATTATGGTAAATTTCGTTAAACATAGAGAATATTTCAGGATCGAAGGACCCGTTAATTATTAAACCTCGTATTTTGTTAACTACCCACAAAGCAGGAGCCCATGTCATTCTCTCCATAAAGCACGCCATTTACTTCACCATACAATATAGGCATAGGTTGTACTGAGAGCACCAACGTCATCACAATACTCATTTTGCATAGTAAAAAAAAAAACGTGGCAAATCCCCCTTTCATAGGAATCGGTATAACACGAAAATGAGACATACCTTCACAGGGGTAGTTCAGCGTTTATTGTCCATTGTTTCGCCACAAGGGCGAAGGAATGAATGCTATAGCAACAAATTCTAATGTTACGCGAAGAACGGCAAGCAGCTCGAAACTTGCAGCGCACTTTAAAGCAAAAAGGACGCACGAAATGAACATACACAGGAGGAGCGCAAACTAACAACTTTGTGTGTGAGAGAAGCATGCCTTTCGGAAACGTGGCCGCTGTAGCGAGCGAAGTGACATTCGTGCTCTGTGTAACGTCAACTTGTAACGTCTCTGTAACGTCAAGCTTGCGGCGAAAGCACAAGACGTACAAACCGCCCCCATCACGAGATAAGCGCGCGCGCACGAGAGACACCCCCCTGTAGAGGCGCGCTCGCATCGCAACGCGCGGGGCGACGACCTTTAAAGGCCGAGACAGACGGTACGATTTTCCATGCGATTCGACGTCCGACGCGGCGGTGCGGCAGCCGCAGTGGTGACGTTTGATCGCGTTGGACCGCCGCATTGCATGCCCGGCGTGCATCAAACCGGGCAGATATTTTCGTCGACGCGTGGGACCGTCGGACGGCCGCAGCCAATGACAGCTCGGGAGGCGTGTGTCGTCACGCCGCTCTGGTCACCGTCACCAAGGCGAGTCAGTGAAGTCGAGCCTCGGAGCATTTGCTGACATCGCCGCTCGCGGCGGCGTGATAAACATCGAGTACATTTTGTTTGTGACGTCAAATGATTCCTGATTGAATAAAGTGATGTTTTAAGTGTGCCATTTCTGTAAGGCAGTGCTCGTTTGCATATCACTAGCGAGATCGCGAGCAACGAGGCTAGGCCCTTTCGCAGGTAAATACAGCGACACCGTCGTCTCGGCTATCCGGCTGGCTTCGCTTCCACCTTTGCCCTTCACATCGACGACGTCGAGAAAGTTAGAACTTAATAGCGTATGCTAGCGCATTACATGCGAGTACAAAGCTTAATTGTGTTGGTAAAAACAAGCGCTCTATGACGAGTTCGCGTGTGATCGCGAACGGCGTTGGCGACGGCCTGCGTCCGCCATGCTAGGCCTACCATCGGAGTCGTGAGTGACAGCGGGCTGTTGCGATCTGCTTGTCGTTCGCGAAGGCGTAGTGTTATTGATTATTTTCTTATAGAACGAAGCGTGGCTGGGCAAGGTTGCTTGTTTTGTGCTTCATTACGAGGATACGAAGTCTTCCGGGTGTGCATGCCGATGCGCCGTATCTGGATGGAGCCTGCGGCTGATTTCTCGTTTGCCCCATGTGTCCTCAGTCGTGCGCCGCACGCCGGATCATCCGACGCCACGCGTCGCATCGTATGCAAAATCGCGCCGTCTGCCTCGGCCTTAAAGCGGCCTCTGCGCTCCATCTGGCTAGTGATAACAAGAACACACAGGACCCACAGAGCTCCGAGTACCGCAAGCGGTAAATGGTGTATAGAAAGGGCTCGCCGTTAGCAAGCTGAGGAACGTGCGCTCTATGGCCGAGTGGTTTCGCACTGCGGAGCGATGGGTCGTAAGTTCGACTCCCGGGAACGGAGCTGTTCTTTCCAGGTTTTTCTGTGCCATCTGTTAGTCTTTATATTTTACAACGTCATATTCGTGACGGAAATACGTCAGTGGAGCCGTGGTAGACGCCGAAATAAAACACTTTCGTGCTCAAAAAAATGCGCGGACTATTTACGCAGCTTCCGCTTGCATGCACTAACTAAAGCATCGGAGAAATGCTCATTTAATTACAAATATGAAATGTATTGCGCAAAAATGTCAAGTGGTCACAGGACTGAAGAAAGCAAGGGCTGGGAACAAGCAAACGAATAGCAGTAAGTTAATTTCAACTTCATGAAATTTGTGAATAAACGTGCATTCAGTTGTCCATATATTCATTTCATTAAATATGGTTCCACGTTGGAGACAAATATTTGCGTTAGAAATTGTGGGTCTGTTAACTGCTCCAAAAGACTAAGTTGATGCTCGAAAGCAGCGTCTTATCTGCTCCAGAAGCTGCGCCAAAATGGCTTCGATCAATCACATCTGTTATGAATGGGGCCGGTCTTTTGGGCTTATACGCCAAACACCGCCAGGCTCGAAGCGGTCAACGTTTGCGTCCCCCATAAGAAACGGCTGAGCGCCTTCGACGTCATGGCAACAATAAGCGGGGTACTGGAGCGATAGTGTACGCCAAGCAACTGTGCACACAAAACAACTCCTCGTTATGGATATACAAGCCCCATAATGGCTGAAAATTTTTCGGTAGCCTCTGGAATGCAGCTCTACGTACTTGACTAATTGCTTGTCGCGTTTAGAGTTGTACAATAAAGAAGCTATATGCTTCCTAGTCATCGAAATGGAAGCGCGTAATTTAATTCGGAGTTCCCTTTTATTTCCTGCCAGAGTTAGAGATGTTCCTAGTAATGTTAAATCTCATTAGCCGATTCGAGCATTATATGTAGGCTTAATGCAGTGTTTTCAGAACCAATTTGCCTAGCTAGTCGTGAAGCAGTGCCTATCAAAAGCAGAATGAAAAGATTATAGTAATTTCATTACTCTCGCTAGTGTTGCGCCTACGGAGTCGTTTAGAACGCGCCGTGCTTAGAATTATTGGAGCGGTTCTGTTGAACACTCTTTTGTGTGAATATTCTTTTATTATGAATATTCCCAGCCACCACTTATACTTTGTTTAACCCTGCTCAATTTCATTCAGCTTTTACTTGATACTTCATTTTTACTTGATCATTCATTTTTTTACTTGATCTGGTGAGTAATTCTCGAAGAGCCTAAATAACCAAAATTGCGTCTATATTGTAGTGTACGATGCTTGTTTAGTATTGCGGGAATACTGGACTTTTAATTGCTACCAATAAGTTATGATATAAATTGTAATGTCAAAGTAAATACCCGTTATTCCGGTAGCGAGGAGAAGGCTGAATATTTTCTCTGCGTCTATATAGCGAGGTATGCGAATCATCTTTGAAGCCTCTTTGAAGAACTTTAAGCTATATCTCAATAACGCACCTCAGTCTTCCTTTCGCTTGTCTGTGTGAGCATAGCTCTGAGATCTTCTCACTAGTGTTCGGCCACGAAGCTTGGTGTGCCGTTGAACGGCCATTCATTGTTTTCTAGAATACCCGATTTGTTTTAGTGGCGAAGCTCCTCTTAGTCTAACCTTGTCACGCGTCCGGCGTAAGGCGTAACCGGCAGTATCTCCCGAACAGTATCTCCCATCACCGATCCTTTGCAAAGTGCCCACTAATTCGTCTTTGCAAACATCCCACTACGACCCATCACCGATCCATCACTTCACCGACGATAAAGCCGTTATAACGAAGGGGGAACGGAAGCCACGTCTAGCTACCACTTACGATTAATAAAATTTCTTGTATAAATATATACAGTGTTTGTCACGTCTTTGATGATGTACTGGGCTATCGCTTTGATTACTGCTAGGCGAAACAACTGAACATTTCACAGTGTAACCATGATTGCTTCAGGAGCTTCGCCCAAGCTCTTCATCATTCACCCGTGGATATGCTGTGAATTTTTTGGATGCGAAGCAGCTCTTGGACTAGCCTGTGTAACGCTATCCCTCCGTCCGCACAAACGCGAGGCAACGCGCTTCCCTTGGCGCAGGTGTTGGAGCGGTGCCAAGTAGGTCACGCCACAGCTGGGCGTTGACGTCACGCTCCCCTCGCACGCTTCCCTCGCAGGTGCGCGCGTACGTGACTCTCTCCCTCACCCGCCGGAGCGCCCGCAGCTGCCGGCTCCAAAGCCCGCTCGCCTCCCGTGTCTGCGTTTCAAACAAACGTTTACACCAGTAAACGCTACACCGAGTTTCGGTTCAAACGAATCTTCCAGCGCTCACCGCAGCACCCGCGTTAGCGCCGTTCAGCCCGTGACGCCACCCGTGCGCAACGCTGCTGCTTGGCATCCCATCAGGGTTCCCTTCGGGGAGAAGGTCCAATTTTTTTATTTGCTTGCTTCACGAGTGCAAATGTTCGCTCCTTCTATTTTACAACGTATATGTTCGCCTGTGAATCTGCACCTGTTTCTGCCGCTCTGTCTTTTTTTAACACGAAACTGTTTTATGCCGGGGTCCCCCAAGACTTTAATGACGTATGTCCGTCACGGAAGTACGTCAGCAAAATGAACGCCATCAGATCACAAAGAAAAAAAATATATCTAAGAAAAAGTTCCATTGACAGGAGTCGAACACACGAAATCTCGGTCCGCGACGATGACAGGCTGGCGTTTAGCCCACTCAGCTACCGCCAAACGAATAACAGAGGCTACATGACCACGCCTTTCACCTTTCACACTTTCCTCTCAGAGTGCTCTTCGATGAATGGGTGGATGGATGCTATGAGCGTGCTCTTTATAACGGGGTGGTGACATGTGTGCTCCCAGGCTCGAAAAAAACAAGCCATATCCACGAAGTGAATTATGATTGCGGAGCTGGCTCGGAGAAGATCGGGAAAACCCATGAATCTTCCCTACAAGTCCTCTACCATCATATGAAGACGTGACACACGTATATACATATATACATAATGTTTTATTAATTTACAATTTTGATGAACTATATACACAAATTACAATTATATACACATTGATGAAGTATATATACAAGAAATATCTAAGAGCGTCTGACAGTCGACCATTGTCTGACCGTTGTCGACAGTTGCAGACGCAACGCTCCTAATGTTCTTTCAATTTGAAAACTGCCCTCGAGACGCGCACGACAAAGTGGCCCTAAAAGTAGCTGTCCGACGCTCGCCTGGCTGTCGACCGCTCGCCCTGTGAGAATTAACGGCCAGGCTAGAGGGAAGACACGACGCGCGTTGCGTTCCTCTTCGCGTTCCACGAAGCTTTGAATGAATCGATGCAGGTTACGGCGTGGGACTTCGCCTCAGCTTAAGAACCTGGTGAGCCAGCTCCTAAAATCTTCGTTGCCTCTGCAATTAGCTACGGCAACGCGCAGTTGCTGCGACCGCCCATTCGGCGCGTTTGCAATAGGAGAAGTGTAATTTCATCGCGAAGTGGCGGCTTCAGCTCAAGCCTCGCTCATAGCATCCATCCATATCGAAAAATAGCTCTCCGACGCTCGCCTGGCTCTCGCACCGCGTTTCCCGCTCGCCCTGTATGAATTAACGGCCAGGCTAGAGGGACGACGCGACGCTCGTCGCCAGGGGCGTAGCCAGAAATTTTTTTCTGGCTACGCCCCTGGGGGGGCGGGGTTCAACCATGCTTTATGTATGTCCGTGCGTGCGTTTTTATGTGTGCGTGCATATATGCGCAAGCAAAATTGAAAAATTTCGGGGGGCGTGGTTGAACCCCCCAACCCCTCCTTGGCTACGCCCCTGCTCGTCGCGTTTCTCTTCGCGTTTGACGACGCTTTGAAGGAGTGCATATGAAGTATCAGTGTTTACTGTGTGCTTGTGATTCGACATATCCGCGTCCAGGTATATCTTGACAACTTCAGCTATACCGCAATGGTTAAATCGTGATCACGGGCGTACGGAGATGTGCCACTAGGCGTCAACGTGGCTGCGTCCACATCAAGCGGTGCTATATCTGCGAAACAACAGTAGACATTGTACAAGCTCTCAGGTACCAATGCACTAAATCAATCAACTACTTCTGTGACGACATGTTTCACTTTCGTGTTATGCCAATTCCTATGACGGAAGGATCAGCCATTTTTTCTACTGAGCCTCGTGCACTTCTCAAGCTACCCTCGTAGCTTTTCGCTCGAGGCCCACTTCCGGTATTTCATTGGAATAAACATTCGTTCGTTCGTTCGTTCGTTCGTTCGTTCGTTCGTTCGTTCGTTCGTTCATTCGATCGTTCGTTCGTTGGTTCCTTCGTTCGTTGGTTCCTTCCTTCGTTCGTTCGTTCGTTCGTTCATTAGTTCTTTCGTTCATTCGTTCGTTCGTTCGTTCGTTGGTTCGTTCGTTCGTTCTTTCGTTCGTTCATTCGTTCGTTCGTTCGTTCGTTCGTTCGTTCGTTTGTTCATTCGTTCGTTCGTCCGTCCGTCCTCGTCCTCGTCCGTCCGTCCATCTGGGAATCGGGCGGCGAGCTAAAATGCCATTCGGAGGTCGCCGCTCTTTCAGCCGAGATAAGAGGTTTCGAACTAAACAAAGACAAGGAAAGGAATTACACGAGCAAAATAACAACAAAATCCGTCGAAGAACATTTGCTGTCTAGAGGAAGCTGTCGTCCGGGAAGGAAATCTCATCGCTGTAATATCATTTGCCAGATTGGTCCAAACGAGAGAAGTCGTGAGACAAGTGGTTGTCTTCAGCACTGCCTAAGGCAACCCTGTACTTCTTAAGAGAATCATTGCGCAATTAGGATTCATGGTGACGGTGAGTACTGTAACCAACTGAAATGTATTCTGTAATGGACGCGACTAGGAGCCAGACGCTCAGCGACACCGATATGGCCGCTTGCAGTAGTGACACGACTGATTGCAAGTTTCGAACTTACCGTTGCGGACGCATTCTCTGGACGCAGCGGGGTCCAAGAAATGGGAAGACGCAAACCACCAAGGAAAACAGGCGAAAAGCGCCTTTTTGACGCTCTTTCCTTTCGCCTCCATCCTTGGCCTTCTGATTTCTTGAAGCATGCACCAACTAGCCCAAAAAGTTTGACTGAAGTGTAACCCTTAAAGGGGTCCTGCACCCAATTTTCACCCACGTAGTTTTACGCTGCAACGCGTTCTTTGTCTCGTCCCGAGATGAAGGCAAAACAAATTTAGATAGACGCTTGCAAATAGAAGTGATTCAACTTGGAAATTCAAAATAAAAGCAGACGAGAGAAATTGGTATGCCCTTTCGTATTTCACTCACCCATCGACTTGTCAGTCTGGTTTGTCTGGTTTCAAGCAAAACGCAGTTTACATCTTGCTTTACCGGAACGTTGCAGCACATGGTCGCCTTCCTGCCGCAAGTGGGCGCTGCACTTTGTGACGGATTCGGTGTCGCACAATTGAGCAGACGACTCTATGTTGACGAGTAAGGAGTCAAAATGCGTGAGAAACGATGAGCTTCTCCGACTGAACGGACTTTGAACGAGGGTTGCCAGGTTTCGTTACTTTGCGCCAAATTGGCAAATTTTCAGGCTGTTGGCAGAGAAAAATTTGGCTTGCCTACTTGGCTACCTTTCTGGTACTTTTCATATAGCTTGGATATTGTAAAATATGAATATAAATGCGAGTAGCTCATAATATGCAGCAGCTTTACCAACATTGCAACCTCCGGCCTTACAACCACGGCACCTCAAAACTTTCCAAGCTTGTGCATCGCCATCGGGAATCCGACGCGGACGTTTCATTTGAACCAAATGATAGTCATCCCGAGCATTAACGTCCACGAATAAGTGTTTTGGTGGCTAAAGTAGTTAACATGCACCTGGGGTGCTATGCAGGATGGCCCGAGCTTTTCGGGCACGCGAGTTTGCTCCGAGCACGCACTACAGCGGTCGTGATAGGATGACAGGGCGGAGCGCGTATTAGCAGCGCTGACAAAAAACGACAGGCCTGCGCTGAAACCGCAGCACAGACACAGCGAAAGCTGGAAGAGCGGCGTTCCTAGAGCCCGTTGTAAGCTTTCTTGGGGCTACAATACAATTACACTAGAAAGGTACCCACTACGCCATAAATCACAATTTTTGTGAAGTTGGGAAGCACCTACTAAGCCATTATGCGTCATTCTGCGGAGAAGCGAGGCACCAGCTACAAGTCTGTAAGGCATTGTGCGCACTTTGTTGACGCGACGACTGATGACGATGAAGAATTATGGCTCAGCCATTTGTAATGGGTTGGAAGCTCTAAACGGTCCACCAGTTATGTAATTTCATCGGGTGACGCCCGGTCGCTATTTCCCTCTCCCGTCATGCTGTATAACATACGTTGACGTGGGAGAGAGACGGGAGGAGGGGGGGCGAAGAACTTTACTGCGACCCCGAGGAAATGGTTCATGCGCTTATGGGCTTCCTTGGCAACCAATACAAGTGCACTTGCGATGAACCCCCTACGCTATAAATCATTGTAATTTTACGGAGACCCCGAGGAAATGGATCATGCGCTTATGGGCTTCCTTGGCAACCAATAGAAGTGCACTTGCGAGTAACCCACTACGCTATAAATCATTGTTTTTTTTAGAATTAGGGCAGCAGGCACTGTGCCATTTTTCGTCAGTCTACGGAGAGCCGTGCAACCTGCTAAACCCATGTAAGGCATTATGCGCACTTTGTTGATGCTGTGCCTGATGACGACGAAGAATTATGGCAGAGCTCTTTGTAATGGGTTGGAAGCATTCAACAACCCACTCGTTGCGCAATTCGCATTGTGTGACGCCTGGTTACAGAATTCGCGCTGTGCGACGCTTGGTGCTTATATTACACTTCTACCACGCTATATTGCATACGCTAATGTGGTTCCTTCCCGGCATGAAGCCTGTATAGGACCTTTTTACGGAGCAGTTTCCAGCACCGGCATGGCTCAGAGGTTGAATACTAGGCTCCCACGCAGAGGGCCCAGGTTCGAACCTCGTTCCATCCTGGAATTTTTTTACTTGTTTTTTTTTTTCTTATTTCGAGCGATACTGGTTACGGACACCGGCGGTGGCGGCGGCGGCGGCGGTGGCGGCGGACAACTACGGCGCCAAAAACGGCCGGTGAAATGATCTCATAACAGCTTTCGCTGTAAAACGGCTACAAGAACGAGCATCGCATCACAAGCGCATGTGCGGCGTTTACGGCGGTTTTCAAAGGAACGCCGCGTGCGAACGCGTCAGCGCCACCACTCAGTCAACATTTCAACAGTGCAGCGACGTGAGCGTGATTGTCGCGCTATCTTTTGCCAACTGATCATCGCGCCTCCCACGGTCGTGTTCGTGGGCGTTTGTCCTCTTTCGGACAAGTTCTTTCGTTCCACCTGTAGCAGGGAAATTTCCACTCTCGAAGACAACAAGGGCGCACACGCAGCATTCTCGTGCAGCTCGTTTCGCTTCTTTCGAATATTACAGATAAATAAATGGACAAGTTACATTACACGTCTGCAGATTTTTCTGCGGTAACGAATTGATAGAAACAATGTCTCCACAAACAAGTAAATAGTAACATCGCTCGCCGCAAATGCCACCAGGCGCGCTTGCTTCATGGCTGCGAGTGGTACGTCGTGAGCGCGGTGAAATTGAATGCGAGACATATTGTAGCCACGTGATGATATAACGTTTAGTTCTTCGTGCGTGTGTGCAGTCTGTGCGATTAAGCTCATAGATGTCTCGTGCCGCCCGCTAGCGTTGCGGCGTGAGCACTGTTCCTCGGCAAGAGCAAACGCGTTGGGCGGACCCTATCTTCGCCGCGGGCGTCTGTCAATCAAACTGATTGACGCGCGAACCAGGGTACAAACTCGTTTGATTCTGAAAACGCCCAAGTTCAACTCGTGACTGTCATAGTGTCGGTGTGCCTCTCAGGCGTCTGATGTGGTGGGCGCTAAGCAGCGGCTTCTTTGTATGTAAAATAATTTCGTCAGCTTGCATTACTTGTGCAAGGCCTTCGGAGGAGGTTGTGATAACCTAGGTCTTTCCAGGTTTTTACGTGGCTCGTGTTTGCTCAGACTGCTTCGGAGTGAAGATCACGTCAGTTCGGTGTTGATTTTGATAGTAATAATTAACTAGGTCTACATTAACATGATATTGAAGAGGCATGTCTCAATTGGTAGCGTCTGTAGCGAGAGAGAGAGAGAGACGTCAAGGCGGCCGACATGGCCGTGCCGAAGTCTCGCCACCTTTATTCGAGAGACGACCGACCTCGCGACCGCGGCTGCAAGCGTCCTAACCTCCAGAAGCGTGAGCTCGTTCTACCGCTCGCGCCTCGAGCTCTCAGCATGAGCTGCGCGAGAGTCGCGGCGCGTAAGTTGAAAAAAGGATGATGATGATTGTGAGGGATGATGATGATGCCGCTACACGACTTAATTAACACGGTATTGTTTGCACGTTTAATTAGCAAGGGCCTTACTAATTTTAGGCTAATTAGCGTAATCATAAATAGCACGACCCTAATTAACCTTATATTAGTGCGAAAGCTACTAATTACCTTGGCGTTAATGATCGCGCGCATAATTAGCATAGTATTAATAAGAGTAATCTTAATTAGCTCGGTCTTAGCGTTACAAGGCTTCATTAACATGATATCACTAAGACGTAGATTAATTAGCTCGGTGTTAGCATGACATGGTTTAATTAGCTTGGTCATAGCACGTCCTGACATAATTAGCTAGGTATACCGCCCAGCGGTATACCTAGCTAATCGGCGGGGCGCACGTTCTCGGGGAGCGAGCAGAGGATGAATAAGAGGACGAAGACGGCGCGCGCTGGCCGATCAAGGCGCTAGAATGTACAGTTTGTCAACGTGGATTTTTGGGCTAGTTGGTTATATGCTTCAGAATGGGCTTCAGAATGTTGTCTCTTCGTCTTCCGTGTGTGTTAGCGCTATGCCCCATTCTGAAGAATGTACAGGCCGACCGTGATGATTACACACGTGGCCTCGGCCATTAGCTCCGGCCGCGGTGCCGTAAGGCGCTCGGCCTGAGCTAATCTCAGAGGCCACAGTGCTGATTATCCTATAGGATACTCAGTGCAGACATTAAACGCTTGAAAAAGAATTTAAACAGCCCGTACCTCTAAAAAAAGTCACAGTTTCGCCGCAACAGCGAAGCAATGAATGCGATAGCAACAAAGTGGAATGTAACGCGAAGAACGGAAAGCAGCTCGAAATTGCCAGCTCGTCGCTTAAGCCCAAAGGACGCACGAAAAGAACAGACATAGGACGAGCGCAAACTATCATGCGTCACAGCTGGACACTTAAAGCGCGCTGCTCAAACATAAAGCAGGACGCACGAAACGAATGCACAGGTACGTACATACAGGACGAGCGCGAACTAACAATTGTCACAGTTGTCACTTATTTCTGTTTGAACAGCTCGCTCCTTTCGCAAACGCGGCCGCTGCAGCGATGGAAGTGACCTTCGTACGCTCGGTAACTTCAGCGCGGACATCGCGGGGAAAGCACTAGACATACAACCCCTCCTATACCTCGAGTTAAGCGCGTGCGAGCGACCACGCCCTGTAGGGCGAAGGGCATCGGCGCGTGGCAGGAAGCGCGCACGGTCGCTGGTCGACCGGGCGTCGACAAGCTTGGAGGGAGAGACATCGAGATCGAGATGGCTTTAGGCACCCGTGACAATCTTGGCTCAGGGGGCAGACATGTCCGACCTCGCTCGCATCCTTCTTCCAACTATTACGTGACGCAAACCCGGAAGAGAACAAGGTAGATCAGACGTGCCACCGCAAATGGCATGCGCAAACGTGCGACAACAACGATACAGTCAGCGCCATCAACCAGAGCCATCGCATTGCAAGCCAGACTGCAGCGCGTCCCGAGGGATGCGACCACTCCGAAATAGCCAGTGCCAGACACACTTATGGCAGATTCACGAGCTAAGTCGCAGCGTGGCCGGGACAGACAACGGAAATGCAGCCAGCACCGCCCACCAGAAACATGTCGACAGCTCCGCCGACGATGCTTGCGGTCATGGCCGAATGTGATGGCGAAGAACGACACCGGGGCTCTGGCGCGAGGGCAGGATTCTCGAAGAAGAAAAGGACGACGAGGTTCACAATAGAACGCGCAGCAAGGGTCTCTTCTTTTACACAACATAGGCTTTGCAGCTGACACAGAACTGGAAAAAAATGATGATAAGACGCTAACCGATTGGCTACCTTGCAGCATCATATCTGGTTTTATAACGCACGTCAGCGAGAATACGTAAACACGAGAGAACTACCTACGGCCAGCAAATGCTGCAGTTTTCTTTGCCGAGATTATTAAATCATAGGAAAAAGCAATATAACCTAATATATCTGTTGGCCTTTGAAGGATATACGCCATATAGTCGTATTTTTGTGAATACTCGTGTAAAATGTTCATGTTAGTTGTATCATCCTTGTTCGTTAAGCTCGTACAAAATGTTTTTCTCTTTCAACAGCGTTACTTGTTCGAACCGTAACTGCTTGTCCGTACTATATTGCATTAGTCTCTTTTATTTGCCCGCTGTGAAGCTGCCCTGTGCATGAGGTGGCCAGGTTCACTCCAAGATGCTAATTGCAGCATTTATTGGATGACCAACCTCGCAATTAAGTTTGAATTCAATTCAATTCAATAATGTGCCCGGGTCATTGCACCTTGAGGAGGAGGAGAAGAGGTTGAGGAAAGGAAAAGGCGCAACTTCTGCCACCCTGCACCTTGAGCCGACGGCACTGGGTGCTGTGCATGCTGTTCTGGAGCGGTGAGAGCGATTTCTGTGATTTGCCGCAGTGCATTAGCGAATCACTTGCTTTTGTGGGCTCGGGAAAGTTTCAGACTATTGCAGAATTATGGAGTGCTTATATGCAATTTATTCCTGCGATCAGTTGCAGAATCGCGATAATTGAAAACATTTGCCAGTCTTTGAAAAGCGAGTACTTAATGGGGCTGGAAACACAATCTATGCCGGCTGTTCTCGCTCTCTATAGCGTTCTCCTCTTCGCGCCAACCGATCTTGCGCCCCAGCCCCGTGCCGCTCTTCGTCATTACGCTCGGCCATGACTGCGAGCTTACGGAGCTGCCGACAATCTCTCTGGTGGCCGGTGCCGGCTCTGTCGTTGTTGTCGGTCGCCGCAACGCTGGGGCTTGGCCTGATGCTTTGCCGATGATGGCTTTGGGGGACGACATTGGCTGCGATGTGGCAGCCGCAGCTCTCGGCTGCGCTCCGACATTGCACGGGAAGCTGGGTGTGTGGAGGACGGGATTGGTTGTGCCGGCATGGTGCCAATAAGAGCGCTCGTCCCGTCGTGGTGGTTTATATACCGGCGACTCTGATGGTCCGAGAATAATGTGAAGCCGTCTGCTGAGCGATTCCGTGTGTCTCCGCACAAACGCATTCGATTTCGAACAGGCGTAGCTAGTGATGGCCTTTAGGAGGATTGAGCAATTGGAGTGTTCGTTTGCATCAAGATCTTCTTTTCTGAGGCTCAAGGGGCGAACGTCCGCACACTCGGACAATTACTGCGGTGACGTCCAGGCAGGGCGCACCTTGTTGCAATCAGGTCACCGGGCTGGTTTGTGTAGGAGTGGAGTGTGTACATATATATGTATACAATGCCCGCCACGGTGGTCTAGTGGTTATGGTGCTCCACTGTTGACCCGAAGGTCGCGGGATCGAATCCCGGCCTCGGCGGCTGCATTTGCGATGGAGGCGTCAATATTTGAGGCCCGTGTACTTAGATTTAGGTGCACGCTAAATAACCCCATGTGGTCGAAATTTTCGGAACCCTCCACTACGGCGTCCCTCGTAATCATATCGTGGTTTTGGGACGTGTATATATATATACATACATATATATATATATATATATATATATATATATATATATATATATATATATATATAGAGAGAGAGAGAGAGAGAGAGAGAGAGAGGCAGCGTATATTCGTGGAACCTATTCAGCGGCCGGTTCAGACATTACCAAGTCGAAGCAGGTCCGTTCATGTTTCATCAAGATTGTGATGGCCCTATTTTCCACGCTGTTCATCCGCCAGAATTTCTATCTAGGGGCGACATAGAAGGTTAAAAGTGAATTCCGACAACAGAAACTTTCAGGGTTCCCTACGGCTGAATGGTTCAGCTGCTCCGAAGGGGCGCTAGTCGCTCTGAAAGAAAAAAAGAACCAAAAAGTAGTCATTTTGGTTGTTCCTATTTTCGGGAGCGTCTATTTTTACAGGACAACTTGTCCGACCGCTGTACTGCAGTTTTCTTTTTTATGTGGCGGCAGCGCAGAAAATGACGCTGACCTATGTTTTGGAGCTTTTGCGGGTCGCTGTGAGTGGCGTCGCAGCGTGTTTACTTTTGCTCTGCCGAGAGAGGCAGTTGCTGCACACACGACCACTGAGAGCTCACGCTTGGCGGCCTCTGTGCGCCAGTCGACCAGTCTTGCGCAAATGCTCGGACCCCACATTCAGGACCCTCGGCTGCACAAGGACGCTTTGTTTGGTTCCTCCACGCTTGCCTTCCTTTTGTGCGAGTCAGTCGGGCGACATCCCGCCAACGCTGCTCACTTGCTTTCCGTCAAACACACAGCGGCAGCTCCTATGTGGGTCGCCGTCAAACGCTTCATCGACGCCGGGTTTCGCAGATGCTATTGGCCGCAGACATTTCCCAAACTGCAGTTTATTTCTTCATTCTTTGTTGCATCCTTCGGCATGCCTGCTGCGCACAACGTTTGTTGTATTCCCGAAAAATATGCGCTTTTAAGCTTTTCTGGTGTCATGACGTAACTGCTACGTCAGGCTTAAAACCGTTTCTATGCGGACCCAACGAGTAACTCTTTCTCGCCGGTCACGTAAGTCGAATTGCTGTAAAGCATAACGTGCAAAACAAACGAAATCCAAAGAAGAAACGTTTGGAGCCGATGAGCCCATGCTTTGAAGTCGAATGTTTCGCCCAGTACTGGGCTAGACAACCGTTCATGCGCAGCATTTCCTGTCGACTTCCGGTTTGGGTGACGAATTTGCGAAAAAAAAATGGAACCATGTAAAAAGGGTGGTTGTACTTGATATTTATGACAGGTATTATGTCAGCGAAGCATAGGTTTGGTTTGAAATAGTTTCAAGTATAGGCGATTCAGTGTCACGACTAACAAGAAAAAGAAAAAAAGAAAAGAACACCGGGGGCCGCCGTTTTCTTAGCGCAGAGCTTGTATACCGACAGTCAGGAAAACCTGACGTAGCTGCATAATCCCACAGTCGGCAATAGCAAGGTCAACCTTTCATACTATCAGGCGAAACATCCAGGATTTACACGCGGGCAAATGACTGATAGGTCGGGACATCCATAACATCGCATGCTCGTCAGTCACGTAATGATTAACGATGCGGCTATGAGCCAGGGATATACGGGTATGAGCCACACGTAGAAAGAAAGAAAGAAAAAAAATAAAGAAAAAGAAATAAACAAGAAAGAGACAGGGCAAATGAAAAAGCAAACAAAAAGTAAGAAATAGAAAACCGAATAAGAACTGTGGGTACTGGGCTTGCTGTGTCCCGTCCGTAGTTCAAGCAAGGACGACGGAGGCTTCAACTCACGACAAACAACAATAATTTATTCAACTCTACGCTGCATACGGCGGGGTCGGTCCAGGGACACGAGACGACGAGGCGGCGACCATGATCGGCGGCAGCAGCAATCGGCCAGCGCGGGTGGCAGCATCCGTCTCTCCTGGCAGCCAAGGCACCTCCCCCTGGGCAGCGCGCAGGCTGCCCCTTTCAAGCCGCGCAGCTGGGTCACGCGCACCACCTCTGCGCAGCATGTGGCGCTATCTCGCGATAGCCGGTGGGCGTGGTTCCCACAGAACAAGGAAATGGCTCATACACGCATTCCGCGCTCACGCACCACGAGAAGTCTAAGTGAAGCATCACGGTTGCCTCGAATTTTTTTTTTTTTAACTGCCTCGAATGCACCCACGCTTGCAGAAGGTGAATATATCAAAGCTGTGCTACTATCAAAACCGTATGAATGTGTTGTACCGGCGGAACAAGAGCAAAACGCTTACGAACACCAGAAAGAAGGCTCCTTGCCGTCCGACAGCGATGTAGCAGGGAAGGCCACGAGTCGTCGTCCATGTGTGGGAAATGGAAGCGCGTGGTAGTGTACGCCACTGGGAGCAAGGAGTGCACTA
Organism: Rhipicephalus sanguineus; assembly: GCF_013339695.2. Lineage (NCBI taxonomy): Eukaryota > Metazoa > Arthropoda > Arachnida > Ixodida > Ixodidae > Rhipicephalus > Rhipicephalus sanguineus. Next base: position 4,035,979 of record NC_051180.1, read on the forward strand.
TTCGCCTTCATTAACACAGCAGCATACGAGGATTAGTAGCAGACCCCTACGCAGTACTTGGAAAACACCAAGACGAGATTTTACGGCACGAGCACAGCGTGACTCCCTCGTTTCTCTTCTAAGCACTTGTCGTTTTCCGAATATTCATAAGAAGCCTTTTAAAAGATAGAAGTCGATGATTATAGTTGAGAGTTATGTTGGATACGTGTGATATCGCAGCATAACTTTATTTAGGATAAGGGCCACTGAACTATCACGACAACTGATGAAGAAAGATTCACTGAATTGACTGAAACATTTTGAGCAGCTGGAGTCGTTTGCTGCACCTGGCGGGGCGGATCTCAACCACGGGCTTGTTTCTACGTGGCCTCTGAGATCCGCTTCGGCAGCGCGACGAAACATAAGGTTCGCCCAACGAATGCACCAGGGCAGATGGACCGCGCTGTCGTCGTCTCTTTTATCCCACGTTTGATGCACACACGCCGAGCAGGCTTGTAACGCCAGTGTCGCCGAACGGCTCATTTGTCTGTCCGAGCCAGCGAAGCGACAGCTAGATGCCAGCGCCGGCAGTTAGACGCACCGCGCTCGGAGCAGCAAACATTAGAGAGGAGCGGGAAAGAAAAAGAGAGAAAATAGATAATCGCTAAACAGATCAGATAACGAGAACAGAAGAAGAGAGAAGGATACAAAATATCGCATAATCGCACGAAAAAGAAAGAAGAAAAGAGCACATAAACACATGAACACGACAGAACAGAAACGAGTATATGAACACAACATAAACACAAGGAGAACACAGGCGAATCAATGCTCCTCAGTTCGTACAGCATTCACTTGCGGTGGAGCTGGCTTCGATTTTTTTTCATTTCAGCGAAGCTGTCAGGCTAAAACACGTCGCGTGCCCAGAGGGAAAGGACGAGCCTCGTGAGAGGGGAAGGGATGCTCACGTGATCGACAGCAGAAAGAAGGTTTAACTGAAGCGGGGCCGCGGCCGGCAGATCCCACGTACCGTGGTGGTCGACGTTATGCGAAGCATGCGGCGGGTAGGTGAGTGTGGCGTAACTTTTTTTACTTAGCGACACGTTACGAAATGACGCTAGAGATTTGTACAAATTTTATACGCACAGATATATATGTTGAAGGGACGCATATGAGTTATATAACCAATTGTTTACGGTTGGGTAACGCTGCCAATGGCAACGTGGGTATTACCAACACCAGAAGCGGTAAGCTGATGTGTAGTACTTATACGTGTCCCGAGTACGCACACACGTTTCACGAACCCGTGTGCATGTGTGCAAGAAGTTCTTGACAGTTCTTGAACGAGGGCATCGTCACCGTGATCAGTGAGCACCAGCAGCTGGTCATGACTTGTTATAGGATCCGGTCGTGATCGTGGTGACGAGGGGTCCATGTGTAGTGAAGTATGTGGTATAGTAGAGCTGTTGGAATTCGTGGATGCCTCGGTCATTTCGTCAACAAATTGTCTGTCGACAGAGCCGGCGAAATGCCGGAACCTGAAGCCACCCTTCGCGTTGGTGAGGTATAGGCCGTCGAGGCTGGTAGGCCTGGATAGTGCTACGTAGACTAACATCAGTGGATGATGTTTGTCGTATTCGTAGACTACCTGGGCGTACGTGGCCTACGTAGCCTAGTCTACAAAGCGGCTGTCAATCAATCTGGCATCATCCTCGGTCAGCATGAGGCCGTCGCCCAGCCTCGTACGAAATGAAGAGGACACTGCGTCGTTATGGTGGACGAAGTGCACTTTACGGTGCGGTGATGTGGATATCATATGTAACTTTCGTTAATGTAATCCTCCGGGGTCGAGCAATGCTTCAATATAGATTGCTGAATCATAGAAATACAAACGTAATGTTTTTTAGACTGCTGTAAAAGCGGAGCCAACATTGGAACCACAGATGTTAATCTGATATGACGCCTGTATCGTAGGAGTAACATGTAGTGTTTATTGCTTTCTTGTAAAATTAGATAGCCAGCACCACAACCACAATTGACGTTGCACCGATATTACGCCTGCGTAGGCTGGTTTTCAAAACTAGTGTATAGATCTGGCGTGGCTCAGTGGTAGAATACCTGATTGCCACGCAGAATGCTTGGGTTCGATTCCTGCTTGGATCCTAATTTTCATTTCTTCCATTCGTTGAGTCAACGCTGCCGATGTTGGTATTGCCTTAACGCTCTAGCATTTAAGCTACCAATTTCTGTTCTCGCCGTTCCTGGGTAGATATAAACTGTCAATCACCTGTGGCGCATACCCGTACACCGCGGCCCGTGGTAAACGGGTATGTGCCACACGTGTCTAGTGGAAAGGGTTTGACGACGTACGCGACAGGATTTATCGTTATTCATGTCATGACCTGGTAACCATATTCGCCAAATGCTCTTACCCCTCCCGTGCAAATTTTGGTCTACACCAAGTTAAGGGGGCGATCATGAGAGCACCCAGACGTAGGCGGCTAGATAGATAGATAGATAGATAGATAGATACGTAGATAGAAACGCTCAAAGTGCCAGAGGTTCGCTAAGAAACGCTTCGCATTTAAAAACTCACATTCACCTAAGACGACTCGCAGGCGAAAGCCATCTTCCTTTAAGTGCGGAGCACATTAGGGGCTCGGGCTGTCGTATGCTGTCGTAGCTTGGCGTAACGCAGGCAAAACCATGTATAAAAATAGAAAAAAAGAGGAAGAAAAGAGAAATAAATAGGTAAAGTGAAACGAGAAAATAAATAGAAGTAAAGAGAGGAAAAAAGACAGGGAAAAACAGAAAAAACATGGCTGATCCCTCCGTCATAGGAATCGGTATAACACGAAAGTGAAACGTGTCTTCACAGAAGTAGTGCTTAATGTGTAATGATATATCAGAGCTTGTACAACGTCTATTCGTGTTTAGCAGCTATAGCACCGTTTGCCGTGGATGCACCCATGTTGACAGCATGTCTCTATCGCTACGACTAATGCCCATGATCATGATTAAACTGTTGTGGTAGCCGACGGTGTGAACATGTATTTGGACACAGCGAATCGTGAATCCCGCGTAAGGATGATATCAACAAGCTGATAAGGATGATATCAACAAGTGCAGGTGGCGCTACTGCAGCAACATGCTCTACGCTGCAGACGGTCACGCGCGAGTGAAGGCGGCTGCGACTGTCCGCACAAATATTGAATTGCTTATCAACACAGTTGTGAAAGCGACTTATTCTTCCGTTTAGGTAATCGTGTTAAATAGCACGATTGTCAGCAACAATAGGGAGTTCTCTAACAGGGGCCCCAAAATCTTTGCGTGTGTTCGCTTTGGGTCAAGCAGGAGCTAAGAGTTTTCGAATAGGGTCTGCGGCGCTTTGGACACTCCCCCTATTCTAGGTCACTCTAGTCTTGGCCAAGAGTCGTAGCTTCAGTGGGTGCGCCAGGGTGCCGTCACGTTTGTTTGACGCAAAGTTTTTGGGGCAGGCTTTGGGGCTCCCACTAAATTTAAGAAATAGCGTCCGCAACGCAAAACCGAAACACTGTCTGGGTCTCGCGCATGCGCAGTGACCTAGACGCTATTTCTTTGGGGCCCCAAAACGATTGGGGCCCCTATTTGAAAAACTCCCCCAATATCTGAGACCGGGTCTAGCGCTGCTCGTGTTCTGTGTTACGCCAATGACAGTAGGCACCGTGAGCACGGCCGTCGCTGCTGCTTTCGTCATGTTTATTGCTACACACCTTAGCGTTGCTCACTGGCTAAGTGCAATACTGAAATACCAGAAGAGCTGATTTGACAAACCTTTTCTGCCTGGCTACCAGAAGAGTCTTTAAAGGTTCTCGTATATATTTGGGAACAAATACGTCATTGCATAATTTCGTCGTAGGCTCGCGAGGGAATAATAATATTTGTTTTCTCTTCGTGCAGTCCCTCCTCTCAAGGCCTTCACCTTGGCCAATTACAGGTTTCACTGCAATCCGGATTACTGCTTACGTTCCAGCTTAATTGTATTTTTACTGTTTTGAAACGACACCTTTTCAACAATTTTGTTGTTTTTATCCTTGTCGTAGTATGCTTAACTGCATCGTAAAGCACGTTCTTCGTTATAACCTACAGTCTCCCACCTTTCCCTTCAATGAAGTCGCTGCGATGATACTAGTTAACACTAGCGAAGCCAGCGGTGATGCTGGAGGCAGGGAGTTGTTGGGCGGCTTAAACTACCGAAATTTTTCAGTTTTTCATGTGTATATATAAACACGTAAACATACAAACACAGGCGCGTACATACTGCACCCAGCCCCTCCTCCCGAAAAAAAATTCTCGCTATGCGCCTGGGGAGCACTGACACAAAAATTTTGCACCTTGTTTTTTTTTTTTTCTTGCAATAGATAGCTGATAACCCACTTATTACGGCTGCAAACCTCGTTTGCGCCAGTGCAAGCCGGTTATTTATTTCGAGACGTTTTGAGAGCGCCCAGTCGCAGTGTCTGTTTCAAAGAACACCGAGCTAGGCAGAAGCACTTCCGGAGACAAGGTAAACGCAGCTGGCCACGTGACTACGCAAAATTGTGATGTAGTGCGGCGCGCGAGAGCGAGCGGGCGCCGCACCGACAGTTCGTCTCCTACGCCAGTTCGTCTGACGCGGGACGCTTCAAGCTGCTTGCTTTTTGCTCCGCGTTTTAACACGAAAGTGTTTTATGCCGGGGGTCCACCAAGACTTTCATGACGTATTTCCGTCTCGGAAGTACGTCAGCAAAATGAACGCTATCAGATGGCAAAGAAAACGTTACGTTGACGGGAATCGAACCCATGACCGCTCGGTCCTCGACGATGGCTAGCGGGCGTTTAGCCCACTGAGCTACCACCAAACACATTACGGGGGCGACATGAACGCGCCTTTTATCTTTCACACTTGCCTCTCACAGTGCTCTTGGATGGATAGATGCTATGAGCGTCCCCTTTATAACGGGGCGAGACATTTGTGCCACCAGGCTCGACAAAAAAATACAAATGAAGAACGTGGCGTTGCAACGACCATCCCATTCGGTGCGTTTCCAATATAAGTTTAATTTCGTCAACGCTTTAACACACCGTAAGGTGGCGGCTTTAGCGCAAACCTCACTCATAGCATCCATACATATTGACAAATAGCTCTCCGACGCTCGCCTGGCTGTCGCACCGCGTTTCCCGCTTGCTCTGTGAGAATTAGCGGCCAGCCTAGAGGGAAGACACGACGCCCGTAGCGTTTCTCTTCGCTTTCACGACGCTTTGAAGGAGCGCATATCGACCATTAGTGTTTGTTATGTGCTTGTTGATGCCATCTTTGCGCAGGATTCACCGTATGCGGTGTCCACGTATATGTAAGAACTTCAGCTACCGCAAGGGTTAAATCATGATCATTGGCATTTGTCGTCGGTACGGAGATGTGCCACTAGGCGTCAACGTGAGTGCGATGCGTCCACATCAAGCGACGCTATATCTGCCAAACAACAGTAGACATTGTACAAGCTCTCATATACCAATGCACTATAAACAATAAACAACTTCTGTGACGACACGTTTCACTTTCGTGTTATACCGATTCCTATGAAGCAGGGATCAGCCACCTTTTTTTTTTTACGCTAGAAGTGTGGACGTCATCCGTGTCGTTGCCACGCATGGTTCCAGCAGTCAATAGAGCGTTTTACTCTGTCCGGCATTAAAAAAAGCGTCGCGTAAAACCAAATAAAGTGTCCCCAAGCTGGCGCCAGGTCAAGTGGCGCCTGCTATGGGGGATTAGAAACAACTAACGAACGCGTAATCTACGTCCTCCGAGCATACGGAAGCGCCCATCTCGACTAGCTAAGCCTACACTCTTAATAATGTCCTGCTTTAAGTGGCAGTCTATAGCCCGGAAAGGAGACGAGAAATCTAACGCCTATAGACTGTTTGTTTAGCCGGCACAACCTGTAGGCGGCGCCGCGCGTAGCCGTCCCACGGCGCAGTAGCTTTCTCAGCGGCTCATCACATAGGCGGGACTCAATATAGGCCGGAGATTTTTCGTCTCGAATAACGGCTAGTTGAAGGCCGCCTATAGACATCTCCTCGTTCCACGTGTCCTGGCTACAGGGAGTCCTACCTACGGTGCGTCCCAGCGGCGGAGCGTCCTAGCTATAGGCGGTATACGAAGCGGCGAAACAAAAAATATATTTTAGGTCACCTTTTAAGCTCTATTCGGGGAATTCGGAGACTTAGACACATGTTTTATGACATACATAATCCATATACACGTATTACACTCAGAAGTAGACCACAGAAAAATTCACAATAAACACACGCGGGTTCGAACTCGCGAACACTCGATCAGCAAGCGCGTACGCTAACCACTACACCACATCACGCCGCGGCCACACTGATAAAATAACGGGGGTTTATATGCACCAATGTGTCGCTACAGGCTCTGGCGTGTAGTGGAGGTCGTTATTATACGTGCAGCGTTCACTGATATACGTAAGGAGACATTTTTTAAATGACATTCGTGAAACTATATAAGGCGCCACTCATGTTATTGCTGGGAGCATGCTTCAAGCGAAGTTGCGTGCTCTGGTAAAGAAGATAAAACTATTCCGCATATATTTGGCACTGGCGCCTCAGTAACATTTAAAGAATTTTTGCGTGCATAATATCCGAGTTCTATTCATGTTGGCCGTCAGCCTGTTGCCTTTCGTGGATTGAACGAGTTTTCAACGTCAAGATTCGCTTGCCGTGGAACATGTGCTCGGAATCCATCCGCGGCAGCCGCACAGCGACGTAGCCGATTACCGACGGAGAATCGCCGTGTTCTCAGTAACGTCGCTGGCCGCTTCACCGCCGACGGTTACGGGGCCGGTAGCCGATATCGTCACTAAGCCTATTCAGTTTATTTCGAAGCCGTAGTCGACCGTGCTTCAGAACAAACCGCTCACGCTCATATGCCAGGATGTCTCACCTGTTACCGTCGTTGGCTCGATCGTCTCCCCGTAATAATTACACACTGAGATGAACATGCGCTGATAATCGTGGTATTGTCAGCCATATATACAATATGCGAACACGCCTGAGCAGGTGCGGTACGCCATGCACGCACTGCAGATGAACTTGGCTTGTAAAGGAACTCATCTTGGCTCTAAACGTTAGAGAGTGCACGTCGGTTCCCCTCAAATGAATGACACTATTCCAGTAGACATTATTTTAGCTTCAATAAAAAATGTGGCCGACGCTTGCGTCGACCATGGAAGCGAGGAGTTGGCGCTGATTGCATGCAGCTGCGCAGTCGCTCGGCGGACTGCGCCTCGGAGGAAATGCCATGTTGGGCGCCACCCGCGCAACGTAGTACGTGACTCGTGAATTGGGCTGTGCACGCTGGAGACGCGGCGGCTCGCCGTTCGCTGTTCTCAGGCGCGCAGTGCGCAGGCAGAAATTTGATGCTAACGTGGACTGGATCTTATATCCGGCAGCACTTGTCGCAGAAATATTTGTGGCGTTCTGTTACGATTTCATCAGTGGCCATATTTTTGAGAACTTCTAGATTCATGCTGATATAGCCGTCCAGCCACGCTATTTAAATCGCCTCATACTCGTCTCAAAGCCGAGATTGCGCTAAAAACACACTGGATGATGCTATATTTTTCACATAAGTTTACTGAAACATTTTCTGGAAGCCCGAGTCCATACAATGTACTAAGTATAGTATTGGTGCGAAAGGCACTTTCATGGGCATGCAGTGCCTAACTGTGTGCAAACTTCACCTTTTGATAAATTCTTGACAAATCTCGCCGTGATTAATACGGCTGAACACGCAAACATTTATGAGCTACATCCACACAGCTGCATTTGCATGCGCACGCGACTGGGGAATGTTAGTTTGTTGTGCTAGAGTGCATGGGATAGCCTTCTGGAGTTTTTTACGTATACACGCACTTATTTTTTTATGTGCGGATTACTGAGAGGCGTTGCGTACAGCAGAAATCCAGAAGGTAGTATAGTGGTGCATTAATGGAAAATGAATTTGACACCATCGAGTAATAGGTTCTAGTGTTGCAGAGCTATGCGCAGATTTTTTTATTGCGGACATACAAAGCGGTTGCGCCTAAGTATGGCAGTCGTTACGAGGAACTGAAACTGCTAAATTATGACATATTATTGTAAGAAAGTTAACGTAGAGTGGCCGTTTGTCGAACATGAAGGTGTTTAACGATTTCTGAACTTTTTTAGCCAATGCGGCGCTGTTATTACGAGGTACATCCACGGGCGTGCGCGCTTCGCGCTGGCACATATGTGCGTGCCAGAGGACGGTAATTTAATTATGCAAATATTGTTTTCCAGACTTAGACATTGCTTACCGCGGATTTAGGAGAAGAGGGTGAACGGTTCTGCGTAATCTAGAACACCTCGTGGAAGCTCTACTGCCCGCACCTGATATCGACAGCATGCCGTTACTAATAGTGGAACATTAAATTAGATGTGTACATTTGATGGCAAACGATTCGCGCATTTGTCCAAGGAAGCATTTTGTTTTTCGTCATTACCAGCCTATTTTATGCCCACTTGAGGACGAAGGTCTCTTCACTAATCCCCCATTGATCCTATTCAGCGTCTTCATTACTATTTCTGTATGTTTGTGGCATGCACAAGAACGAAGAAAGCAGTCAGGTTGCGGTATCCCTAATGCGGACTCCCTTGACGTCAAGTGGCACGCCGTGTAGGGGTTGATTGCTGGCTAACAGAGTTTTAGCAATGTGTACGCAGACGTTGCGTTGGCTGAGCACGTACGCTATACTGTATTCGGAAAGTAACGTGCGTATACCCGTGTCTAGTCTTTGACATATGCGCGGTGGCAAGAAACACAAGAAATTGTGTACACGAAGCGCTGGGTACCGTATGCTAATACTGCCTTCTTTTAACCACTTAGGATTTTTTTACGTGAACCGATTGCACCACATAGGAGCGTTTCTGCGCTCAGTTCCCCCTTGATGGGTACCTAGATTAACCATTAACAGTGAGCTTGGAAACTATGAGCATGCAGTGTGTTAAGATATGCGTATAAAAATTCGCATCGCTTTTTTTTTAGTAGCGGCGGTTAAAGCATGGACGCACTGCGTTCCCCATAAATGTACCGTTCAGCGGAATCATTTCGGTTGAGAATGACTTGAGGGACCATATCAGCTTTATAGTTCACCAGTACCTGCTGTGTCTAGCGTGTATACGCATGCGAGAAACAGGTACTGCTCACGTGTAAAAATAGGTATTTATTGTAAAAAAATACAAACAGCGCGCTGAAAGCAATGCTCAGCGCTCAAGGAAACGATGAAGGTGCCATCCATGTTTTTTTAGAACAAATACATTCTGGTGCTTAACGAATACCTTTGATCTTTTCAATGTGTCTTCAGCAGCTTCCCGCCAGCAAAACACCCGGGAAACAACTGGGTTCATTATACTTTGCACAAGACGAGGTATTGAGCGTACCCAGTTGGGTACGTGGGGTTCTTAATATAGTACATCGTCAAGCACCAAATAATGGCTTCCTCTAGAAGTGTGCCAACCTAAAGTTTCACATTCTCTTGCACTTGATCGCAGTTGAGCGCCTTGTTGTCGTACTCCCTCCAAATTCTGCGGTCAGGCAATGGGCGGGCTGCTGGCATGTCATTCTGACAGAAAAAAAAAGAACAGCAGAGCACACATGCGACATTATGTTCTTAGATCACCTGGTGTTTTCGCCCATCACACAGAAACATCTACCTGGTACACGGACGTTTTAAATCTGTTATACACCTTGTCAGATTTTCTGTAGATAGCGTCACAGAAGTTACAAATATGAAAGTGTTCTCAGAAGTTGATAATGAAGCTTTCTAATAGTGTTTAACCGTAAACTTACTACAGTTATGAGATAAAGCTTAGCATGGTTTCCTCAGAAATAGTCATCGATCTCCACGAAAAACATGCGGGCATTGCACATTTGACCGAGTATGACCTTGACCTTGTTGAACTTCTCCATGAAACTTCCAGTTTTTCTTAAAAGTGCATGAAGCTCAGTTTCGAATGTCGGCTGCAAGTGAAAACCACAGCACAGTCGCCATTTGATGAGAATCACGTACAAGGAAAGCAGTTTTACAATAGACTCACGATTCATTCGTTAAGTAAATAAAGTGACAGGCAAACTTGGCTTGAAATCTGGTTTCACAATATTGCAATAGCACAATATTGCAATAGCACAATATTGCAAACGAATTATCTTCAATACCAGGTGAATGCCAGTCCCGGCGAATATTTGAATGGTAGCGGCCAATGCATGATTAAAAATTAATTCGCTGCGACGGGTCAGTGCTCAGTTGCGACGGCGATATTTAGATGGAAAAAAAAGAAAATGAATAAAAAACACAAAAAGAAAGATCGTATGCTCAGTTACGGCATTGTAAATACCACGGCCGGTGTTGTAGTTGTTGTTGTTGTTGCTGCTGCTGCTGCTGCTGCTGCTGCTGCTGCTGCTGCTGCTGCTGCTGCTGCTGCTGCTGCTGCTGCTGCTGCTGCTGCTGCTGCTGCTGCTGCTGCTGCTGCTGCTGCTGCTGCTGCTGCTGCTGCTGCTGCTGCTGCTGCTGCTGCTGCTGCTGCTGCTGCTGCTGCTGCTGCTGCTCTGCTGCTGCTGCTGCTGCTGCTGCTGCTGCTGCTGCTGCTGCTGCTGCTGCTGCTGCTGCTGCTGCTGCTGCTGCTGCTGCTGCTGCTGCTGCTGCTGCTGCTGCTGCTGCTGCTGCTGCTGCTGCTGCTGCTGCTGCTGCTGCTGCTGCTGCTGCTGCTGCTGCTGCTGCTGCTGCTGCTGCTGCTGCTGCTGCTGCTGCTGCTGCTGCTGCTGCTGCTGCTGCTGCTGCTGCTGCTGCTGCTGCTGCTGCTGCTGCTGCTGCTGCTGCTGCTGCTGCTGCTGCTGCTGCTGCTGCTGCTGCTGCTGCTGCTGCTGCTGCTGCTGCTGCTGCTGCTGCTGCTGCTGCTGCTGCTGCTGCTGCTGCTGCTGCTGCTGCTGCTGCTGCTGCTGCTGCTGCTGCTGCTGCTGCTGCTGCTGCTGCTGCTGCTGCTGCTGCTGCTGCTGCTGCTGCTGCTGCTGCGCTGCTGCTGCTGCTGCGCTGCTGCTGCTGCTGCTGCTGCTGCTGCTGCTGCTGCTGCTGCTGCTGCTGCTGCTGCTGCTGCTGCTGCTGCTGCTGCTGCTTGCTGCTGCTGCTGCTGCTGCTGCTGCTGCTGCTGCTGCTGCTGCTGCTGCTGCTGCTGCTGCTGCTGCTGCTGCTGTGCTGCTGCTGCTGCTGCTGCTGCTGCTGCTGCTGCTGCTGCTGCTGCTGCTGCTGCTGCTGCTTCTGCTGCTGCTGCTGCTGCTGCTGCTGCTGCTGCTGCTGCTGCTGCTGCTGCTGCTGCTGGAGAACCTGCAAGGTGTGAGCTCCTGGCCAGTTGCTCGATAAAACTGCGCCTGGCTCTTATGTCAGAAGGTTTTGTCACCTGCAAACGTATTCAAATTCTGTGTATACTATCACGAGGATGAACAACAATTATATCCCCTATTACGACTGCTGTATGCACTTCACTTCTCTGTAATAACATTAACAATGAGCCATCCAACGTAAATAATAAGCTGCCAACGAAAACAACATTACTTTTATAAAAACACGGTTATATATCGTTGTTGCATCGCATGAAGTGATGGATGAAGTAACAAAAATGCCATCAACTAGCTAACGTCTAAATTTCATATGACGCATTACGTTACCTTCATCGATATCTGCAGTTTTCACAGGCACCACAGCCGGTGCATGATGCACAGATGTCCCTGCTCACACTTGACATGGCACTGCATAAGACCAATGGGCAAATGTGACCTAAAACCATGGAAATCAGTGAAGGGGCACAGTAAATACACACATGTATTCACGAACATGAATGAGGCTGGCTTTAAAACATGTTAGAAATTAGGCAGCAAAACGCGTTTTAAAGCCTGTCGCTATTCAGAAAGTAAAATTGCTGATTTTGCCTCCTAAAAACAAGACATGCCGCTAGTCGTATCTATGAGCGCCTGATCCCATGAAACGGCACTAACGTCTTCGGTACTCGTAAGTGCAGTTTTATTACTTTTTGATCGTGGAAAAATTTTTCCGCTTCCCAAAGGTAAAAAAAGAAATATAAATGCGAAGTATAACGACCTACCATGAAAGCAGATCCTAACATCATTCAACTGCAAGCAAAATTGTGCTTGCTTTTATTGCCGCATTGTATCGTTGACCATAAATGCAGAGAACAGCTGCTAGCCGAGGGATAACAAGCCACGCGAGAGCTAAAATTGCACAGCTTGTCAAGCAACACGAAGTGATTATCTCAGTGACATCTGTCAAGATCGACGAAAGCGTCTGAACTGTATGAGAGTTCATAATGAATGCGACCAGCACGACAACACGTGGGCGACTATAGAGACGGATGACGATCACAACAAAGATGAGTACTCGTATACTCGCATTGTTACTCGTAAGCATACTCGTATATTTATTTCAAAAGCCGTCAAAAGAATATTCTGGCAGTTCTATACCGTCATTCATATATATCAGCGCAAGCATGCAACAATGTGAACGCTAACAGCACGAACATATATGTGAAGAAAGAACACTCACCCAGGCGGGTATGATGCGCCGGGCTGTGTCCGCAGTGTACGCACCAGCGAGACAGAAATGGCGCGAAAGCGTCGTGTAATCCTGCGTCAACAGCTTCCGTGTTGCCATTTCACGTGCAAGGGGATGTCGCTATGTCCTCGCAACACCCCCTTAGTATTCAGATAAGAGAATTTTTCCATGGCGGCCGAGTACCGGCTCACGCGGCACGCTCAACAAACCACACCAACCTATACATCCGCCGCTGTCGTGGAATGCGCTAAAGCTAACCAGTCGCGCCAAAAACGCAACCTTCTTCCCGTCGCACAATATCTTCGAACTCTCGTTTTTACCTCCTTCCTTTCTTTTCTCTGCGCAAAAACAGCAGAAGCGGAGTGCAACGGAGAGCGTAGCGGCCCGTATTCCACTTCACGCACGCAAGAGAGAGTGCGTCATTAGCTCCATGCGTATACCTCCTCGCAGCATAGCTCGCCTTTGCGGCTGACGCTGTCGGCGCATGCGTATACACCGACCCTTGCGCCGACAAGTTATAACACGCGGGAGCTTACGCTGAGCTGTAGCCGGGATTCTCATTTACGCAGCCCACACCGACGCGCCATAATACTGCAGGCCGTCTATAAGGCGGCGGTGAAGGGTGCACGTTTTTTATATACACTTGTCACGGCTAACTCCCTTTCGAAGGCCTGCCATAGCCGGGAGTTTTCCTGAGTTTTGAAGCGTCCCGACTACAGGGCTTGCGTTAGCCAGGACTTGGTTAAGAGTGTACCGCATCGTTTATTTGATTATGGCTATCAAAAACAGCGCCGAATCGGGACGAATACATTGCTGTCGAAGCGTAAGGACATGAATTTAAAGCAAATGGAAGCATCAGTTCGGAGCTTACACGCTACAGAGCGCACGGCGGCCGCTTGATAGATTCGAAGTGGACGACCACCGCATTGGGCAGCGCGGCCATGTTTCTCGAAGGCGCGAATGCCTCGCCGGCGAAGCTTGCCGTGCACGTTGGACAGTTCTCGCGCGTGTGGCGACGGCCGACGCTCTGCGGCACCGCGCCGTTGCGGCAGGGTTGTCGCTAGCGTGAGCGGGCCATAACATCTGCCAACGGGCACGACGAGCGAACAGCGGAAGAGAGCACAACCAGCACACGCAAAGCCGCAGGCACGGAGGACGAAATGGCAGGTAGCACAAGCGGCACAAGTGCAAGGGCACAATCAGCAACCAACCAACACAAACTCGTGACGTAGGTTTGTTTACATTGCCACCCCGTTAATGTCGGCGTCGCGAGGCGCTCGCATCTCGCTCAGTCGCGCGGCATGCAGTTTAAAATTGATTTTAAATATGTTCTAGGATATATTGGCCCTTGATATTTTGTAGACGTTGTGTATGGCTCCACATACATCTATTTCACTCATTATCTCGCCTTCGAAATTTTGTGTCAGTGCTAAAGGCGTTCGGCTGCTGACCCGAAAGACGCTGGTTCGATCCTGGTCGCGGCCTTCGCATTTCAATAGAGGCGAAATGCTAGGTGCCCGTTAAGCACCCCATGTTGTCGAATTAAATTGCCCGCTGCATTCCACTACGCGTCTCTCATAGCCTGAGTAGCTTTGAGGAGTTAAACCGCATAAACCAATCAATAAACTTTTCCTGCAATTATTACTGACATGTACCTTTACTGCGAATCAGTAGTTTAGTCAGGGGGCTGTGTTCGGTATTGCTACGCACTCCCCCTCCCCCGGGAAGAAAACTTCTGGCCAAGACCCTGCTGTCAATGGACCAGCCTCCCCGAACTCGGCATTTTCGGATTAGCTGAAAATTATCATTAAAAATTTAATTAATGAAAGCGATGAGTGATACATTTATAGACTACAATGGCGTATGTCAAAAATGCGCGTAAATCACATGTTTAATTGAAATGTCTGCGGGGTAACTTCAGTATTTGCAATAATTGCACACCAGCCTCTGAAGATTTTCAGGAAAAACGAGCCATTTCCTGGCTATCATGACTTGCTCATTATGACATTTGAGAAAACCAGCGAAGAAGACGCATTCACAAAGGAAGGAAAGCACGACACAACGCTGGACCCTCTGTACTGACAAATAATTGAAAACCACACTGGCCTCAAACAATCAAAACGGCCAACACATGCACCATTGTCTCAGCAAAGTACACAAAAAAGGGTGAAACATCAAATATGCCCTAACTTTATGTTTGCCTCTGTTTTCGCGGGTTTTCTCAAGTTCAGTATGAAGAACTGTTCCAGAAAGCAGCACTTGTACAGTACATTCGCTCAGTGGCGTATCAACTCGTTCGCGATGGGCGGGCCTGGCGTCTGTCACTCTGTCCGCCTATATATATATATATATATATATATATATATATATATATATATATATATATATATATATATATATATATATATATGGAGAGAGAGAACGATATTTTCTATGAATTTGACGTGATTTTTCATATTTGTAGAGATGCTCTGCTTTTCAAAACTGTTTGTTGGAAATCAAGGAAGAACTTGCACAGCCAGATTGTGCAGACTGGGCCGTCCTATACCGCAACAACACTGCAGTGTGTAATATTATTTTGGAAATATTACCGTGAAGTTTAAAAAGTACAGTCGCATTTAAGCTGTTCTTCATGTGAGCATTCTATCTGCAACTTCACAGTCTCAGTTCGGCGTTGTAAATACGATGAGTATGAAGAACCTGTTATGACCTTTGTACCTTAAATTCTCACTTATTGAACAAAGCATGTGGCTGACAAAGCAAGGTACTCCGCAGAAGTCTTCAAGATAAGCCGAGTGCCAATTTCTTTACTCTTAAAGATCTCTAATATAAAGTATTTTTAAAGAAGAACACCCAGTTCAATAGATTAATATTTATAGAAACCACATTGAGCTGGTTGTGTATAGTTATAAGATTATAAATGACTACGAATTTATATACTAGGTGTCGTTTCTTGCCCTCCTACTTTTCCCAGCTTGGGCGGGGGGTGGACGGGAAAGCGGTGAAGTGGCCCTTTACTCCCCCCTCCGGTTTCTCCAAGTAAATAGGCCATGCAAACTGTGTAAGCTCAAATTTTCTTTGAAAAAGTGTGGGCGATCATAAAGTTAAACTACCCCACATTGTTTCCTTCCGTATAGGTCGTTAGCTGTTTATGATTGGTCGAAATTTTCTGGGTCATGCTCACAGCACCTGCTCGTAAAAGGACGCAACAAATGACGCGTAAGTAATCCATCGCGTAATTACCACGTACGCATGACTGTGTAAAAAATATTAATAATGAAGTATTTTCAATACAGCGTATTCTTTGTCATTGGTTCATCGCTATTCGTCAAAAATTTTAATGTGCCATAAAATCACCTCCTTCTTACGCGATGTCACAAGTCTGCGAAAACTCGCGGCGTTAAAATGAAGTGTGCACAATAAGCAGCACATTATTGTGCTGAACAGTAACTCATTTTTTTTTCGGAATAACCAGACAGTGTCTCTTTCTGAAAGTAATTTAGGAAGGCTGCCCGCCAATCCCATTGGCAGCGGCTACATATAGCAGCGGGCGAGATGGATTCGTATGTGTATAACAGATACTTTCAGTAGTATTATTACAATATTGAGCTGTTTTTGCGCGTACACAACCATCTGTGAACTCATTGTTGCTGACAGACAGGTAGAGAGAAATATAAACATTATTAGGAACAGACACAAACCTTTGCAGGTGGGCAGCCTTCTTAGTCCAGAAAACCGTGGACGCTGACCATCTCCCTGGTGAGGTAGATCAAGTTATGGTGAAAACTTGAAAGCTGGGCTTCTCAATGTGCTCGACTCCACTGCCTTGTTACAGGCCGCCGCGACCTCTGCAGGCTACAATATGATATGCAAGGTGAAGCAGATTAATCGGAGACTAAAGTGGGAATCCTTTTTAGCTCTCCCGGCTAGGTACAACTAAAATACTCGACACTTCTGCACACTCATCAACTCACAGCAGCTTGGATATCCTAATCGTTTTCAAAGAAACTAAATTTTCTAAACAGAGAGAGCGCTTGATCGGGCTATAAAACGTTCACTGGTTTCCGCCCGTAGTTGCGTCGCCGATACGTAAATTTCAGGCCAGGCAGAACAAAATAAAATCATGACAGATTGCTGTAATATTATACAGCCCCAACTGAGCGATAGCCTCGTCTGCAATGCTCGAGCGCAAGACGCGAAAGCGTGTAATAAGCAGCCTGCAACGCAGAGAGCCATCAGTGCTTGGTCATGACACACGGAGGACAGCCCTCACAGCTGAATCGTAGGATAAATTTTGTTACATAATTACGTTATTGCTGCGTTGAAGCGAAACTTTGCCTGACTTGTTCGTTTCCCAGTCTGCAGCCGACAATGACCACTGTCGAAAGCGGGGGGGGGGGGGGGGGGGGCTCCGCCCCCTTAACATTTCCCCAGTACGCCCCCCCCCCCCCCCCCCAGTAGATACGCCTGTGAATTCGCTTATTACCTTACGATTTGTCTGGCAGCCTTTTATCCAGCCGCCTGATCATGCAGAACCCAAGGGTGCCGCGGTCATATGTTCGTCCTATTGCCGCTGTGTAGGCCGGCGCAAAACATGTCGGCATTGTGGACCGGACTCGTAACGCGTGTAGTCTCTTTTGCTGCGTATTACAAAATCCGGACTCCCTGTTCGTCAATACCACGCAGTGACGCATCTGATCCGGTGCGCCGATACGGACGCAGCCTTAGCAGAGGCCGCACCAGCGCACCTCGCTGAAGCCTGACGCGACTACAGCGCCACTGGCCGCCTCCGCTTGCGGCGAAGCCGTGCAACAGAGCCAAGCTTTTGAACTGAAGTAGTTCTAGAAACGTTGGTACTGCACACGGCTGAGGTAGGCTCTACACTGCCCTCCTTATTTCCCTCCTCCTACCCTAACCTTCATTTCGCCCTTACACTGTACCACACATGACTATGCCACGCTTTACCCTCGCCCTCCTCGTTTCCCTCCTCACCCTCACATACTCATCTTTCGATGCCGCCACGTGCCCGCACGCACGCTCGCGATCACACTGAAAGTAAACCGCGCGATCGAAGATAAAAAATCACGCCATATCCACGAAGCGAATGATGATTGAGGAGCTGGCTCGGAGAAGATCGGGAAAACCCGTGAATCTTCCGTGCAAGTCCTCTAACATAATATGAAGACGTGACACACGTTGTTATATATGCATATATGCACAATGTTTTATTAATTTACAATTTTGATGAAATATGTACACAATTTACAATTATATACACATTGATGAAGTATATATACAAGAAATATATAACAGCGTCTGATTCTCCATTGGCGACACTTGCAGACGCAACGCTCCTAATGTTCTCTCAATTTGAAAACTTTCCGCGAGACGCGCACGACACAATGGCCCTAAAAGTAGCTGTCGGACTCTCGCCTGGCTGTCGACCGCGTTCCCCGCTCTCCCTGTGAGAATTAACGGCCAGGCTAGAAGGAAGACACGACGCGCGCAGCGTTCCTCTTCGCGTTTCACGACGCTTTGAATGGATGATGCAGGCTACGGTGCAGGACTTCGCCCCAGCTTAAGAACCTGGCGAGCCAGCTCCTAAATATGTGCTCAGGGTCACGACGCGCGCGTGACGTAACTTCTTTTGCCTCGCGCCATCCCTCCCTGCATAGCTTGCAGCGCGATCGTCGGCACGAGAGAAAGCAATGACAGCGTGCGAAAACTCTAATTCCGCTCGTACTTAATTGGTTCTAAATATGTTCGCGGTGGTTGATTCGTGAGGCAATAAACACATTTAGTGAAGCCATTCAATAGTTACTTGGAAAAGAGTTGCAGAGTCCCCTTAAGCTCTGTCCTCAAGCTCGTGCTTCCCCTCCTCCTCACATCACTCCTCACCCCCGCCTCCCTTTCCCGCACCGTTACTACATCATACTATACATGGGTATGCTTACATGGTTCTGCCTACGTCACACCATTCATGACTATGCTCTCCCCTTTGCTGCCCCTCAGTTCCCTGTACATGGCTATGTTTTACATGGTTTTGCCTGCGTGACAGTATACGTGGCTATGCCATGTTTTACCCTCAGTTCTCTTCCCCGCCCCCTTGCTATAGTTTACTACGCATGGCTAGCATAGGTCGGCAAAAAAATTGGAGCTCACTCAGACTCACTCAAGAAATGTATTTTGCTCTGAGGGCTCACTCGGACTCACTAAAATTTTTCTCAACCGGACTCACTCGGACTCAGACTCGCTATACTTTTTCTTGACCGGACTCGCTCGGACTCAAACTCACCAGCATATTATTCAGCTGGACTCACTCAAACTAAGACTCGCGGCTTCATCTGAGTCTGAGTGAGCCCGAGTGAGTCGACTCATGAGTCCGTAGCGTAAAATTAACTGTTTTGATCTTGGTGTCAACGCTCTTTAACGCCAATACCTCACGTAATCGGTGCTCTACAATGCGCCTTTATATCTTGTACCTTCAAATACGAGTTATCACTGGTTTCAACCCAGTAAGAACATATTTATAAAATATGCGGCTCGCACGAGATATCTTTATCGAGAATTTCCCCTGAAAGAGTTTGCGGGGAAGGTCGTCATATGCCCATTCATCGCCCCCGCCCCCACCCCTAAGTCACGCCTCGGATCAGCAAATATGAGGTGGCGCATTGTTGGAATATCTGTGAAAAGACTTGAGTACAAACTTGAGCCGATATAACGTTGACAGTAATGTTCAAGATATGAGTAGATAGGACCATAGGTCGGAAATCAAAGGTGGAGCTCACTCAGACTCGCTCACAAAATATATCTTGCGCTTAGGGCTCACTCGAACTCAGACTCACCGATATTTACCTCAACCGGAGTCACTCGGACTCAAATTCACCAAAATATTACTCACCCGGACTCAGTAATGCACAACTATCGGTAAATTGACTATCAATAGCATCGATAGTTTTTTTAAACTATCGATAGTGTAGACAAAGTGTCGATAGTGCAATCGGTACTACCATGGTTAACGTTACTAGCAATATTACTGCCACGCGTGTTTATTGTTTTGTTTTGATGTATTTGGGTTTCACCCACAAAGAGTGTTAGCAACGTTTGCGCAGACCGCGTCGCAATGTTTGAGAAGCTTCACGATTGTTTTAGGACATTCTGTTAAGATTACGCACCGGACTCGAATAGTCAAGTTTATTCGAGAGCTTACGTGAGCACCAGCGATAACGCTGGAAGGTTCGATGACTGATGTATAGAAGACGACGCCGCTATCAGTGCGCAGCGTGCATCGCTTGTGTTTTGAGTTTTCATTTTCTGGGCACAAGTTCGCCCAAATAAAGAGCTCCGTATTTCCCAGTCTTGCTGCAGCATTCTTCACCGTCAGAACCACGTGACAATGTTGGCCGGCGATATTGCCAAATATTTGCGATAGCCTAGTATCAGCTTCGTTTAATTTATGAGCAATATTAGGCGAAAGAAATAAATTATTTCCGCAGTGAAAATGGCGGAATATGTCCATCAATAAATTCACATCCAAAAGCGACCAGTTACACCTTACAATTAATCAACTTAGTTCATGGAAGGAAATAACTTTATTCCGAGTACTGCGAGTTGGTAGGGTGGGCAGATGGCCCCGCCTTGAAGACGGCCAGGAGTTCTTGAACCCTGGCGGCTTCCTCGGCACGCTGGACAGCGCAGAGCTGATCCTCGAGGGCGGAGCTGAGCAGCGCGGCTTCCCAGCGTGCGCGAAGGCTGTCACTAGAGGCCGCGTTCACGGTATTGTGACTAGAGTCACTGTATATGCTACCTTTAGGTAGCAGAGTTGCGCATAGGTCCGGCTAGCAACCACAGCTATGCGGTGAAGTCGCACTTCGTTTTTGCAGGCGACATGCCTACCGTGACGCCGATTAACCTGTCTGGCGTGTCGAAGACCGGCAATAAACATTGGCTGTCGATGGCGAGTGTTAATTCAGTTCGCTGCAGCGGCGGCGTCGAGAAATAAAAAAATTGGCCCAAGCGGCAGCTTCTCCGCAATGAATGGTTGCTAGCGGCGTTGGAAGACAGATGCGCAACTCTGCTACCTAAAGGTAGCATATACAGTAACTCTAATTGTGACTAATCCCTCGGCACTCCCATAACATATGCTCCAGAGTGGCTCTGGATTCACATAGTTTACATTGGTCCGTTTCGTATATATCCGAATATATGATGTGCTAGAGCGCGGGATTCGGATACGTCCTAGTTTGTAACAACCAGCATTCGACAGACTGATTTTTTCTCAATTTTTGGTGAGGTGGCGGAAGTATGCCCCTCTGTAACCTATAATATTTTGTGATATTGTTGTATCTGGTCATTCGGTTTTCCCACTCCCATTCGTCTACCGCGCCGTCACGTCCGGAGGGTGCTGCGGCGACACTGAAAATCGCAGCTCGATCCGTAAGCCCTCGATCCGCGTCGTACATCGACCCGTTGTTGCTGTCCTCCGCGAGGGCGTGAGCGGGTGTCCTTGTAATGAATGTATCTCTTTTGCACGCTCGACCTCCTACAAGTAGAATGAGTAGAGCCAGTTCATGATGTCTTTCTTTTATTTTCAAATCGACAAATGCAATATCAATTTGAAGTCGCGCTTTCCGCTACAGCTGAGCAGTTCGACTTTATGATCATGTGTCAGAAAAGCAGTCGGGTGAAGAACACAACCATGCCAACTTTCGTGCCCTTCAGCCTGCTCCTCCGGCTCCATATGTACCACGTGCTCGGGGAACACACGGGGCAACTTAAGTGCGCTTTGAGGGAACGCACTTCGCCGCTAGTGTCATTCGCATGCTGTCACACGACAACGCTTAGTGACACTCGCTGCAAAGCGCACTTGCCGGCGAGTGCCTTCGTGAAACTCACTTCCCTGCGACGGAGTGTCTAGCCGCGGTAGCAGTGGCTCGAGAGTAAATAGGTGACTATTCGAAGCGGAGTCCGTCGCATTTTTAAACTACAGTTTTCGTTATTAGGAATATTCTCTTCCATTAAAACATACTATACCACAAAAAATCGCCAGGCCTGCGCGAAAGCGCAGCACAGCCACAGCGAAAGCTGGAAGAGCGGCATTTCTAGAGCCCATTATAAACTGTCTTGTGGCTACTAATACAAGTAAGCTAGCAACGTACCGACTACACCACAAATCATAATTTTTGTGAAGTTGGGAAGCACCCACCACAACATTATTCTTCATTCTGCGGAGAAACGAGCTGTCATATGTAAGGCATTACGTGCAGTTTGTTGATGCGACGGTTGATGACGATGAAGAATTATGGCTGATCCCTTTGTAATGGGTTGGAAGCTTTAAACGACCCACTAGTTACGTAATTCGCATCGTGTGACTCCCGCGGTCGTTATTTTACTCTCCCACCACGCTATATAACATAGGTCAACGTGAGAAAGAGAAAGACAGAGAAAGAACTTTATTGAGACTCTGAGGAAATGCATCATGGGAGCCTTATGGGCTTCCTTGGCAACCAACAGAAGTGCGCTTGCGAGGAACCCACTATGATATAAATCATCACAATTTTTGTGAAGTAGGGAAGCAGTCACTACGCAATTTTTCGTCATTCTGCGGAGAACCGTGGTACTCGCTAAACACATCTAAGGCATTATGTGCACTTTGTCGATGCTGTGGGTGATGACGCGAAGATATATGGCAGTGGCCTTTGTAATGGGTTGGAAGCATTCAACAACCCACTCGTTGCGCAATTCGCATTGTGTGAGGCTTGGTTACAAAATTCGCGTTGTGTCACGCTTGGTTGTTATTTTACTTTTCTACCACGCTACATTACATGTGCTAGTGTGGTTCCTTCCCGACATGAAACCTGTATAGGGTCTTTTTGAAACGCAGTTTCAAGCACCGGCATGGCTCTGAGGTAGAACACTGGGCTCCCACGCAGGGGGCACAGGTTCGAACCTCGTTCCATCTTGGAAATTCTTTCTTATTTCGAGCGATAGTGGTTACGGACAGCGGCGGCGGACAACTACGGCGCCAAAAACGACCCTTGTTGTGATCTCATAACAGCTTTCGCTGTAAAACTACTCTGCTATTCTCGTTCTCAGGCAGTTTACAGCCACGACCGCCAGGGGCATACCCAGCACACGCCGTGCAATGGCCGCAGCCGCTGCGGCCATTGCACGGCGTGTGCTGCTTATAGGGCTGCTTATAGCTGTAACACATTATTACTCAAGAAACATTGCCTGAAATAACGCATATTTGTAATGCTGCTTAAGTTCCCATAGCCGTTACAGTCATTTCCAAAGTACACTTCCCTTTCTCGTGCAGCAGCGCGCAGCCGAAGTGACATTCTGGGGGCGTAAGTGCACTCGATGAAAATGTGAAAATGACACTAAACTTGCCAGTGTGACCGGGGTATAAGTTTATACTGCAATGAGTTCGTGTTGTTGATTTTATAGTATCGATAGTACCATCGATTTTTTAACACGAAAGTGTTTTATGCCGGGGTCCACCAAGTACATCCGTCACGTATATGACGTTGATAAAATGGACACCAACAGGTGAGAAAGAAAAAAACCAAGAAAAAGATACCCCGCTGGGCATCGAACCCACGACGTCGCGGCCGCGACGGCAAGCGCCCGACGCGCTACCCACTAAGCCATCGCAGGAGATGCACAACACGGCGCGAACGCACCTTATATCTTTCACACATTCTCTTTCGCGGCGGGCGGAGCGGGGCGGTGCCGCCGTCTGTGAGAGGTGAAAAGAAGTAATACTTCACGATCGACACTTACTAGCGCTTACTCCGAGATTGCCCGCGATATCTGAGGTCATGGTTAAAGCGTCTCGATACCAGAGCGGTAGAGTGGCCGCGCTGGCGTCGCCGAGGCACCCTTGACGCAGTTACGTTCTTTGCCTTTGGCTTCGTGTTAGCGTGCGTCGGCTCATCGGAGTAGTGCATCTTCCACGTGCACCAACGGGATTTCTCCGCCGCCGACTGCTTCAATTGCGAGAGCACCGACTAACAAAACTGCTGCAATATGCGTTGCAGAAAGGACGCGATTTCGACGGCCGAATGTCGTGCCTTGGTGGAGCGAGAGCAGCGCCTGCAAGACAGAGGCCAGCGGGACGCACGCGTTTGCGGCTAAGGCTACGAACCTCTACCTCCCGTGTTGCTGAAGCTCAGTGCGTGTTATGTATGCATGAGCACAGGCGTCGGCTACCCATTACTAGAAAGCGCACACCGTGCCGTTTCTCTCCTTAATCGACGACGCTTTGCAGAAGTGCATACCGGGTACCAGTGTTGATTATGAGCTTGTTGATATCATCCTTACGCGGGATTCACGATTCGCTGTGTCCAAATATATGTTCACACCGTCGGCTACCACAACAGTTTAATCATGATCATGGGCATTAGTCGTAGCGATAGAGACATGCTGTCAACATGGGTGCATCCACGGCAAACGGTGCTATAGCTGCTAAACACGAATAGACGTTGTACAAGCTCTGATATATCATTACACATTAAGTACTACTTCTGTGAAGACACGTTTCACTTTCGTGTTATACCGATTCCTATGACAGAGGGATCAGCCATGTTTTTTTTTACTATCCATAGCGCTATCGATAGTATTTTTTACCATTGATAGTTCGATATCGAGTCAGCTATAGCGATAGCATGAATAGTACCATCGATAGTTCTGCATCACTATGGCTACGCCATAGTGATGCAGGTTTGGCTACGCCATAGTGATGCAGGTGTCACGTAGGCATGGTTTTGCCTACGTGACACCAGGCGGCGTGGGACGACGACAACAGCATACGCTGACAGCAGAGGGCAGCATTCAGCAGACCGGGCCCCTAAGGTGCACCACACTTAATAAAACAAGTTTCCCTCTTAAGGCACGATCTCAACCTGGGCCCTCACGGTCCAAGGAAAAGTGCCAAGACCACTGGGCTATACACCCACGCTTGCACAGTATGAACGTGAAAAGCATATGAATGCGAGAGTGGAGTGGCCAAGTGGTTCACTCGTGCCTCCCATCTTTCAGCGAATCACGTGCGCGTATGCGGGGGCTCTGACGTTGTCATGTTCTTTGAGCGCCCGTAGATGCGCACCGCTAGTGACGACGCTGCCAGTAGTTCCGCCGGTGTCAACACAATCTTACGAGGACAGACGCTTATCACGAGCCAGCTAGGGGGCATATATAGAAATGCATAGCGAAAGCTTTGCCGAAAACTGACGAAAGTTCGAAAATTTGGCCCTGACGAAAGGGCCGAATGCTTCGTTGTCTGACGGCTTTCACGCCGTGGAAATGGCTGGATTTTTATTGCAATAGCAATCATATGGACACCCTTGGCTGGTATTACAGCGAAAGCTGTTATGAGATCACAACAGCAGCCCTTTTTGGCGCCGTAGTTGTCCACTGCCACCGCCGCCTGTGTCCGTAACTACTATCGCGCGAAATAAGAACAAAAACGAAATTTCCAGGATGAAACGGGGTTTTAACCTGGGCCTTCTGCGTGGGAGCCCAGTATTCTACCACAGAGCCATGCCGGTGCTTGAAACTGCTTTGCGAAAAGACCCTATACAGGCTTCATGTCGGGAAGGAACCACATGAACTTGTGTAATATAGCGTGGTAGAAGAGTAAAATAACAACCAGGCGTCACACGACCCGAATTTTGTAACAAGGCATCGCGCAATGCGAATTGCGTAACGAGTGGGTTGTTGAATGCTTCCAACCCAATGCAGGGGCTCCGCCATAATTCTTCATCGTCATCAGGCACAGCATCAACAAAGTGCTCGTAATGCCTTAGACGTGTTTAGCGGGTACCAGGTTTTTCTACAGAATGACGAAAAATGGCATAGTGGCTGCTTCCCTACTTCACAAAAATCATGGTGATTTATAGCGTAGTTGGTTCTCGCAAGTGCACTTGTCTTGGTGGCCAAGGAAGCCCAGGAGGCCCCGGCCCCATGATCCATTTCCTCAAGGTCTCAATAATGTTCTCTCCCTCTCTATCTCTCCTTCTCGCGTTAACGTATGTAATATAGCATGACGGGAGAGGGAAAAAGCGACCGGGCGTCACACATTGCGAATTACCTAACTAGTGGGCAGTACAAAGCTTCCAACCCATTGCAAAGGGTTCAACCATAATTTTTCATCATCATCAGGCGTCGCATCACCAAAGTGCACAAAACACCTTATAGATGTGTAGCTGGTACATCGCTTCTCCGCAGCATGACATATATATATATATATATATATATATATATATATATATATATATATATATATATCTGTATGTATGTATGTATATATAAAAGCCACAAAGAAAAATAATTCAGAAAAACTTTCCGAAGCGCGGAATCGAACGGGTGACCTCTCGCTTTGCAGCGCTCGGCGTTAGCAGTTAGGCCACCAACAGTACCGTCTTTCAGCCTGCTAACGGCGAGCTATTTATATACACCATTTACTTCAGCATGCTTTCTTAGTTACCACATAGATGGCGCGATGTGCGCGCGTGGCGCGCTTTAAAAATCGTCGCCGCGCTCCTGTGACCGCCGTTGCTCTTCACCCTACAGGGCGTGGTCACCTTCGTGCGTTTATCTCGAGGAAAGAAGGGGGCGGCCGGGGGGAGGGGTGGAGCGGGCGATTGCATGTCTTGTGCTTTCCCCGCTATGTCTGCGCTGAAGTCACAGAGCGTACGAAGGTCACTCCGCTCGCTGCAGCGGCCGCGTTTGCGAAAGGAGCGGGCTATTCAAACAGAAATAATTAACAATTGTGACAGTTCGCACTCGTCCTGTCTCTACCTGTTCGTTCGTTTCATGCGTCCTGCTTTATGTTTGAGCAGTGCGCTTCCAGTGTCGAGCTGTGACGCAGGATTGTTCGCGCTCGTCCTGTGTGCTTTCTTTTCGTGCGTCCTTTGGGCTCGAGCGACGCGCTGGCAAGTTCGAGCTGCTTTCCGTTCTTCGTGTTACATTCCAATTTATTGCTATCGCATTCATTGCTTCGCCGTTGCAGCGAAACTGTGACTTTGTTTGCCGTCGGCGTCGCTGTCATTTTTCGTATATGTGTATGTTTGCATTGATATATATATATATATATATATATATATATATATATATATATATATATATATATATATATATATATATATATATATATATTGCAACAGGCGGGTTCTTCTAAAGAGGTTCGGCACGGCGCCTTGCACAAGGGTCACAAATGCGAGACAGCGTCAGCACAGAAAACAGACCGAGCGCGCAACACACGAACGTCATCGTCTTCGCTCTCGCTGGCACAGAGCGGGCGCCGATGCGCACCGATACAATATATATTGTAAAGGCGTTTATTGACGGCTGGATTGACGGCGACGATGCACGACAGTCACGTCGAAGCGCAGACTCTCACGAGCACGAGCACGAGGGGCGTGCTCTCCGAGAAGAGGCAAAGAGGGCGACCCACTAGAAGGCGCTGGAGAGGACGGCGCATTAGAAGGTTCCAATGCTTCTCTACAATTACCCCGGGTACGAAAAGGGAGCCGTCTGGCGACCTAGCAGCTGGTCACTATGAGCGGGTAATGGTAGGGCTTGAGGCGCTCCACGTTGACAATGTCGCGCCCTCGACGGCGCATGTCGAAAGATGGGTCGATGGGTTCAATCAGGTAGTTGACCGGGGATGTGCGTTCGACGACACGGTAGGGGCCTTCGTATTTGGGCAGCAGTTTGGAAGAGAGGCCAGTTGCAGTGGTAGGGACCGAAAGCCATACGAGTGCTCCAGGTAGGAACGTGGGTGCAGAAGTGTTGGTCTCACCGCGGATGCTTTTCTGCCGCTCTTGGTCCTGCGTAGTAAAGGTCTTCGCAAGCTCGCGACACTCCTCAGCAAGTCTGGCTGTGGCAGAAATAGGCGCACTCTCAGATCGATCCGGCTTGTATGGAAGGATTGTGTCGATTGTGTGCGACGGGTGCCTGCCGTACAATAGGAAAAATGGTGAGAAACCAGTGGTGCTTTGAGGGGCGGTATTGTAGGCGTAGGTGACGAAAGGTAGAATGGAATCCCAATTTGTGTGATCGGCGGCGACGTACATCGAGAGCATGTCGCCGAGCGTGCGGTTAAAGCGTTCCGTGAGCCCATTCGTCTGCGGGTGGTAAGCAGTAGTTTTGCGGTGAACAACGTTGCACTCTTTGAGGATGGCTTCGACGACTTCCGACAGGAAGACACGGCCTCGATCGCTGAGAAGCTCCTGGGGTGGACCGTGGCGCAGCATGAACCGGCGGAGCAGAAAGGAGGCTACATCGCGCGCTGTAGCCGCTGGGAGGGCGGCAGTTTCGGCGTATCGCGTAAGGTGGTCTACAGCGACGATGGCCCAGCGGTTACCAGCCGAAGTCAGAGGGAGCGGCCCATACAAGTCGATGCCAACGCGCCCAAACGGCCGGTCAGGGCAAGGTAAAGGCTGCAGACCTGCTGGTGACTGGTGCGTTGAAGTTTTGCGGCGCTGACAATCGATGCAGGAGCGAACGAACTTTTGCACGTAGCGGTACATGCCTCGCCAAAAGTACCGTTGGCGAATGCGGTGGTATGTTTTCGATACCCCAGAGTGCGCACACTGCGGATCAGCGTGGAACGATTCGCATATTTCAGAACGCAGACTGCGGGGTATTACTAGAAGCCACTGGCGGCCGTCGGCGTTGTAATTGCGTCGGTGGAGGAGGTCGTCGCGAATGGCGAAATGGTGGGCTTGACGACGCAACGCGCGAGTGGATGGTGTTGCCGAAGGATCAGTGAGCAAGTCTAGCAGTGAAGCGATCCATTGATCCTTGCGCTGTTCGGCAGCGATAGTGTGAACGTCTATGGAAGAAACGGCATTGTGAGACATTGAGCTGTGGGTATTGTCGTCAGGCAAGGGGGAGCGCGAGAGTGCGTCGGCGTCAGCATGCTGGCGTCCGTTGCGGTACAGCACGCGGATATCGTAGTCCTGTAGGCGAAGTGCCCAGCGGGCGAGGCGGCCTGATGGATCCTTCAATGATGACAACCAGCAGAGTGCATGGTGGTCGGTGATGACATCAAATGGGCGACCATACAAATAAGGTCGGAACTTCGTAAGGGCCCAGATGATCGCTAGGCATTCCTTTTCGGTGACGGTGTAATTGGTCTCGGCTTTGGTTAGCGTACGACTTGCATATGCCACGACATATTCAGGGAACCCTGGTTTGCGCTGCGCAAGGACAGCGCCAAGGCCAACTCCGCTGGCGTCTGTGTGTACCTCTGTAGGGGCCGTAGGGTCGTAGTGGCGTAGTATGGGAGGCGACGTCAACAGACGACGGAGCTTCGCGAAAGCGTCGTCGCACTCTGACGACCATGAATTGAGGGACGCGTTACTTCCGAGGAGCTTCGTCAGCGGCGATATGACGGTCGCGAAGTTTCGAATGAAGCGCCGAAAGTAGGAACACAGTCCTACGAAACTGCGCAGTTCTTTGACGGACGTAGGTTTGGGGAACTCGGTCACGGCCCGAAGCTTGGCTGGATCGGGAAGAATACCGTCCTTGGACACGACGTAACCGAGTGTTGTCAGCTGCCGTGCTGCAAATCGGCACTTCTTTAGATTCAGTTGTAGACCGGCGTCGCTCAAACGCGTCAAAACATGCCGCAGGCGTTGAAGATGCGTGGAGAAGTCCGGAGCGAAAACAACGACGTCGTCGAGGTAGCACAAGCATGTGTGCCATTTCAGGTTGCGCAGAACGGTATCCATCATGCGCTCAAAGGTGGCGGGCGCATTACACAGCCCAAACGGCATGACGTTGAATTCGTACAAGCCGTCGGGCGTGACAAAGGCGGTCTTCGGTCGAGCGTCATCAGCCATGGGTACTTGCCAGTACCCTGAGCGCAAATCGAGAGATGAAAAGAATTCTGCTCCTTGCAGGCTGCCAATCGCGTCGTCTATTCGCGGTAGTGGATACACGTCCTTACGAGTGATCTTGTTAAGTCGTCGGTAGTCCACACAGAACCGCACAGAACCGTCCTTCTTCGCAACAAGAACGACAGGAGACGCCCAGGGGCTGTTAGAAGGTGGAATAACATCTCGTCGAAGCATGTCGTCGACTTGCTCGTTGATTACACGGCGTTCTGTGGGAGATACGCGATATGGACGTTGCCGCAGTGGTGGTTGGGCGCCAGTGTCGATGCGATGCGTAACGGCGGAAGTGCGGCCGACAGAAGTTTGAGCGACATCGAAAGAAGAGCGAAATTCGTCCAACAGGCCCAGAAGTTGGGAACGCTGGACCGGTGTAAGGTCGTCAGCAATGGAGGAACCAAAGACATCAGCGGGTGATGAACCAGACGTCGAAGCAGCGCTGAGCGTACTGGAACTGTGGCAGTGCATTTCATCTGGTTTGTCCATAACTTGTGCGTCTTCTAGGGGTTCCACGCTGCCGAGACATTCCCCTCGGACCAACATAACACTGTACGGAGATGGGTTGATAACAAAAAATTGACGTACTGCCCTGAGTGACTTGCACGGTCGCGAAAGGCACCAGCACGCCTTTCCTCGTGCAAACACGGTCAGATGGCGAGAGAAGTGCAACGGTGTCGGAGAGACTGGCGCAGTACACTGACACCACCGTCGAGGAGTTTGCAGGCACCTTGGTGTCGTCTTTGACAAGTACCTTACCTGCAGCCGATGGACTGTCTGCCGGCGCCAATTCAGAGAATGGTGAGAGCTCTATTTCGGCTGGTGCACAATGAATGACGGCGTCGTGGCGGGAGAGAAAATCCCATCCTAGGATGACGTCGTGAGAGCAGGCAGGAATTATGATCAATTCGACGGCGTACATAGCATCCTGAATAATGACGCGAGCTGTGCACACCGCTGTTGGGTGAATACTTTGGGCGCTGGCTGTACGGAGGGAGAGCCCCGAAAGCGGCGTCGTCACTTTTCGCAGTAGTCGGCTAAACTTGGCGTCCATAACGGATACGGCGGCTCCAGTGTCGATAAGGGCGGACGCGCGAACACTGTCCACAAACACGTCAATCACGTTCGAGGGGCTTCGCTGAGGGCTTTCACAGTTCGATAGCGTCGCAGCCCTTGCCTCGTGGACTGCGACGACTAGTTTTCCTGGTCGCGTGTGCCCGTACGTGGCCGCATCGGCGACAGTGAGCGACGTCGTGGAGATGGTGAACGGCGGGTAGATGGTGCGGGGCGGGACGTCGGTGACATAGGCGGCGCTTGGTCATAATAAGGGCTGCTTGATGAGCTGGTCAGGGTTGATGCGACCCGAGGCGGCTGCACGCGATTGCAGTAGCGTGCGACGTGACCGGCGCAACCGCACGCAAAGCAAATGGGGCGGTTGTCGGAAGTGCGCCAGCGGTTCGCGGGTCCCATCCATGTCGCAGAATGGGATGGACGAGGCGGCTGCTGATATGGGTGCATTGTGGGCAGCAGTCGGGGCCTGGGGACGACGTCGACGTATGTAGGCGGCACAGCCGCGTCGAAGGCCTGTGGTCCGACGACGGCTTCGGCGTAACTCCGCGGGCCAGCCACAGGAATCGCTGGGGGCGGCCTGGCTACAGCTTGCGCGTAGCTTATTGGTGCAGGCACTAGAGGCGGCTGGTGGAATTCGGGAATGACCTCCGCGATTTCTTGCTGAATCGCTCGGCGGAGAGGAGGCAGAAGTGTAGTTGGCGGCTGGTCAACATGCTGCGGTGGAGTGAAAGCCAGTAGAGAGACCTGGCGGGCAATTTCCTCACGCACGAACGACTTGATTTCGGCGAGCAAGGTGGAGTGGTCAGGAATTGCCGACAAGCCTGCGAGATGAGCATCGCGTGATGGCGGTCGACGGGTCATCAAGCGCTGCCGGCGCAGCTCCTCGTAGCTTTGGCACAGGGTAATGACCTCTGCCACTGTGCGAGGGTTTTTGGCCAGCAGCATGGTGAAGGCATCGTCGTCGATGCCTTTCAGAACATTCCTGATTCTGTCAGACTCCGACATGCTCGCGTCGGCTTTCTTGCACAGGTCAAGGATGTCTTCGATGTAGCTCGTGAACGATTCCCCTGCCTGCTGAGCTCGTTCACGTAAGCGCTGTTCGGCTTGAAGCTTACGAACGGCAGGGCGGCCAAACACGTTGACGATGGCGGTCTTGAAATCGGACCACGTCGGGAAATCGGATGCATGGTTGTTGTACCACATGCCAGCCACACCCGCGAGGTAGAAAACCAAGTTGGTCAGCTTGCCTGCTTCGTCCCATTTATTGGGAACACTCACCCGTTCGTAAATGGCGAGCCAGTCCTCCACGTCAGTGCCATCCGCGCCGGTGAAAACAGGAGGGTCGCGGATACGGGGGACACCGGGACAAGCGGTCGGGGCAGGAGGCGGCGTTTGCATAGCGGCGTCTTGCGGCATGGTAGATGGCACGGTACGGGATCGGAGCTCCAGGGGCATCAAATGGAGACGGAAGTTGTGATGACGGTAGAACACTCTCCACCACTTTGTAAAGGCGTTTATTGACGGCTGGATTGACGGCGACGATGCACGACAGTCATGACGAAGCGCAGACTCTCACGAGCACGAGCACGAGGGGCGTGCTCTCCGAGAAGAGGCAAAGAGGGCGACCCACTAGAAGGCGCTGGAGAGGACGGCGCATTACAAGGTTCCAATGCTTCTCTACAATATATATATATATATATATATATATATATATATATGCGTGTGTGTGTGTGTGTGTGTGTGTGTGTGTGTGTGTGTGTGTGTGCGTGTGTGTCACAAAGAAAAAAAATACTTTCCGACGCGCGGATTCGAACGGGCGACCCCTCGCTCCTCAGTGCGTGGCGTTAGACGGCTAGGCCACGGAACGTACGTTCCTCAGCATACTAACGGCGAGCTATTTATATACACCACTTACCGCTGGCGGTAAACAGATCTCGGGGGAACTTCAGCGTGTTCTCTGCATTACCAGCGAGATGGCGCGAAGGGCGAGTTTAGTCCGCCGCGGTGGTATAGCGGTTACGGTGCTCGGCTGCTGACCCAAAGAACGCGGGGTCAAATCCGGCCGCGGCGGTCGCATTTCGATGGAGGCGAAATGGTATAGAGGCCCGTGTACTTAGATTTAGGTGCACGTTAAAGAACACGAGATGGTCGAAATTTCCGGAGCCCTCCATTACGGCGTTTCTCATAATCATGTCGTGGTTTTGGGACGTAAAACCCCAGATATTATTATTAAGGGCGAGTTTAAAGGTCGTCACGTGGCTCATTGCGATGCGCGCGCTCTGTTAACACCTTTACTTCACCCTATACAGGGCGTAGTCGCCCGCGCGGGCGCTTATCTCGTGATGGGGGCGGTTTGTTCGTTTTGTGCTTTCACCGAAAATCTTGCGTTGAAGTTGCAGAGTGCACGAACGTCACTATGTACACTGCAACGGCCGCGTTTGCGAAAGGAGAGCGCTGCTCATACACAAAGAAGCATGAACTGTGACAGTTGTTAGTTCGTCGTCGTCCTGAGTATACCTGTGCGTTCGTTTCATGCGTCCTTCATTGTGTTTGAGCAGCGCGCTTTAAGTGTCGACCTGTGACAGTCGTTAGTTTTCGCTCGTCCTCTGTGTGTTCTTTTCATGCGCCTCTTTTAGATGATATTTATCTTGTCTTTTACGATCGTATCTTGAGTGAAAGGTCATGGCTGCGACCGGCGCTGACTAACACTCCTAGGTTTAAATGCGCATATATGCACTATAAGGTGGACGGGGGGATGGCGGCCGCCGTAGCTCAGTGGTAGAGCATCGGACGCTTTATTCGAAGGTCGCAGGTTCGGTCTCTGCCAGCGGGAGGTGCCAGCTCCGGTGCGCCAGCTGTGTGACATCACTGATCCTCCCGCATGCGCAGCACGGCTCTTGAGGAGACGCGCGAAACTGGCCAGTGTAGCTAACGCTACAAAATGTTGTATAAAATTGCACTGGACATCACGGACGTCTTTTTTTTTTAGTATCTTAGAATTAATATTGTCAATGCCACATGATGTAGATACCTTTAAAAACCGTGTATAAGTTTCGATATGCCTTCAACGCTAATACTTATAGAATACATGAAGCAATACTCAAGATCGGAAACACAGGGAACGGAAGATAAGTCTTCGTTATTAAATACCGAGCAAAAGAATGAATTGAAAGTTGAAGCACACCCTGATGCACAGACAGGAACTTTATCATCGTTATGCAACGTAACAATGTCCCAGCCACGGTCAGGTAAAATTGCACGCCAACACTCGTTAGTGCGCACAACTGAGGACAGGTCAGCGGAGGAGGAGGAGGAATAAACTTTATTATGAACCAGCAATTTAGGTTCGTTGGCCTAGGCCTCCCACGTGGGGACGTCGAGGTCTTGCCTCTTCGCCGCCTCGCGGGCTTGCTGGATGGCCCATAGGTCAGCGGAAAAATATTTCTTTTTCGCTACAGTTATCGCAAGGCAGTAAGATTGTAAGCAGTATATATATTGGCACGCCCGCTTCTTGTTTAATTTGATGTATTCGGGTTTGACCGGCAACGACGGTTATCAACGCTCGACATTGATCGCGCCGCAGTGTTCGAGAAGCATCGCGATTGTAGTAGATCGTTTTGTTAAGATTGCGTGCAGGACGCGAATAGTCTATATTATTCCAGAGCTTGCGCGACCACCAGTGATAAGACTGGAAAGTTCGATGCGTGATGTATAAAAGACGGCGCGTCCCAGCCATGAGCAGTTTATCGACGGCCGACGCGCCGCTATCAGTGCCGTGTGCAGTGTGTATTGCTGTAGTTTGACTTTCCGTTTCCTGGCCACAAGTTCGGCCAAATAAACAGTTTCATCTTGAACACGCCGACTGCTGCCTTCATCGACGTCACGAACACGTGACAATATTTAGACCGTGACAAAGGAGATGATGACCGTTTAGCAGAAGGTTATATAACAGTTTCTTTCTATTTCTGAGCGATCTGAGCGATTTAGTAAGCCATGGGTTAGATTTGTCGTTACAGATTGCTATAAGGGGCACGTATTTATCTATTAGGAGTGCCGTAGTAGCGAGTTTTAGTATAGCGGGAAACGCTTACGTTAGCGTTAGCGTGCGTCTCAACGCTAACGCTAAAACAGAACGCGCTGCGTGCCAACTGGTGGTCTTTTAGTACATCGGAAGGCATTCCCCCTAACGCTAACGCAAGCACATACGGCGCCATCTAGACATAAAAACACTAAATGCACTGTAGAATCCACAAAAGCGCCACCAAGTCGAGCTGATCCAAAGTCACCACTGTTGCGTCTCCGTGTCGCGTTTGCAGAAGTGTTGAGTTCTGACACACTGGTTTCTGTCGACATGCCGCGTTCGAGAATTCTTCAAGACCCCTATTACTTGGCCTTTTTAAGCTGGGACGCACCACGCGTCACATTCATGCACTGCCGCGAAAGGCATGAAGGGAAACGACGCCTGACATGTATCTGCTTGACTTGTGGCCGTATCTTAGAAAGACGCGACTAAAGACAGCGTCGCCATCTCTGCGCTGCTACAGAAAACATGAGCGAACCTTGCAAACAACTCTTGCTAAGCCTTCTGCAGCGCAAATCCACTTTGTATCTCAAAAACGGAGCTATTTTATCGGCGGTACACGGTTGGCGAAGCCTCATTACTCAAATCTAAATCAAACACGAACATTACTAGGGAATGAATAAGTTTAATAATGCAGGACGACGGCTACAAAGATTCGAAGTGGACGGCTCTCGCTTCAACAGGCACCGCCATCTTGCCTTACGTACGGGATCTCTTGCGTGCGTTAGCGTTGAACGCTATATTCCAGAAATAGCGTTCGTACGTAAGAGCTCGGGCTACGTTTACGTTCTGCTCATGCGCAGTTAGGAGCACGCAACGCTAACGCTAACGCTAAATCCTTGCGTTTGCTGTTTTCCGCTATACTAAAACTCCCTAATATTTCTAAAGGAAAGAAGATTACTTTTAAGGGCATCGTTTTTTTTTTTCTATGACACAATATTATTGAGAACAGACAATAATGCCAAGGAAAGCATAGGGGACGTTATTTGTAATAATTGGGATATAAATGAGAAGAAAGTAAAGAGGACGAAAAGATGACTTGCCGCCGCCA
The DNA here is from genome assembly GCF_013339695.2 of Rhipicephalus sanguineus. NCBI lineage: Eukaryota > Metazoa > Arthropoda > Arachnida > Ixodida > Ixodidae > Rhipicephalus > Rhipicephalus sanguineus. Next base: position 4,071,736 of record NC_051180.1, read on the forward strand.
GGGGCCGCTTGCGTTATTCGAAGGGCGCAGCTTCGGTCCCTGCCGGCGGCAAGTTATCTTTTCGTCCACTTTACTTTCTTCACATTTATATCCCAATTATTACAAATAACGTCCCCTATGCTTTCCTTGGCATTATTGTCTGTTACTTCTCCTTCATATTGTGTCTAACAAAGAAAAACGAACCCTTAAAAGTAATCTTCTTTCCTTCACTCATAGTGAGGGTCTCGTTCTGGAAGTCTTGATGTCTTCAGGCAGTATGCGGGGGATTATTGCTCAGCTGTAAGCTCGTAAAAATATCACGTGCTACGTGACGCCAAAAGGCAGAAAAGGGTCATTACACGCCAACTGTCCCAGTCGGGGCACTCGACAAAAATAAATGTCTTTAAAAAAATCTGAGAAAATTACAGACATAAAGACATTAGTAATACAGTATTTCCCCAAAATAATTTCAGCGGCAAGAAATTTCTGGGGGCGTGAGCGCCATTTGCACTTCACGAAATGTTGGAAAATCAAGTGCGAAAAAAAAAATTCGGTATAGATCGACCATTCTAGGCATTCTTTCAACACTTGCTTTTTTGCGTTTTTCGAGCATCGTGATTTCATTATAGGGCCGTTCCTCATAAAAGCTTTATATTTTTTCATCAGCGCCGCCGTCTGTGTCCTTCTTCCTCTTGGCCGCCGTTTTCTAGCGCTGTTTTAAATGCGAAGCATTTCTTAGCGAACCTCTGGCACTTTGAGCGTTTCTATCTACGTATCTATCTATCTAGCCGCCTACGTCTGGGTGCTCTCATGATCGCCTCCTTAACTTGGTGTAGACCAAAATTTGCACGGGAGGGTAAGAGCATTTGGAGAATATGATTACCAGGTCATGACATGAATAACGATAAATCCTGTCGCGTACGTCGTCAAACCCTTTCCACTAGACACGTGTGGCACATACCCGTTTACCACGGGCCGCGGTGTACGGGTATGCGCCACAGGTGATTGACAGTTTATATCTACCTAGGAACGGCGAGAACAGACATTGGTAGCTTAAATGCTAGAGCGTTAAGGCAAACCAACATCGGCAGCGTTGACTCAACGAATGGAAAAAATGAAAATTAGGATCCAAGCAGGAATCGAACCCAAGCATTCTGCGTGGCAATCAGGTATTCTAGCACTGAGCCACGCCAGATCTATTGGCCGCGAGATCGAGCGGAGTCGCCGCCTAGCGGCTTCTGGCTGAACCGCGTCTAGTGTGGATTGCTCCATGCGTCGTCTGCTAGCACCGTTGTGTTTGCATGTGCGCGTACGTCATGCAGATCCTCAAAAGGCGGTTTGTTCCGTTGCTTTAGTGTAACTTTAACCGCTCGTACGTATGCCTAACACGATGTAAAGACGCATTTGGCCTTGATCGGCTGTATATGTACTGTAATAAGATCAGAGAGTGCACTTGTCGAGAGTGCTGTGTGTGGTCGTCGTACCCTCCGTTCACGAGAGTCATATCAGTGTAGGTGCTGCTCTGTGGTTGAAGCGCATTGCCAAGTGCACTTGGCTTTGCCCTAAAGATGAGAAGTATTAAATCTCATGTGAATATAGCCTTTTAGCGGCGTGGTGGTAAAAAAAAAGAGGCTCGTATGTACTTCAGCGTTGTGGTTAGGTGTTGTTTATACGTTACGCGACGAGCTCTAGTTGTGTACGGTCCTGGTCTCACTAGAGAGAAATATTTCTGTTAAGTCACGTCTGACACTTCGGTACTTAAATTGTCCCCTAAAAAGAACAGAAAATAAAATCACACGGAAATCGCAAAACTGAGTTGCCTTGCGCAATTTTAACGTGTGGCGAAATTTATACAAAAATACCCGTGTACTTAGATTAAGGTGCGCGTTAAAGAGCGCTGATGGTCAAAATTAATCCAAACTGCGTAGTTTACATTTATTTCGTAGTAATTTCACGCGAAGCCACATCTTTTTTTCTTTACATTATCTTGAGCGTTTGTGTTGCGTTGTTTAGATTGACGGAAGGCAGCGGACATTATTCGTATGAAAAAACGTACTTTGGTCCCGTAAAATAACCAGACCTTTGTTACATTACTGTCGTGCAAGTAATCTATCGAAGAAATTTCCGTGCTGTACAGTTACCTTTGTGTGCTGTTATTGGAATAAAAACAAGCGTGTGCGTGTTAAACGTCTCCGTAGCGCTAAAGCGCTATCAGCCACGTAGCTTTCCTCAGTAAACCTATCAACTGTCCTATACATTTAATCGAGAACTGAATAAGAAATGCGAATGAATATTTGAGCAGGCAGTGCACAAAGTGCTATTTCAACTCATCGTGCAGGAATTTGTTGAGGGGCATCCAAATGAACAAGAAGTAAATAGTTAATTCAGTCACGCTATACAGCAGTGCGTAGTAGGTGGAACACAAGCTAAACATGTACAAATAAAACAACAAGAAAACGTCACCCATTGCGAAAACGCCGACTGTCGCCGAAGGTAAGCGACCCGTTCGTTGGCAGAATGCGCTTCTCTCACAAGTAATTGTAACGTTCGGTGCGCTTCGTGCATTAATTCGGGAATGAAGAGCTCACATATTACCACAAAGGTGCAGTCAACGCATTTTGTTTGCCGGAAATCGGGTCACATCACTCACAACGAAGCGCTGTTATGCACGTTTGTATACGCGCTGACAACAGCCTATCCACACTAGCGCGGCGACGGTGCTGCCACCTGTAGCCCGATCTCGCGGCGAATACACTAGTTTTGAAAACCAGCCTACGCAGGCGTAATATCGGTGCAACGTCAATTGTGGTTGTGGTGCTGGCTATCTAATTTTACAAGAAAGCAATAAACACTACATGTTACTCCTACGATACAGGCGTCATATCAGATTAACATCTGTGGTTCCAATGTTGGCTCCGCTTTTACAGCAGTCTAAAAAACATTACGCTTGTATTTCTATGATTCAGCAATCTATATTGAAGCATTGCTCGACCCCGGAGGATTACATTAACGAAAGTTACATATGATATCCACATCACCGCACCGTAAAGTGCACTTCGTCCACCATAACGACGCAGTGTCCTCTTCATTTCTTACGAGGCCGGGCGACGGCCTCATGCTGACCGAGGATGATGCCAGATTGATTGACAGCCGCTTTGTAGACTAGGCTACGTAGGCCACGTACGCCCAGGTAGTGTACGAATACGACAAACATCATCCACTGATGTTAGTCTACGTAGCACTATCCAGGCCTACCAGCCTCGACGGCCTATACCTCACCAACGCGAAGGGTGGCTTCAGGTTCCGGCATTTCGCCGGCTCTGTCGACAGACAATTTGTTGACGAAATGACCGAGGCATCCACGAATTCCAACAGCTCTACTATACCACATACTTCGCTACACATGGACCCCTCGTCACCACGATCACGACCGGATCCTATAACAAGTCATGACCAGCTGCTGGTGCTCACTGATCACGGCGATGGTGCCCTCGTTCAAGAACTGTCAAGAACTTCTTGCACACATGCACACGGGTTCGTGAAACGTGTGTGCGTACTCGGGACACGTATAAGTACTACACATCAGCTTACCGCTTCTGGTGTTGGTAATACCCACGTTGCCATTGGCAGCGTTACCCAACCGTAAACAATTGGTTATATAACACATATGCGTCTCTTCAACATATATATCTGTGCGTATAAAATTTGTACAAATCTCTAGCGTCATTTCGTAACGTGTCGCTAAGTAAAAAAAGTTACGCCACACTCACCTACCCGCCGCATGCTTCGCATAACGTCGACTACCACGGTACGTGGGATCTGCCGAATTTTTTTATGTGAAGTATGTCGTACCAGCTCGCCCAAGCAACCACTTTAGCTACCTTTATATTTTTTACTCCTTAGCCCGTAGTTAAAGTTGAGTAAATTGTCGTGTTTTCGGGAATTTTTTTACAAAAGACTATTATCGATCAAATGCAGAAAATCTTTTTATAAAACTCTCCGTAAAACGCACTATCTTCTAAATATTTTGTTTTGCCTGTGTACGGCCAATAGGCTCTAAAATTAAATCCTGAACTTGGCAAAAACGCTACATTGGCCTATGGTGAGACGTCTGTAGCACGCTAAGATGGTCCAAGAAAAAATCAGTGGAAAAGCGCATACATTTGAGAATCATAAAGACTTTGTCAAGAGAAACTTTAAAGGGACACTAAAGAGCAAAACGATTTTTCTTGCATTAGTAAAGTAGTCTTCCACGATGCCAAAAACACGACGCTTTTTTGCGCGAAGACGCTTAATAAGCGAGAAACCGCGCAAAAAGAAAATACAGGTGGCGACGCCACCTTGGAATTCCCGCACCATTTGCCGTGACGTCATATATTTTTGACGGCGCCTGCTTGGGCCTACGTAGTTCCTAATCGGTTAAATCGAACTACATTGTCCTCCGAGGGGGCCAGGGAATGGACATAACGAGTTTGTGCAAATTTCGTCGAGCCAGTGGCTCTAAAATACGTTAAATGCTCTCTGAAGTCTTTTCCGTCACGAATTACAAAGTTCGGCGCGAAATTTAAAAATGAAACTTTGAACTTTGTTTTCTCCTCTAATAATAAACGTATGGTGGTGAAATAAACTACACAAGAGTTCTCCGAGCACACTTTATCAATCTAAACCAATTCATTGTTTCTCTTTAGTGTCCCTTTAATTAAAGTAGTTTCTGTTTTAGCTGAGAAAACAATTTTTCAAATTTAGTCCGACCATTGCATTGTTTTGCTGTGGGCACATCACAAACCAACTGAATTTGCTGCATAAAAAAAGAGGTAGTTTATTCTTAGCACATGATTTTCAGTTTCTTTTGTTAGTACGTTATATTGTTTATTACATACGAAAGTGATAATAACCAGAGGTAACAATATAACAATGTCATTGGCTTAGATATGCCACAATTCCACCAATAATGAATCGCGTTACTTTTGCATGGGGCTCTCAGAATGAACGGGCGTCAAAATAAGTTAAGTCTCAACGTTCATGTAAACCGGAGAAATGAGTGTGGACGTTTATAGCGGATCCACACGAAGTTCGTCTATGTATATACCGCGAGGGACGGCGCACGATGTGACGACGCGCGTGTATTCACGCATCCCATACGTCGTCCGAGACCCTACGGACGGAATATGCCAAGCTATTTTTGACATCCTAATTTGGGTCGTTGCGGGCAGCAGATTTTTGGTTAAAGTGGGATTTGTCAGTCTGGTAACGCGCAGTTTTACAACTGTTATGGGATCACAATAACAGATGATTTTTGTGGCGTAGTTGTACGCCGCCGCAGACGCCGCCTCCGGTGTGCGTAAGCAATGCAACAAGCAACGCGATTCATTATTAGGGGAACAGACCTTTTTCAAGCAATCCCAGAACCCCCCGCGGGTGCGCGAAGCACCGTGGGAAAAGTGTGTACGGCGGGCCCGCCGGCTGTTCCGTCGCTCGTTGCTCGTTGGCGCCGTGGGAGCACGAAACGAAGGAAACGCGTCGCAGCTGGTTGACTATTATTAAATCCTAAATACTACACATGTCTGAACGCACCTGAATCTATCTCTACGCATGAAATTCGAACGGAGTGATGGAGTCAGTGTAGATATTACCGAGCGGATGTATACCTGCTGTAGCAGTTAAGCGGCATGCGAGTTATCACGTGCCGATACATGCAGTAAAAACGTGCTATCGTGAGCAATGTGAGCTGCAACAGCGAATTCGTATTTATTCAATGATTACTTGTTCACAAGCCACTATGGCATTTAATGACATAGTGGCTCGTGATTGGGTTTACCCAAATTCTAGAGAGGTGTTACAGTGTTCAGGTACACAGATGATTATTTGATTTTAATTGACAAGTCACGCGTTGTACAAAGAAGTGAGCACATTCTAAACGTGTTTAAAGAAAAAGGGATGGGACTAGAATTCAATTGCGAGATGCCTTGCTCTGATAATTTGCAATTTCTTGATACATGTTTATAAGTTTCACTGCGGGCACTAGATCCCGCATTCAGCGAAATCAGTGTGTAATTTCGCGTCGGTGCATTCGAATGTTGTTAAACGAGGAATTGTGATGTCATGATTACGCACGGCATTGGAAAAAAAACTTGCACACATAAGATGAGCAGTAGTTCCCAGCTGCAAAGTGATCAAAGAGGAGGGATATCCTGCGTGTCGTTGTATCGGTTTGCGAAAATCTGTTGGCATGGCAAAGGAAGATTAACACGGACGTCCTCCATCCGTAAATAATGAAGAAACTAGAAATATTGCAGTTATTTGTATGAGAAGTCGCATGGCCTGACGAACGTAGGGAAGCGATGTGGGGGTGACGGTTGTGTTTGCCACCCCAAATAAGCTTAGTCGCATTAAGGTCACAGGGGTCTGCGATGGGCAAAGAAAAATGAGGTGAGAGGCATGCCAATTGTTTTGTAAATTGTGTAGAAGTTAACCGCAAATTTATCTTTCTTGCGTCCACATGTACATCGGCCAGACTGGTCGATGTATTAATACGCACCTCGGCGAGCATAGAAATTTATTGAATGGAGCCGTCCCATCTCTCATCGATATGTCAGTCATGAAAATGTAATCCCACCTTCGAAAGCACTATAATTTTGTACCATCAACCTAATCAGACAACGCGAGAAATTTCGGAGGTATATCATGTCACAAATAATGTAACACTTTGTGTCAGTCAACCTTCTCAGTCGTTACAAGACAAGGAATTCAACTTTATTAATCGACCGTAAGCACGCGCCTTGGTTGTTCGACTTTTCTTGCCTCTTCATGACACGCGCGACGCACTCACACTTTTCGTATACATACGTTTTTCACACGTGCAATAAATTTTCAGTTGTGTGTTTCAGTTGTGTTGTTTCAGAAATAAAAGGTGACGCTTCTAAGCCGCTCAACTGGTCCAACAGTGGGTGGGACAGATGGAAATCGTCGAGAAGCCGTCGCAGCTAAACACTGAAGTTCGTGATTGAATTGCGCAGTAACATGTTGCACCTTGCCAAGTTCACTGTGTCTAAGAAGTCCTGGCACGGCGCAAGCGGAAAGCTACATACAGCGCGAGGCCCGCGCGCTCGTCGCGGCGGCTGCTGCTGCGTACACACATTTCCCATGAGCGCTTGCGCGCCCCTTGGTGGCGCTCGTGTGCTTCAAAAAGGTCTATTGTGGCATATCTGAACCAATGACATTGTTATGATTTTACCTCTATTTATTATCACCTTGATATGTAATAAACAATATAACGTACTAACAAAAGAAACTGATAATCATGGGCTACGAATACACTACGTCTATTTTAATGCAGCGAATTCAGTTAGTTTGTATTGCACCCGTAGAAAACAATGCAATGGTGGGGCTAAACTTGAAAATCTTTTTTTATCAACTAAAACAAAATATACTTTGATTATACTTTCTGTGGACAAAGTCTTTGTGATTCTCAATCGTATGCGCTTTCACGCTTATTTTTTTCATGGACCACCTTAGCCCTTTCGGCCCTGGCGTCGTCAGTTGACGACACCGCACAAAAGTTCCCCTAGCACCTCGGGAACGAAACCAAAACTGTTTATTCGTGCGGTACTAATTCTTCAATGATCCCCACTGCGATCGAAACCACAAGTGTGGGATTCTTGTGGGGTCGCGAGCTACAACAAAGAAGAAGCTTGACCGAAGTCGTGGATGACGCCAAAGCGGGTACGCTGAGGCGGGTAGGCGCCATTTTCGGGTCGACGTACCGAAGCTGTTTGAATGAGTATCACACTGAAAAATTAGACGTGGTTCACATTTTGTGTGCTCTAGTGAGTAGCATGAAAAAAGAGGCCATTTTTCTCATTTCGCAACCGCTGAGCCCTGATGACGTAATTTGATGCAATGTCTGTAAATCCGTTAATACTTCCACCACTGGCTCGATTTTTTTCGTTTTTGGTCTTTTGAGATCCTAACTATTAAGAAAACACGCACAAAAAAGGTATCCGACCAAAATAAAAAATCCAGGGCTGAAAGGGTTAGGGTGGCACAGACGTGTCAACATAGGCCAATGTAGCGTTTTTGCCAAGTTCAGGATTTAATTTTAGAGCCTGTTGGCCGTACACAGGCAAAACAAAACATTTAGCAAATAGTACGTTTTATGGCACGTTTTATAAAAACAATTTCTGCATTTTATCGATAATTATCTTTTGTACAAAAAATACGCGAAAACACGACACTTTACTCAATTTTACCTATGCGTTAAGGGGTAAAAAATATAATGCTCCTATAAGAAACACTCCTATATTGAAATCACGATGCTCAAAAACGCGTGAAAGCAAGTGTTGCCTGCAACGGTCGATTTATAGCGAATTTTCTTGTACCTGGTTTTGCAACATTTCATGAAGTTCAAAGAGCGCTCACGCCCCCAGAATTTTTTTGGCGCTCAAATTATCTTGGGAAAATACTGTATTACAAATGTCTACATGTCTGTAATTTTGTCAGATTTTTTAAAAGAAATTAATTTTTGTCGAGCGCCCCCACTGGGACAGTTCGCGTGGAATGACCCAAAAAGAGTGTTCCACACTCGCCGCCATGGCTGCGATCGGCGCTGACTGACACTCCTAAGTTTCAATCCACATATATACCCCATAAAGTGGACGAGAGGATTGCCGCCGCCGTAGCTCAGTGGTAGAGCATCGGACGCGTTATTCGAAGGTCGCAGGTTCGGTCCCTGCCGGCGGCAAGTTATCTTTTCGTCCACTTTACTTTCATCACATTTATATTGTAATTACTACAAATAACGCCCCCTATGCTTTCCTTGGCATTATTGTCTGTTAGATCTCATTAATATAGTATTTCTAAAGGAGTTGCAGTTATTTTGAAGAGACCTGTTGGTAAATGAGGGAAGAAATGTATTGTGTAGGAAGACCTCAAGTTCAGTGTTTATTTCATTGTTTTTGCGCCTTGTTATAATCCCTGATTGTCTTATGCTGAGCACCCACAACTTTCAGTGGAATAATAATTGAGAACTGCAGAAGGTTATGATCGCTAAAACCGTCTAGTTGCACGACGGGACTTATGGTATGTGACTCTGTTGTTAGAATAAGATCTAAAATATTAATACCGCGAGTAGGCTCTGAAACAAGCTGGGTAAAATTGAAGTCGAAACACAGCTCAATAAAATGACTTGGCGCACTGCTCGAAGACATGTGAAACCAATTAATACTAGGAAAATTAAAAGCTTCAAATAAGTATATTTTGCTTGTGGGAAACAGGTCAGGAGCCCTGCAAATACTTTTATGGAGCTCTACACGAAAAGGCGGTCAGAAACGGGTGAGCGATAGCATACGACCATCAATAATTTTACGGATAAGATAGGACAAGCGACCCAGACTACATCAAGGGAAGTGTCAACAAGAAAGGTAGGTATAGATCGTTTTATGGACAGTAATACGCCGCCACCTTTATTATGGGCCGGTCATGGCGATAAATGGAATACTGATTTGAAGTGTGATATAGCTCGAAGTCGCTACATCGGCGTGTAGCCAGGTCTCGGTTAGCAATAGAACAGCTGATTTACTGTCATCAAAATACGGTTCAAGCAAGACATGTTTCCGTAAGAAATTGCGGATATTATTAAATGATACTGAAAGTGAAGGAGTGCGTGAAGTTGATGGCCGCTGAACATTAGCGCTACGCACATCGGCAACTAGCTATCTAGCGTTTACTACGGTGTTAGAAGAAGTGTCCTAAATATATGTAGTATTATCGACACCATGTTTCTCAACATTTCGTTTGTAAGGACAATTACGTTCTTTAGCAAATTGAAGCAGTTTCTTATGCGCTTGCCACGCAGCTTGCGAAAAATCTTCTCTAATAGAGATGCCAGTATTTTTCAGCCTATATGCACCGGCAAGGATTTAGTGCTTGTCCTTAAAAACGTAAACTTAGCAATTATCAGCCTAATTTGTTTGTAGCAAACTTACCCAGCTGGTGCACACGTCCAAAATGAGCACTGGTAGTAGTGATCGCTAGCTTATCTGAAGATACGGCAATAATTTTACTCTGAGTCGTTGCCCAGCTTTCTTCGTCCTCGTCGGGAATTCCGAAGAACAACAAATTGCACCGTCGCATTCTGTTTTCAGCTTCATCACACCTTCACACTACTGCTTGAAGTTGATCACAAATAGAACTAAATAGCACCATGAGCAGAGTTTGATGGTGGGGGAGGGGGGGGCATTAGAAACAAGCTTTGCTTCCAGAGTGATCGCTCGCTCGGTCAAGCTTTTGATGACTTTATCAGCAGCGTCCTGCTTTTCTTTCAGCACCTTAATGTTACCTATTATCATATTCTGACCCGCTACAAGCCTTCGCACTGTTCCAAGAACGACTGCGAGTGTTGCCTCGACGACAGGGCCGGGATTCAATTCAATGTCACCTGAAAGCAACAACGACAAAGATGCAAACTTCCGGCGCAGGCATGAAAGAAACAGCAATGTACGAAACATCCTATCACGCAGTTGTGCCGGGCACGACACCGCAACAAGGCAATAATGGCTACTTTTCAGACCGGAAGCATCTTTGAAGTAGCCAACCTGGAAACGCAGCAGTGGTCCCATCCCTTCGGCGGCGTCGTGCCCAACACGAAGTGGTGCTTGGCTGGCTTATATATCCCGCCAGCGGAAACCGGGGAATACACAAATTTGCACTTATTTTCCTAACATTGCTTTCTGCCTATTTAAAACAATATTTGGAGGGGATAAACATCTTTCATTGAGCTTTCGATTTCAGCAAACGGTAGAGCCTGAGTACAGGGTGTTATCGCCGACTCCGTTTTCAGGCACACCTAAAGAAATGCGTGGCATTTGCGATAGGGATGCATGCACTAAGAAACTGCCTTTACCGCACTTAAAGGTAAACCGAAATCAATCAGCCGTAAAAAAAAGGGACATGCATCAGGACCACCAGAGAAATCTGGAAGGCCTTATGTGGAGGCAGTCTCTGGCTGGTCCAAAGGGCGCACGGAAGTTAGACTGCGTAAGTCACGACAGAGAAACCAATATGAAGGTTTGGAAACTTGGTAAAGCAGCTAAGGAGCGATGGTTATGACTTTATCATTACTTGTTCCGCAGCGCCAAAGGCAGCAAATAAATTGCTGGTTGACACCTTTACTTCTTCTTTGATATATTTTTCTTTATTGGTCGAGCTTCCGTGTTTTGTGGTGCTGCAAGAACATGTTTATTGTTTCTGCGAAGGAACTTCTTGTTAGGCTTGTTGGTAACACATCTTATGGATAACTAAAAGAGCGGCAATTGGCACACCTCGATTTTCGAGGTACTCTATGGCAGCAGTAAGTACCATTTCTATGCTTGCGAGTTCAGAAACCTACCAGGCCGTATTCTCCTTTGTGTGGGCGTGACTATGAGAAAACGCTCGGCCCATGGAAGATGTCAAGCGTCATAGTGGCCATTGCTAGAACCCGTCCTGTGCAGGCGCTGTCTTCCTGGCAAAGCGTCGGTCGCGTCTTCGTTTGAAATGGGAGCGTGTGATTGATGCATCCGGCTTTCAGTACGAGGGAAGTCACCCTAACTCCCCCGCCCTGATTAATGGACGCGGACGCTCTTATTTGCCGTCAAAGAAAGCTCAAAAGACTGGCATTCATGGCATCAACCAGCGATGCCCGAGCAGAAATTAATGCTTGTAATTCGCTCAAGGTGGTGTTGCTGGTGTTTTCCGGGCAGCTTTTGCGCCTAATAATGTGCGGCAAAATTTGGGGTGCGTGCTGAGGAAACAGCGCCAAGAGGATGACACAAGTGAGAACGGACAAACCGCGGCGGTGTCCCTTCGTTTTTTGTGTCCCACTCTTTGCACGGTTTTTCCGGTAGGATTATGAACCCACCAGCCCAAACGGTTCTGCTGTACTTTTGCGTTCATAATACCACAATATATGATGATCGAGTGGCTCGGCTCAGGTTTTGTAACGATACTTTCATTGCTAAAGAAAGCAGGATATCTTCTTTCCTTAAAGCAGGGCGGCTTCCTGACATGCAAATATTTACCTACACGCAACTCTGAAAAGGGAAAGGCAGAGAATTGAGATAGGGGAGAGAAAACTGTCGCCAGGAGGGGGGGGGGGAAATGACAGGACTCGTCATTTCACATTTGATTCGAATTCGTCCGAGCAGTTTTAAGCCCTATTAAGTTTAAAATGTAGAAATAAGAACGACACTGCTGGATGTTGCGGGGGAGTGCCTCTTTCACATTTGGGATGCTGTCGTCGGGTCCAAAGACTGACGTCTGTGTCCACCCAAACGCCCCACGAAATTAATGTAGCTCCTTCGGTACGCCAGCGAACGCCCGTTGTGGTCCTAACACCGAGTCAGAGCCAAGAGTTGGCAAACACACAAAAAGTCGCAGTTTCGCCGCAAGAGTGAAGTTACTGCGATAAGAACATATTTGCATGTCACGGATAAAGCCTAACAACAGCAAACGCGGTCGCTGCAGTGACCTTCGTGCGGTCCATGGCTGAAATGCAAACTTTGCGATCAGAGCACAACACGTAGAAAGAGCCATCTGTTGGACCCCCCTCTAGAGACGAGCATAGGCGACTGCGCCCTGTAACTGAAGGTACGGAGCTGGGGGCGCGCAGCCCGTAGAAACACTTGCGATACGATATATATAGGATCGCCATGAATGAAAGGAGGAAAGGGCTGCTTTTTCTTTGTTAGACACAATATTAATGCGAACTAACATACAATAATGCTCCGTGTACGCTGTAGTATAGCAAGGGGTGGAAAGGGGAAGGGAGGAGAGAGTATAAGCATAGCGGATGCGAGTGGAGGCGAGTTGGAAGTTGGAGACATGCAAGTGGTCCAACGGAAAGCAGCTTCTTTCAGTGCTAAACCACACCCATGTTCGCCTAGCTTTGTATCGCTTTGCATTTGATCGGTGAGGCTTTCCCTTAGCTCTGCTGCCAATTGGCCTTTACGACGTTAAGTCAGCTAAAGCCACGCATAAAGTGTAGAGCTACGCGAGGTCGGATCCAGAAGAGTTAGCTGCTAGCCTTCCTTCGTATAACATTGCAATTAGTTGTTATCGCATTCATTGCTTTGCCGTTGCGGCGAAACTGATTTTCTTTGTTTTGGTATGATGGTACAGTGGACTGCCTGCATAACTAAATGAAGCATACTATAATGAAGCCTCAGTCATTGATCGCGTGGCCACAGCATACCATTTAACTGCATAGAGCCCGCCACGGTGGTCTAGTGGCTATGGCGCTCGGCTGCTGACCCGAAGGTCGCGGGATCGAATTCCGGCCACGGCGGCTGCATTTTTGATGGAGGCGAAAATGTTTGAGGCCCGTGTACTTAGATTTAAGTGCACGTTAAACAACCCCAAGTGGTCGAAATTTCCGGAGCCCTCCACTACGGCGTCTCTCATAATCATATCGTGGTTTTGGGACGTTAAACCCCAGATATTATTATTATTTAACTGCATAGATAATAAATTGTTCTTGCGTGGACGTTATCAAAGCCTTTTGAAAAAGTTTCGCTGAGCTTTGGGTGAATTGGCGCCTACGGCAACTTCGCGCCCAGGAAGATCCATTTTTTTATTGTAGTTATCATTATTGCCACGTGTGCTTCTTTTTCAATTTTTCATGTAACCGACCCGTTACGCGTGTAACCACAGTTTTGCGAGCACTGCGCAGGAATGTCGAACATTCCTGATTATTTTGGATTGTTTGATAAGCACGAGCGCGCAACGCCAACAGTAGAGTTTAGTCTGAAACTAGCGCGACCACCAGCAATAAGCCTTAAATTTTGGATGCCACATGTATAAGTGCCGAGGGGCCTTACCGCTGATCAGATTTTTCGATGACCGACGACTGTTTGTGCCGATATTGTTGCACTTTGAGTGTCATTCTTTTTCTTGGCACAAGTTCGCCCAATAAAGAGTTTCATTTTTACCGGCTTCTATTTCTTTTGTCACCGTCACAACCACGCGAAATCTGGTGGAGGTGCTGGTTCCTTCAGGTTCTGGACTCCCACGAAATGCCGGTAACCAAGCTCACAGCCTGAAGAAGACACCAAGGCGCTCCTGCAGCAACGAGCTACCAGCAGGCTGCAATGTTCCCAGCCGGAGTACCGCACCGGCCCTACCCAATAAGACAGCCACAGCCACGGCGACGAAGACAACTGCCACGATGACAACTATTGTGTCCCCGGCTGCAGTCGGGATGCGGCAGCCCAGGGAGGTGCTGGGCGGGGTTCGGTGCGTCGACCTGTTTAAGTGCGCGATGACGTCGCGACTCACCGCTTTCCTGTATAACTGAATGCGCTCCGCCGAAAAGGACATGTCCACTAGGTGCACCTATCCAGAATAGCTACCTTGGAAACGCGTTGAACGGGGTGTTGCCGGAGCCAATCGCGGATGCTACGCACGCACTGCTACGAAAGACGGCCGGGGAAAGACGGGTGGACGCCCTTTGGCCCTTTGTGCCATCTCGCGGGTGATTGTGAACAAGTCTCCGCCACGCAGAAGCACCTCAGAGATGTGCTTACCACCAACGGTAACTGGTGTATATGAATAGCTCACCGTTAGTACGCAGGAGGATGACTGTTTTTGTGGCCTAGAAGTTTTACGAGTCGCTCCGCGGAGTTGAGGAGTCGCTGTTTTGAATCCCTGCTTGCAAAAATTTCCTTCGCGACTATTTTCTTAGCCTACACTATGTCGTCGTCGTCGTAGTAGTAGCAGTAGGAAACCGGCCGCACTTCGATGGAAGCGAAATGCTAGAGGCCCGTGTACTTAAATTTTGGTGCATGTTAACGAACACCAGATGGTTCAAATTTTCGGAGCCCTTCACTAATTTTTTATTACTAGTAGTAATAAGGCTGACGTGAAGGGCGGAAGTGAGGCTCGGCGGAAAGGCTTGCGACTCGGCGAGAGACAAGCTCTCTCGGAGGGGAAGAATGTGATGAGCGTCGCTGTAAGCTTGCTCGGATGGGAAGAGAGAGTGAAAGGAGGATGGCGTCTGCTGAAAGTGGCTCAAACGGAGAAGGGCATTACTTCGTGGGTGTGACGTGCGCAGTGCTTCATCGTCTGCTGTCACACACGGCATTACGAGTGTTGCGGTCGCCCAAAAGGTGTTAACCACTCCCAAAGGGAAAGTACTTTGGACACACTGATATCATGTAGTACGTTGAAGACGAAAAGTTACACCATCTCCCACTCACGGGAACCATGAGGGGATGCGAAGCAGCATTGAGGGTGCACACCAAGTTTCCGTTACGTTCACTCGGCTTTTCCATTAGTGTGTGAGGTTTCTTTATCATTACGTTATGTTTGTGCGTTGCTTTCCGTTAGCGCCTTGTGAACGAGTGGCGCCGACATTAAAGTTACAACTCATCTGAACGGGAGCGAAGCGAGAATGACGTAAGCCGACCGAGTGCACGCGCTTATATACACATGAAATGGGGGAGGGAGAGGAGAGAGTGGGTTACAGGCTGTATTTGGCTGCATCACGTGGGAGGAGAGGCTGCACCGCGGCTGCAGCCTGGAGGAGGAGAGGAGCGAAGGCGACTGAACACTTGCGTAAAGGATTATTCACACGAGGGAAGAAATTCGGCCTTGTTGGTAAGACATTAGGAAAATTCAGCGCAAAATGACACAAGGACGAGAAGGGAGGACACAACATGTGCGCTAGTGTCGTGTCCGTAGCGCACGCGTTGTGTCCTCCCTTGTAGTCCTTGTGTCATTTTGCGCTGAATTTTTTCTATTCACACGAGGGAGAAATCGGCGGGAGACACGGGGGGATTGCGGATCACGTGACCACGACGTCACGGATTAGTGAACCCCGCGACTCCTCAGAGGATACGGGGACCTTTTCCCCGACAGGACAAACGATCCCCTGGCGGTGGGGGATATGGCGGAATTTCGGGCTCTTGTTTGGCCAGATTGTTGCACTTGCTCCTGCAGAGGGTGTCCAGTCTGCAGCTGCATGGTCGTCAGCAGCTCGTCAAACGGGTGGTGCAAGCCACCAGAGTAGTCTAGTAACACTGGTCTCCCCCTCCGTTCGCCTCGTCCGTGTGAGTGGGGGATATTTGTGGAGACTTCTCCTCGCGAGCTGACATCACTAGGCTCCACCTTTATTCCTCGAGGATTTGTCCCTCGTCTGAGAACCCCTTAAAGGAGGACAGTGGGAGAGAGAGTAGGCGCATGCGCAGTGGAGCGCGGACGCCACCACCACCACCGGACACAGCCCCGAGCAAAAGCTGCTTCGCATCTAAAAAACCCAGATTACTTGACGGTGCACTCTAAACTGACGTACGCTCATGCCAATACGACCAATACTTTGACAGTGAAATTATCTGCACAGGTTTTCAGCTGCAGTCAGGCTAATGGTTTAGAATATCACTCCTCTAGGTCCGTTGCGCTCCTCTGTGCCTTCAAAGCCACAGTTGGCTTCACTATGCGCATGAACGACTTATTTGACGCACTGAACAGACAGGTGCCAGAAAAAGGCCTTGATGATGGCAAAATACTCCACACAGTTTCCTGACACAGTTGACGCCAGAGGGTTTCCGTGTGAACATCATGTCCGCTGTTGGTCTTTCTGTTAAATGAGTGTGTTTTTACATATGTGCTCAGTGGAACAATGAATCAGGATGTCCTTGAATCAGACTTTTTGGCATCATTTGACAAGCCAAAAGGAGCACACTATGATGTCTACTTTTCTATAGCCCTATAATATGCTGAGTGTATACAGCTTGATCAAACCACCAAAGTTCGGCAACGGAGCGTGGACAAGAGGCTCCGTGCTTGACGCTAGCCGATGGCACTTCAGCATTCAAGGATGAGTATCAGAAGGAAACCAAGCTCCAAGAACTTAAGAAGAGACTCGATGGCTACGTTGGCGAGGAGCTCGAGTGGAAAGCAATTGTGGACCACTGCTGTGCCACGGCCGAAGTTGTGGACTGCATAGTGTACTACGTTACAGGGTTTGTGTGCCGAAAGTTGCTAAACAACGCAGAGTGCGACATGTGCAAACGTGGCCTTGTTAGTCCTGTCTCTCACTCGCAGAAACCTGAGGCAGTCCTGGTCAACTGCAAGACCCTAGGAATGCTCGCACAACAAACATATCCGTCCTACTTGGTGGGGTCTCAGAGGAACTGCGAGCAAAACAATGCTTATGATTTGACGATTGATAATGTACTAGATAACAGCTGGCTGTCATTTCCCTGCCTCGGCCACATAGACGAAATCATAGCCAAGGTATTGCATTATTAAGTGGGACTGCGAACAAGGCAATATTGTAAGCAGAAAAAAAACGAAACAAACAAGCTGAGGAAATTGTCAAAACTTGTACAGTAAATGTTATTAGCAGGTTCTGAGCTTTTCCGTTTATTGCTAGCTGTGTGATTTGCCTAATAGTCAGTGTTGTAGACATTTTGATTTGAAAACAGTGCAGTAGATACTGGAGTTATTGCACAAACATGCCGCAGTTTGTTGTAACAACTAACCACCCGCCACTAAAGTGGTCATCCTCCACGTCATGTACTATCGCGCTCAGTATGAGCTACATCACGCAAGCGTGTGGCCGAGCGCTCTGCAAGCTTGTGCAGTGGCGCCGATCATGGCATATTTTGGAGTTATCGGGAGAGAGTTTGGCTGTCCCTGCGAGCACGAATCGCCTCCACTTGCTTTCAACCTCGCCCTCGATTAGCCCTGTGGTGATATCAGCTTCGAAAATGATAACTTCGAGGATGAAAGCAAACAAATGTGGGCGATGCGCGCTCACACGAGCAGCCAAACTCTCTCCCGATAACTCGAAAATATGCAATGATCGGCGCCGCTGTACAACCTTGCAGAGCGCTCGGCCACACGCTCGCGTGATGTAGCTCATACTGAGCGCGATAGTACACGTGCAACCTTGAGCTTGTTGGTACACGTAAATTGGTAAATGTAAGGTGGTACACGTAAATTCCGCAAAGTGCAGTCTGCCTTCAGATGTTTGGTGAATACCACAACTTGTGCACGTGCCTGCCGTTTTAACGCCCATAGTACATTCCACATTACTTGCAGAGGGGCTAAACCTCGCAAAGTACTATTGCAACAGCATCTGTGTCAATATTTTCCAGGTGAAAACTCCGAGATAATGTTAAGGACGTCAATAAGGACTGCCGTTGTTGAAACGAGATCTTCTTTTGAATTAAAAAATCTCAAATCGATACGCTCAAAGCTAGAGCGCGCGCTCCGTAGGTTCTCATATAGCAAAATCCCGTAATCAGTGGTTCCCGTTAGCGTGGCGTCATCTACAAGCGCATGCGCGAACCCGAACAAAATTTCGCCACGATCGCTGGCCGCGTTGTGTCACCTCTCCTTCCTGCGCCGTGGTTATGACCTAAGAATGAATACAAGCTACGCCCACCGAACCACGGCGCGCTTGTCACTCACGTATATAAGAGAGTCGTGCAAGCTGGTTTCCTTCGGAGCCGTAAGTACATTTCCAGTGCTAATGCAATTACTAAACATATCAAACACTGATGGTCCATCGTTCCTACCTACAATATGGCGTTTGGCGAAGCTGCGATGCCACAATCTCTGTTATAATTTGCTAGGGCGTTCAAGTTTTCGACTTACTAACGACACGAATATGTTTCTCTATGGGCACACCAACTATCTGAAGCGCATTGAAGGCCCTTGACGCCATAGAAACGAACGAATGTGATTGGATGGAACGCCTATGCAAGTCATCTCTGGGTGGAACAGTGATGGCTCTGGGTGTAATCATTCCTAGGTTGCAATTGACTATAGGGCGCCAGCGGCAACAGAGGTGCGAGTCCAGTCGACGCTACCGGGCTAAAACGATTGACGGAGTTCGGGCCAACGACGGCAAGCGCAAACGCACTACCGTCCAGGATCCTGAATATCGCGTAGCCGAAAATGTCTCTCGGCAAGTTGGTTACAACCCGCACGAGCGCTTCCCGGGAGCCTCGGCAAGATTTCAACGGAAGTTGGTCGGGAATCCGTTTGGGTAGCCGCGCGGCGTGTGTGATCGTCTGTGGTTTGCCGAACACCTTTCCACCATGTGCGGCGTGCGTGACGAACTGCAGCGTGACTGTGCGGCGGCGGCGATCCGGCAGTGCGAGACAGTCCAGCAACTGACGGCGCGACTCGTTGGTCAAGGGAGCTCTGCCCAGTTCGCCACCACGAACGGCTACGTATCGCCTTGCTAGCGTGACTTGGGTTCTCGATGGATGCCTCAACGCAAGTAAACGAACGCCTGTCCGCGTAACATTGGCCGTTTCAAACTATCCTAGAATGCCTATTGCAAGTTCACTTGTTAAGTGCTCACTATAAGCCATAATTATTCTTCTTGCGAATCAGCAAAGGGCCCACTACGCCTCCTTAAGGCAACACGCGAACCTGTTCACTTTTTAAATGCGAAGCATTTCTTAGCGAACCTCTGGCACTTCGAGCGTTTCTATCTACGTATCTATCTATCTATCTAGCCGCCTACGTCTGGGTGCTCTCATGATCGCATCCTTAACTTGGTGTAGACCAAAATTTGCACGGGAGGGTAAGAGTATTTGGCGAATGTGATTACCAGGTCATGACATGAATAACGATAAATCCTGTCGCGTACGTCGTCAAACCCTTTCCACTAGACACGTGTGGCACATACCCGTTTACCACAGGCCGCGGTGTACGGGTATGCGCCACAGGTGATTGACAGTTTATATCTACCCAGGAACGGCGAGAACAGACATTGGTAGCTTAAGCTAGAGCGTTAAGGCAAACCAACATCGGCAGCGTTGACTCAACGAATGGAAAAAATGAAAATTAGGATCCAAGCAGGAATCGAACCCAAGCATTCTGCGTGGCAATCAGGTATTCTACCACTGTGCCACGCCAGATCTATACACTAGTTTTGAAAGCCAGCCTACGCAGGCGTAATATCGGTGCAACGTCAATTGTGGTTGTGGTGCTGGCTATCTAATTTTACAAGAAAGCAATAAACACTACATGTTACTCCTACGATACAGGCGTCATATCAGATTAACATCTGTGGTTCCAATTTTGGGTCCGCTTTTACAGCAGTCTAATAAACATTACGTTTGTATTTCTATGATTCAGCAATCTATATTGAAGCATTGCTCGACCCCGGAGGATTACATTAACGAAAGTTACATATGATATCCACATCACCGCACCATAAATGCACTTCGTCCACCATAACGACGCAGTGTCCTCTTCATTTCCCACGAGGCTGGGCGACGGCCTCATGCTGACCGAGGATGATGCCAGATTGATTGACAGCCGCTTTGTAGACTAGGCTACGTAGGCTACGTACGCCCAGGTAGTCTACGAATACGACAAACATCATCCACTGATGTTAGTCTACGTAGCACTATCCAGGCCTACCAGCCTCGACGGCATGTACCTCACCAACGCGAAGGGTGGCTTCAGGTTCCGGCATTTCGCCGGCTCTGTCGACAGACAATTTGTTGACGAAATGACCGAGGCATCCACGAATTCCAACAGCTCTACTATACCACATACTTCACTACACATGGACCCCTCGTCACCACGATCACGACCGGATCCTGTAACAAGTCATGACCAGCTGCTGGTGCTCACTGATCACGGCGATGGTGCCCTCGTTCAAGAACTGTCAAGAACTTCTTGCACACATGCACACGGGTTCGTGAAACGTGTGTGCATACTCGGGACACGTATAAGTACTACACATCAGCTTACCGCTTCTGGTGTTGGTAATACCCACGTTGCCATTGGCAGCGTTACCCAACCGTAAACAATTGGTTATATAACACATATGCGTCTCTTCAACATATATATCTGTGCGTATAAAATTTGTACAAATCTCTAGCGTCATTTCGTAAGGTGTCGCTAAGTAAAAAAAGTTACGCCACACTCACCTACCCACCGCATGCTTCGCATAACGTCGACTACCACGGTACGTGGGATCTGCCGAATTTTTATTTGATCATTCTGCTGCTGATGATGATTAAATATGTCTGAGCTTTGTAATGTATGGACCTCTAAAACAAGCACGCATTGCGCAATTGACAATTTTTGACACCTGGCTCG
This sequence comes from Rhipicephalus sanguineus, assembly GCF_013339695.2. Taxonomy (NCBI): domain Eukaryota; kingdom Metazoa; phylum Arthropoda; class Arachnida; order Ixodida; family Ixodidae; genus Rhipicephalus; species Rhipicephalus sanguineus. The sequence goes on from NC_051180.1 coordinate 4,092,823, forward strand.
ATTCTACGCTTCTGCCACGCAGTTATACATGCGTTAGACACTCCTTCCACTACATGATATTCATATAGTGTTTTTTTCTTTTCCGTAGCAGTTTCAAGAAATGTCTTAAGCGGAGTAAAAAAATGGAGGTAACACCTGGAGCAGAATCCTTTTTCTTCAATTTCCACAGTGCAACATTGCCTGTCAAAACATGGACGCAGGAAAGGGCTTATTATTTCCTTGGGGATAGTAATAATATCTGGGGTTTAACGTCCCAAAACCACCATATGATTATGAGAGACGCCGTAGTGGAGGGCTGCGGAAATTTCGACCACCTGGGTTTCCTTAACGTGCGCCTAAATCTAAGTACATGGGCCTCAAACATTTTCGCCTCCATCGAAAATGCAGCCGCCGCGGCCGGGATTCGATCCCGTGACTTTCGGGTCAGCAGTCGAGCGCCATAACCACTAGACCACCGTAGCGGGGCGTTTTCTTTGGGGAGACCATTGTTTACTCTGCAGGAAGCCGGAGACAATCGAACATGTTTTTCTTGACTGCTTGGATGCGGTCTTTTTTTTTTGAGACGTTCTTCAACGGACTTTAAAAAAGGATTTGCCCCTTGACGCCTACGGCATCAGATTTCTCCCGGTTGAAAATGAGGAAGGGGTACCGTTCGATCTAGTTATGTTACTGGGCCTGCACAGTATATGGCAGTCAAGAATGACGGTGCGCCATAATGATATTAATGAACGTCCGGTTCGACACTACTTCTTTGAATCTATATGTTCATTTGTGGAAACACAAAAGGTCCAGCAAGATGTACCCCAATGGCTTCATCAAGTAGAAAGCCTTCTACAGAAGAAGCATTATCTAGAAGCCTGCAAACTTTGTTCTTTGTTCGGTAAATATTTGTTTGTCACTGCTGTATGTATGTACATAGGCAATAAAGAAAGAAAAAATAGTGTGGCTCTGTTGTAGAACACCTGCTTGCCACGCAAACGACCTGCGTTCGATTCTCACTCGAACCCGAATATTTTTATTATTTATTTTATTCGCATCTTTCTTGATTTTTCGGTCATGGTCAAGATGATTTTTCACTCAAAACCAACGACGCCGCCATCGACGCCGACACCGAAATTTCTGCGAAAGGAGCTCCTTAACGCTATCGCGTTTTATAAAACACAGTCAAAACAAAGCAAGCAACTTCGCTGGTTTTCCATCTTCACGTAGTGGAAGGGCTCTGATCTTTTTAATCTTATTTGTATTTGCCGTTAAGAACTTGTGCGCATGCGCTTCACTATATTCCAACTTTTTCTTGTTTTTTTTTTCTAGGACGGCCGAATAAGCCAGTTTTGAGTTAGCGCTCGTACTGTCCACCGACCTTCCTCAGTCCGTGTTCTTTTGAGCTCTTCTGTACGCGTATATCAAGAAAAAATTTTTACTGAATTCTTTGTCATCCAAATCAACACTAATGGGGCCAACACACCTGTTCTGTAACTGTGTTACATGCTTCTGTCACATCTCGGATAATGTTATATAAATTCTTGTATGCTATCTTACAGCCCAGTGAAAAGCGCGGAGCACCCGCATGGCCAGCAGTGCATATCAAGATTAGTGGTGCCGATATTCTTCAGAAAGGTCACTGTGTTCTCTTAACCAAGCTGTCATACAGGGTGCTGTTTGTCCATTGTACATTTTCTCACACGACAAAGGAATATTACAAACTACAACGGTTGTTTTGACGCGTCAAATGGCGTAACTTACTTTTCGTTTCCAGGAACTGTGCTTGTCTAGATAAGAGTGCCGTGCTTAGCAGTATGTCGTGTCTTATAAGTGGCTGCAGTAGGTGTCACGCTTCGAGGCACGAAACTGTGTAAAACGCAGTACCAGAGGTTGACTCTTTATTCAACTCTGTGTCATCTGATGTCTGCTGTGCACTTGCCGAGCTACTTAAACACATGAATACTGTTTTACGCGGTTGTGAGAAACTACCAAGAGTTTATTCGCACTTTCTTTATTCCTGCCATGTTCACTGTATGGGTGCTCGTTAGAAACTCTCTTCTAGGCTTACGCGGCTTATGTATCGGTCACGCAGTGCTGCCCCTGGAGGATCCGATCATTAGAGGGCTCCGCAGCCAGTACCAAATTGGGGACCCAGTCAACTTGACGTGCTCCTACGGACCCAGCAAGCCCAACGCCTCGCTCACCTGGTACATTAACGATAGGAAGGTGAGAGCCCCAATGTGTGTTCTCGATAGAAATAAAGGAATACTTACTGCTGATGGCCATAGTCAACCGCAGTTCGGATGCAGAATACAGTCAGTCATAACAGTCACAGTGTGACGTCAACACCGAACCACTGATAGCGATAGAAATGCACGGAACCAAGCGAACTAATGTTCATAGCTTTATCGATCGCATATCAATTCGGGTGCTAATTAAATGAACGATCGTGGTATCAAGCATGCATTGGACATGTTTCACTCGATTTCACGCGTGGCCTGTCTCATTTTCGAAATTTTCACATAACGCCGACTCCAGTGCGCGCGAGGGTTGTGGTAGTCTTTCGCGCGCGGCAAGATGGTGCTTACGCACTTCGAAGGCCTGCTCAGCCTTTGAACCACCGCAGGTCGGCGTCAGCGTAGACCTTCCCAGCCTCGCGTTTATGATATGCCAAACAGCACATCCGGGCATCTCACGCGCTGGGCATCATCAGTTGCGGTTAATACTTCCTAGATAATAATAAAAATTGTTGGGGTTTGACGGCCCAAAACCACGATATGATTATGAGGGATGCCACAGTCGAGGGCTCCGGAAATTTCGACCACCTGGGGTTCTCTAACGCGCATCTAAATCTACAGGGACCTCAAATGCATTTCCGCCTCCATCGAAAATGCGACCGGGAAGGGAATACTTCCCAGACGCATCCTTCTCCGTACGTGATCTCGCCATTGACGTTAAGAAGCCGCTAATGACAGCTGTTACCGTTATTTGTTATTGCAATAACTGCCGTGGAAGAGAGAGAAAGAACATGCTTTATCCCTCCGTCGTAGGAGTCTGTATAACACGAAAGTGAAACGTGTCTTCGCAGAAGTAGCTGAACGTTTATTATACATTGATATACGAGAGCTTGCACAAAGCCTATTGGTGTTGGTCAAATTGGCACACTGCGCTTGCGTAGGCGGCTCCACCAGCGCGGCAGCGTTCAGCGCCAACGCGGCCGTTTTCGCGTCCCTCCCAGACCACACATGCGGCTGCTTGTGCAAGCATGGTGTCGTCTGCGTGCGTTCCTCTGCAACTGCTGGCTGTTTGTTCAGACCGTCGAAGGTTTGGAAATTTTTTCAGGGGAGTAAACACTGATAAAGGCAAGCTTCTGTACGAGGCAGGTTATGTAATGTCGCGCTCAATTTGACTTGCAACACGGGAGCGCGTGGCCTCACGAGTTTAAGATAGCACACGGCTTCAACTTGCTTCATTTCTGTAACTTCATATTATTTTCGTATTTGGGAACATCCCCAACAGCGTTTAGTTGTAGATATGAGGGCTAGTGGAAGGAACGCGAAATCTTTAAACTCGTGAGGCCACACGTTCCGATGTTGCAAGTCATATTTAGGGCGACTGTACATAATGGTAAAGAAATTATCCCTGAGGGAGGAAGCGTGGTGATAAGTAGACCTGTGCGCCGGTCCCAATACCACCGTCGGCGGTGTGTGAACGGCGCGGGGTTCATCGGATCGGCGTGGCACAGGGGGGAGAGGGCGTAGATTCAAGAGATGGTGGGGAGAGAATTTTGTTCCTTGACTCTTGGAAAAAATCTGTTTCCCCGAAAGCCGCAGCAGTGAAAGCGATAGCAACATGTCGTAAAGTTATACGAACTAAGGCTTGCAGCTAACTTTTTTTGGTCCGATCTCGCGTACCTCTACGAAATACTGGTGTATAAGAACACGGCCGCTCCGGCACAGCGCGGTTTTCGTGCAATTTCTCGTATCAGTGGACACAACACGAAGCAGCCAGGTCACAGCGCGTAGAAGGGTATACGAGCCTTGAGGAAAAACTGTAACGACGCAAAGAAGACGGGGACGAAGCGAAGACACGAACAGACAGACACGGGCGCCTCTGTTCGTGTCTTCGCTTCGTCCCCGTCTTCTTTGCGTCGTTACAGTTTTTCCTCAAGCTATGAACCAACTAGCTCAGCAACAAGCCCTGTTGGTATACGAGCCGTTTGCGGATGTCTGCCGACATAGCAGCCGCGTCCTTATAGTCAACGTTCACATTTGCTGCTCGGGCCACGCAGCCCCTCATTACCCCGGCGTCCCCCCATGCTCCTTTGCCCAGCGAAAGACGGCGGGGCGTTTTAGGGGCGAAGCTCCTTAACGCGGCACCCGTTCGTCCCTCGTAGTCGTAGTCGTAGTAGTCGTAGTGCGTAACCAGTCTTACGCTTTGACCTCCAAGGTGGTGCCGGTGGGAGATTTTTCCTGTGCGTTGTTGAACAATAAAAAATTCGCAGCGTGCGCGTTAACTAAAAGCCGAATTCTTCTGTCTCTCATTCCCCATTAGCAGCCATTGGCATGTTCCAGTAGGAAACGTTAGTAGAAGTAGAAGTCTGAGTGTTAGCTAAAAGCCGACTTCTTCTGACTCTCATTCCCATTAGCAGCCATTGTTTACCTCCAAGGTAGTGCCTGGCGAGATTTCTCTTGTGCGTGATTAAAAAATAAAAATTTTGTTCAAAACGCCGTTGATTGATGAAAGAAACCAACGAAAGACGCCAGATGTTTTGTCAAAGCAAAACGAAAGAACGCTAGATGTTTCTAAAGCAAAACGAAAAGACGCCAGCTGCTTAACGAAAGACGCCAGATGTTTTCTAAAGCAATGGTTTTCTAAACAATGAAAATTCACAGCGTACATGTAAAATTAAAGTGAGCTGCAAGTCGTCATAACTCTCATCGAACCTTTAGTATAAACGCGCCCGATCTCACGTCGGTGATGATGTACTGGGCAGAATTCACGGAAGATTCACGGTTTACCGATGAACCTCCGCAGCTTCGCCCACTCATCATCATTCACTCCGTGGATATGCTGTGATTTTTTCTTTTCTGGTTGAAGAGCAATTGACGGCAGTCCTTGCACGCGGGTTGGTGTTATCGCATGTGGCCTCCATGCGGCAGAGAAGGCCAGCTTATTTCATCTCTGCTTCAGCCGCGCGAGCTCGCGAGCTTCTTGTATCATTTAAAAACCTCAGCTTCATTCAATTATTGATAACGAACCTTTTGATAACAACTTTTGGTGCCGAAATCCGGAATTCTCTGTGAGTACAAGAAGTTCAGCGACAACTGATGCAATTGGGCAGAACAAAGGTGGAGCGTCTGCGAACAAAGAGGACCGTGTTATACGTCGAGCTGGAGGAACTGAGCGAGGAGCTCATGCTACTGAAGACCAGAGATGACTTGGGGTCAGACAAAGAGGACCGCAACGCGACACTAAGAGATGAATTGGAGGCCATCGCCAAATAAATGAAGCAGCAAGATGCGCCCATCGAACCACACGTTAGCGATGATAACTTCGCCGCGGAATACGCAGGCGTGTGAAAATGTCAACCGCTCATCACACGTATGAAGACCCGACAAGGACGCTTGCAATGAGAGAGCATGTCCGCTGAAGCTACGGGCAATGCAAGCACAATGGCATTGTCGTCCACCAGCAACGTAGGGTCCTTCAAGCTGCGAGAAGGGGAACTCCAAAAGTTCAGCAGTGACCTACTTGGACTGACCCCGAATGAAAACGGCACCCCTTCAAACACCGAGTGTCTTTCATGCCATAGTGCAGCGCCGACGGGCAGGGCGGAAACAGCGGTGAGTGGAATTCGTGGGGATGAAGTAAATTGTGAGGATGTGATAAAGACAGCGACGAGCGCTTCGGCCGACAGGTCCCCCGGCCACGCTCTCTCTCGTTCTTGCTGGTCGCGCCGTCCGCAATGGGGAAGTACGAGCCTGGTCATCTTACCGTTCAAAGAAACATCATGCAGGTGTCTCAATCCCTAACCTTTACCGTGGGAAGGCGGCTGTCGGCCAGAGACCCCATGTAGCTTAGGGCGAAAGGGAAGATCTTTAACATGCACAGGCGTATCCAGGGGGGCAGTTAATCCCCCCTTCTGGCGTATATATACACATACACAAACGCCCGCACGAATATTCATAAAGTATGGTTGAACCCAGTAGCCTAGCCAGAAAGAATTTCTGGCTACGCTACTGAGAACATCATTCATGTCATTACAACTGATGGTGTCAGACATTCCGTATCATGCTGATTGGACACACATACGACCCTGAACGTTCATGTTGTCAATGAAAAGGAGCAAATATAAATGGAATGGATGTCGTTTGGTCAGTACTCATGGCATTCAACAAGCAAATAGACCGCATCTTCAGAGCCTCGCCTATTTATCCCTTGATTCGTCGCGTGATCCCCGGCCACTGCCGATGTCATTAAGGATGCGTGGCCCCTCTCGCGCATCCCGCTATGTGAGTCGCGCTTTGTTGCCTCAATACGTAAGTCTCCGCCATATATTTTCTCAAGTTGGCTGTGCTGCTCGGAGGTGGCAAAAGCAACTGCAGCATATATTTTCGTGTAACAAAAAAAAAAGGATATCTCCACTATAGTCGCAGAGAAACTGCACACTTATCAAGTTCTTTAAAGCACTGGGGAAAGCACGATGCCGTTCATTCTCTCGTCCGTTATATAACCTGACAGCAAACACAGCGAGCCATTAATCCTTATAAAGGCATGGGTAACCAGGAGAAGCAGCAAGCAACCCTCCAAATACTGTCGCTCCTTTTATGTCGCTTTGGGAGCGTCTAAGCACGTCTTCCATACGGCCTTACTGGCAAAAATAGTTTTCATCAACAAATGAAGCAACACCACGTAAGCGAGTGCATAACATAAGAAACGCAAATAACTTTCGCAGAACAATCTTTCCGCTTGCAATGTATTTTCTTTCACGTAATGTAATTCATGGCTTAAAGCACTCCATCTAACCAAGAGCCAATACCGGCAGTATGCGACGCCTGAAGATTGCTGTCCCCAGAACCCCTTTACCGCACTCGTCGTGACATCGTGCAGGGTTCTGCCAGCAAATCTTGATTAGGCAAATTGTACTATGCACATGTTGCTTACGCGAAACAAAGGCAGGCACAGAAAACTGCTTCGGCGGGTCATCTCTGCCTGGTTTAATGAGCGAAGAAACATTGTCTTGTTGTTCAGAAACGGAACATTTCTTGACATACTAAACCATTAGCACAGTATCTATCTATCTATCTATCTATCTATCTATCTATCTATCTATCTATCTATCTATCTATCTATCTATCTATCTATCTATCTATCTATCTATCTATCTATCTATCTATCTATCTATCTATCTATCTATCTATCTATCTATCTATCTATCTATCTATCTATCTATCGCGAGGGGCCAATGTCGCCCCCTCGCGGTGTGTTAAGGCATTGACCGATTTGAACTTCTATTGAAAACGCGCCGAATGGGACGGACGTGTAACGCGTTGCAGGTGCTAATCGCGGAGGCCATAGTAATGACGAATTACTTTACCTTACCGCTCCCAGAGGGCAACACCACCCCGCCGACCGGAAAAGTGGTAGATATAATAGGCGCATTTGTAAAGCCTCCAGTGTCTCTGACCGTGGCGCAGTGGATAGCGTACCTGGCATCCGTTGTTGTGGACCGAGCGGTCGTGGGTTCGATGCCCGGTGACGGAACCTTTTTTTCTTTGCCATCTGATCGTGTACCTTTTTTGACATCATTTACGTGACGGAAATACGTCATTGAAGTCTTGGTGGACCCCGGCATAAAACACTTTCGTGTTAAAAATATACAATTCCTGTAAGGGTGCTTTCTATAGTCTGCGCGCTAAACCTAACAAGTTCACAGCCTCAAGACGAACTACGGCTTCTTTCTTAATTTTTGACTTTGTGCTGAAACTTTCACAGAGTGTTTCTCAACAGCCTGTGAAGCTTTCCGCAGAAAATTTTCATTAGGTAAGGTTACTAAAACGCCTTCCTTATCCGCCTGAAGTACTCGAAGGTTATTAGTGGATAGGAAACTCGAGAGTGGTTTTAGACACTTAGCCAATGTTAACCTACACCCACCTCTCGCGAGGACGTCGACGCATTCTGAAGTGCACCGACAGCGTTCGTTTTCAGGCTCGCAGGACGACACATTCCTTGCGACAGCCACCTTTTCAGCGCCACGGAGGGAAGGCTCCAGGCTGAACCTCGGTCCCAGGCATAGCGTCTGTTGAAACCTTTCAGGAATGGCCGTGTCCCCAAGGTTGATTGACATCCCTGCCGCGCTGGAGTGCCTGTCCCGTTTTGGCAAAATAGGCCGCACGGCAGTTCACAGAGACTCCATTGCCAATTCGGCCTTATGGTACCACTGTCGGTACAGTTTTTCCCGGTGGCGACCTGTCAGGAACCGGCCACAGGAAACCCGAAGGCAGTCCCTGTAGAAGCGCACTTGTCTCTAGCATTCTGATCGGATGATCTTGCACATCCTTTTTGTGTGCCCCCTGGACAGGACCAACTTCCCGCACAAGTTACGCACTTCTTCCGCACATGTCCCTTGCCGAATATGCCACGACGCTGCACATGCTCGACACAAAGACACTGCGATCCACGACACGACACTTGAACAGATGGGTCCATACAAACTTATATTAGGAAATATGATGGTGAATGCGTGAGCAAGCCTTCGCTGGCCTTGCATGAAAAAGAATTCGCGCTTTTGGATAAGGGTTAGTCTGTTAATAGTTATCATTGTACCTTAGTTTTATCGGACATGCCACCGAAATGTGTCACGTTACTGACGTCTGCTTGATAAAAGTTTTTACCTCTGTGTATATATATGTACGTGTGTGTCGTGAACAATAAACCAGTTGGTAGTCAGCGCTCGTGTCGTCCCTCTTTGCTTTCCGCTCCACGCTTTTACGTATTTCCTTCAGCAGTACCGTGCTTGCGCTGCAACCTTGTAATATGCGCTTTAACCAACTAGCCCAAATAGCCGTTCCCCTTACAAAAATTTGTACCAACCGTCAATAGACAGTTTATTGGGAAAAGTCGATAGAACCTACCAACGGTATATTGAAAGTCGTTAGACCGTCTTATATACCAGCAACCAACATTCCGTCGACTACTGGCCACCGATAACCAATAGAAATTTCTTTAATAACTTTCAATAGACGCTAAAGGAACGTTCAATTGAAAGTTGTTAAACCGTTTTTAAACGTCTTATATACCAGCAACCAACATTTCGTCGACTATTGACCTCCGATAACCAATTGAAATTTCCTTTATAACTTTCAATAGATGCCAACAGAACGTTAAATTGAAAATGACACTGTTTTTAAGCGTCCTAAATACCTGTTACCAATGTTTCGTTGACTACTGGTCATTGAAGCTTTGTTGATGCATCTTGCCTAATGGAGATTATTCTTACTTCAGGAGAACGGCCGAATGTAAATGCAGGCGCTTCTGTGCTGCGTGCCCTAGTCACCCTGGCTTGCGTTATGGAAGGGCCTACATTTACATTTGGCCATCCTCCCAAAGTGGGATGATCTCAAGCAGGAAATATAGCTGTAATAAATGTTGCGGTAATGTACAATAATGTGCAGTAAAGCTTTTCATAATGTAGTTCTTATATGCACCACATGCTTAACATTGTGTTAGGTACATCAAGCTTACTGTAAACTTTAAATTATATGTAAAGTCCACAAATATTCACACAGGAAATATTTTGACAGTGTGCCAGCACATCTGAGTAAACATTGAACAATATTGACGCCTGAAGTTAGTGACTGAAGGTCTGACACATGTTAGCAAAGTTCCTGTCCAACTGACCAAAATAAGTGAACACAATTTTCAAAGTAAGATGTTTATTTTTTAGCACAACATGTGTATACACCTTTAACTATTAGTGTCTTGATAGAGCACTGAACTTCCAAAAAGCTACTTAATGCATAAACTGCCTACAGCGTGGCAAAACGGCAATACTAAGGAAAAGATCACATGCATAAATAAAAATTATTTGTAAGATAATCAGATGTATAGAGGGGAAGTAAAAAAGTAAAGCGACTTTTGCTATCTCTCCCACTAGGGTTTGTTAACACTGCTACACTCGGCAACAACTTTTCTTGACAGCACTGTGGAAGCTACACAACCGAAACGCATGCCTGCTACCGCGCTAAAAAATAGTACTAAGTTTGCTGATAATTTTCTCATTTGCCTTGTTGAAATAAATGCTGCTTTATTTATTATGAGACTGAAACAGTCGCGGAAAGTCGTGGGTAAAATACAGTTATTGCTCACTTTGCAAGAATGCCTTCCTGTTCTTTCTATTCCTTAGACAGCACTACCTTTTCAGCATGGCCGTTTTCCGAAGTAAACAAGGCGTCCATGATGTATTGGGTCAGTGTGCGGCCGCAAACACATTGTTTAGTTCTCCAAGAAAAATATACTCGTAATATGACAGTAAAAGGTACACTGAACAATCGAAATGTCTTTCCCATTCACATTTTTTTGTGTATATGTTTTTTTAAACGTGTGAACGATGTGAGCGAGCAAAATCGAAATCAGCCGCAAGCTGCTGCACTACTTGCGGAGCCACACGAATGTGCGGAAGCCCCGGCTCCGTAGCCTTGGCTTCCCTGTCAAGATAAGTTGTCGCCGAGTATAGTATCCAGCACTGGATTAGTGCCGTCTGCAACACTTCTCTAGAATGTGTCACTCTTATTCCTGCTTTATTCAGAGTGTAGCAGACTGTTAAGCACGGCAGCCCCATTGTCGATCTTCACCAGGGAGGAAATGAGGGCAGTGATTCGCTTTTCTCTGCGGAAAGTGTTAAACCTGCAGAAATTATTCGTCGAATGCAAGCACATTATGGTGACATTTGTTTATCACGAAGCAAGATCTCCGAATCAATAGTGTGTGTCGAACATGGAATAACTATGTGACAGAAAGATCGAGCAGGCCACCGACGTTTCAGGGTACCATGATGGAAAACAGACGAATCACAGTGGACGAAATCGCCAATACTTTACATATCAGTTTTGGTTTAGCGTATTCCATCGGACAAAACAGGCTAAAGTTTTCTAAAGTGTGCAAGATGAGTCCCAAATGAATTATCAGCACAGCATAAGGCACAAAGTTTGGACATCTCTCTCGTAAACATTTGACCCGTTATCGTTGTGAGGGAGATGGAATTTTTTTAGAGCAAATTGTTGCTGTATATGAAACGTGGGTACATCATCACAAACCGGAAGATAAAGCTGCGAGCATAATTTAGAAACAGTGATCACCAGAATTTAAGGAACTTGAACGTCAACCATGAGCTCATAAGATTATGCTAACACTATTGTGGAACAAGGACAGTGTCGTAGCCGTTCACTTCACCCCAAGAGGCAAAACTGTGAACGGTGTGAACTATTTTGATGTGTTGCGAACGAAACTGAAACCTTCAATCAGATCCAAATGTCATGGAAAACTGCGAAACGGTGTCATCCTGAAGCAAGATAATGCTCGGCCACATTCTGCCAAGAGGACTGCCAAACAATAAAGAAGTTGGGTTTTGAATTGCTGGAACACCCACTACACAGTCCAAACCTGGCTCCAAGCGATTTTTATACGTTTGGACCATTGAAAGAAGCACTCGGGGGAAGAAGATTCGCTACTGACGCAGAAGACATGATGCTGTGCAAAATTGGTTACAGGTGCAACCAAAAAAATTTTTTTTTTCCGACGGAATCAAGAAACTTGTGAAACGTTGCACAAAGTGTGTTGAAGTGCAGGCAGGTAATGTAGAAAAAATAATGTATGCTTCAGTTTTCTATCATTAGAATAAGTGTACCATTTCTCAAATGTGCCTTTACTTCTTGGCTTCCCCTCATAAATATTGGTTAAGAACCATAAACTGGAACCATAAAAATTTGCATTTGAGGCATCAGAAGTTAAAAAAGCATATTGACGCTGTTGACAGTGCACATACACAACTGAAAAAAAGGAAAGAAAAGTAAGAGAGTGATAATATTTGTCGAACACATGTGCTGTAAACACCGCCAAACTGCATGATCACAAACTTGCCCAAGGCGTATTTACAGCTCACTCTATGTAACTGTGTATAAACTCGCGCATTACAAAATTACAAAATTTGACAAGGTAATGTAATTGGTGTTAGATTAACTTAACGTGACTGTTCATACACTTGCACATTACAAGATCACAGCTGTTCACTGCTGGTTGCACAATCCATCTTCAGCTGCCCAGGCAACTCTGGTTCCTTCGACAGAAGTGGGGCCACGGTGTTCCTTCTCTAGTAGATTCATACCCGGAAGCCTAAAACAAAAACAAAAGTAATGACCAAAAGTTTCACAAGCAAGAGTGTGACATAACAGTATGCTCCCGTCATGCTGGAATTTTCTTAGTTCTGTGTGGGTACAAATGCAGTGCACGGCCAACATATTCAGTAAAATCTGACTCCACACAATGATAAATGCAAAAAGGGCATGCTGAAGAATAAATGCAACAAAAAGCGCATTCTGGCAGAACTTTTTATACATTTGATATGAAAAATCTGAACTTTACCCTTTTAGCTCACTCATGCACCAACGCAAAGCTACAGCTCTTAGGCGAAGATGCCCCTGTGAGCTGTATGTGTTGACCACGCATAATTGAAAGTTAAATTCTATGTGTGAGTAATGTCATTGGCTGCTATCGGCAAATTCTGTTCCTGCGGCCAAACGTGTGCATAAGTGCATCCACACAGGTACATTTGTATATCTGTAGATATACTATGATACTCATACAATGTGTTTCTTAAAGGGAATGCAATGCAATATGCATCATATGAAATTTTATTTATTGCACAAAAGCACAATACCACTGCACATACATGACGGTATGCACATTCGTCATGCATCCATTGCAGGTAACGTCTAAAATAAATTACGTGTTAACTTGTGAATAATGTAGCTAATGTAGCTTTCTTCAGCCTTCTCACAATGTGACGATTATATGATGTCAGAAATTCATTTCGCTAAATGACTATTGTGTACTGCCAAATTGGGGTCATTAGTTTCAATGATTCTGGTTGGCTAAAAAAGGCGGAAATGCTAAGACTTACAAGGCATCAATCTTGAATCACATGCCATCACAATAAAGCATGCAAGCTTCAGCAACCACCGGCACCCAGAATCCTGGAAGCTACTGACCGCAATTTAGCAATACACAATAAGCATTCGGTGAAACTGATGTTTGAAGTTGTATAATTGTTCCAATGCCAACAGCTTGAAAAAAGGCAGTCTAGATCTGTTGTGTGCTCACATAAATACACTGTCTAATTTTACATTTGAGCAGCAACACATGCATGACTTATGCATGCGTACCGTGAAGTATGCATAACTTTATTGAGTTTTCAGCAATAAATAAAATATTCATTTGCTGCACATACCACAGACCCCTTTAACATATGTAAAGCATGCCTAGAGAATTTACTATATCCGATAGACCATTAGGCTTGTCATCTATCACAAAATGTCATTGGAGGTGGTGCTACAAACAGTGTTTTATAATGTTCGTACACGTAAAGGACGTAAAGGTATTTAGCGAAGTTTTAACGCCAAAGCGGGGCGACGCGCATACAATTCTTAATAACCAGAACAAAATCATAAAAGCCAAGTATGGTGGAAACAAGCAGAATCAAATTGTGCACGAACGCATGCACTAATGCTCAACCTAGCGCTTGTACAGTTAAGATACGACTATTCGGCCACAGATATACAAGGATCCGTTCGACTACAGTTCAAGTTTAACTAACGGCTCAACAGGCACGGGTGCCGGCCGCATCAGGCAACCCATCGGTACCTATGTTGCGGATGAACTAAAACGTCGGTCCGAACTTAACGAAACTGGCTGTATTAACACCTAAGCGTAAGCGCAAACACACGCATTAACCCGAACATCACGGTAAATACGTGCCTTTGCGGATGCATACACATGCACACGTTTGGTCACACGCAAGGAAAACACGTCTCTGATAATAAGTCACATAACGATCCTGTAGCTGTTGAAAAGAGGACGCGCAGCGTATGGAACTTTCTTAGACACGTTCAGTTTTTTAGCGCTCAAAACGAACGAGGACGGGAAAAAAAAACAACGCGGACACCGCAGCATTCTTTTCCTACCTTGTTCGTTTTGTGCGCTAGAAAATTCACCATGAATTACCAACATGCTCAAGCGTACGCGCTTTAGACACGGTCGACGCTTACACGCAGGCACCGTCCCCGCCTTACAATTATTAAACCAAAGCAGTGATTCATCGCGAGCAGGAGCCCCCCTTCCAACACCACTGCCGACCGAGGAGAGCGCCAACACAACTCTGTTCAAATCGCCCGCCGAAACACAGCCGCGCATGCGCCCATTTGCTTTACACTGCAAACGAAAAAAAGTTCGCCCGCACTTAACATCACACAACGTTGTCTTGATCCTGATGAAATGATACACACCAACAGGCTCGCTACGTTCACAAAAGCTCACTTAAGCGCTGACAGCAGCAACGTTCACGTACCTGTTTTCGTTCGGCGACGGGTCAACGATATGAAGCAGCAGGTCTTCGCTTGAGTCTTCGTAGTAAGCAGCACTGGCAGAACCCACAACACGAGCACAGATCGCAAGCACCATTCACACAAGAGAAAAATTTGACTTCAAACTCGGCCCTTCGGGAGGCGGCATGGACGCGACGAGCAACAAACAAGCAAAAGTGGTTCCAGTCCCGCAGACGTCAACCAATATTTCTTTAATCCTAACTAGAAATACTCGTTTCTGCTTGTAAATATTAACAAAAACATTTATGTAAATACAAAATATATCTGATGCGTACAATATCTCGACTTTCGCAAAAAAGAAAAAAGAAAAATTGGAATGTAAGCGCGCGAAATTTGAAATGTCTGGTGCAGCTACAGGGAACGTTATTTTGAACAAGTGAGCAAGATTGCTAATAATTGCTACAAAACGTATATATCTTGTGAATTAAAGTTATTCAATTGGTGCACACGTATACACGCGAGACTTTAATGTAACGATTCATAGTCCTTATGTCAAACTAAATAGATACCAAATACAACTTTTATTCAGACAGTGGTACGCGAACAAAAAATACTCGGGAGTCTGAGCACGGTGCATGAAAACTTTACACGT